>NC_134870.1:69081524-69381524 GCF_049852395.1 Peromyscus maniculatus bairdii
CAGGGAATCTGACCCTCTCTTTTGACCTCCTCGGGCACTGCAAACACAGGATGGACAGACATATGCAGGCAAATCACACATACACATAAAATAAATCTTTACTTATTCCTAATGTGTGTGTATATAAAATAAAACTAATGCTGATCATGACTCAGTAAACTGATTTCACAACTGACGGCAGCCTGAAACTTGGAAAGCACTCCCTAGAGAAATCTGTACACATGGGTTGTGGATGTACTCTGTTAGTAAGAATGTGTGTCATTTGTCTAGCACACACAAATCCCCAACACCACACAAACCAGGAGGACCTCTGATCCCAACACTAAGGAAGTGAAAGAAGGAAAAATTAAAAAGTTCAAGGTCATCATCAGCTATACAGGGAATTTGAGATTAGCCTGGAAAAGAGAAATCCATGCACAAGTTACGTTGACAACACAATTGTTTTAGTTTGGTTTAGTTTTTTGTTTGTTTGTTTGGGCTTTTTTTTGGGGGGGGGAGGGGGTGTTGTTTTTCCAGACAGGGTTTCTCTGTGTAGACCCAGCTGTCCTGGAACTCGATCTGTAGACCAGGCTGGCCTCGAACTCAGAGATTCATCTGCCTCTGCCTGCCAAGTTTTGGGATTAAAGGCGTGCACCACCACCACCTGGCCACAATGGTTTTGTTAAAAAACATAAATTATGGTACATTACACTGAAGAAGCACTGGGCTAGCAAAATGGCTCAAAAGATTAGAGCACTCTTTTTGCTTCAAAGCCTGACAACATGAGTTCAATCCCCAGGACTCATGGTAGAAAACTGACTTCCCAAAGTTGTCCTTTGACTCCTGCATCAGCACTATGAAATGTATGCATGTACTTGCAAACACTTGCAAGCATACAAGCGCACACACAGAGAGAGAGAGAGAGAGAGAGAGAGAGAGAGAGAGAGAGAGCGCCACAATAAATAAATGTAGTACTAAGAAACTTAAAAGAAGTATATCAAGTGGAAACAAATTAAGAGCAACTATATTAATATGAGTAAATTTTAGAAACAATGGTAAGAGAACTCAAGAAAAAAGGTGTCCAAAGTATATAAAGCTCAAAACCATGCAAAATGACACATTATGTGTAGACATTTAGTTGCACACTAAAATTTCTTTTAAAGCAAGGGAATTTTTACTAAAATATTAGGGGAACAATTATCTATAAGTGGAAGTATGAAGTTTATGAGTATACGAAGATTTAAAAGTATTGATAGGGACAAGTATGGTGGCTCAAGTATGTAATCCCAGCACTTAAGAGACTGAGGAAGGAATACTATGAACTCCAGGCCATCTTAGGCTACATAAGATATCTCAAAAACAAAGCAAAGAAATAAAAAAGGCCAGGTTGGGGTGGGGTGGGGAGTGCTTGCTGCACAAACATGAGAACCTGAGTTCAGATCCCTAGTATCTATGTAAAAAACAAGGCATAGCAATTGTTCACCTGTAATCCTAGAGCAGCGGTTCTCTACCTGTGGGTTTTGACCCTTTTGGGGTTGTATATCAGATATCCTCAATATCAGATATTTATATTACAATTCATAACAGCAGCAAAATTACAATTATGAAGTAGCAATGAAATAATCTCATGGTTCGGGTCACCACATGAGGAACTGTATTAAAGAGTCATAGCATTAGAAAGGTTGAGAACCACTGCCCTAGAGGGAAGAGGGAGTATGGGACAAGTAGGTCTTGGGAGCTCAGGTGGGCAGTAACAAAGGACAACATCTGATCTCTGTCTTACACAGGCTTTCTGCCTATAGGCAAGTTTTAGGGTTACCAAAAAAAATATTACTATAAAGGAAAGCAAAACAATAACCATTTCAGTTCTCTGGAAATCCAACAAAAGCATACAAAAAGTGTTGGTGCTTGAAAATTTCTCAATTTTTGTTGACAACAGGAGTTAACATTCTTGTCTGTGGCTATCTGCAAGCTGAGTAGATTCTGTCAATGTGGAACAAGCATTGACTACAATGTGTAATAATAGAACACACTATATCCAGGCATTACAGGAGCAAATGACAATCTTACCAGGCAATAGAGTACCCAAGGGCTCTAGTAGTATAAAGATATGGTTGTACATGTATCGAGCATATTCTTGGTTGATATGGTAGTTAGTGTAAGAAACAACCCTCCTTTCCCTGGATCCCCAGTTGGTAGTGGGGTTTAGAGTTTATGTAACTTTAGGAAATGGAATCTTGCTAGCAGAAGTATGCAATGGGGGTGGCCTTTGAAGGTTTATAGCCTTGTCCCAATTCCTGTTTCTCTCTCCCCAACCCCCACCAGTACCCACCCCAACCCCTTTGCTTCTTGTTTTTTTATAGACACAAATGTGATCAATTAGTTTTCTGCTTCTGTTAACACGCCCTGCCTTCTCCACCAAGATTAAACTTGATCCCTCTAGAACCATAAGCTAAAATTAAAAATCCTTTCTTCTTAAGTTGCTTTTGGTCATGGTATTTTATCACTACAACAGAAAGGTAATTAAAACAGAAGATACTGAGCTATACTGTCAAAGCATTTTAGAAAATAAAAGTGGTGGATATATTTTGAAAAGGCTTCTGCTTTAAAATGTATTCCCACATCTACTCTAAGAGATATTCTCTACTAGGACAGAATGAAGTTTTATTAGCCTCTGATTTTTATGTACAACCACTGTCTAGTCACAGGTTATAGATCAGTAAGCAAAATCAGAAATGACAAAAGCAACCACTAAAATTAGAAGAAGAAGAAGAAGAAGAAGAAGAAGAAGAAGAAGAAGAAGAAGAAGAAGAAGAAGAAGAAGAAGAAGAAGAAATAATAATATTGAGCAGAGTAACTAGTAGCTAGATATACACTGGAGTGAAGACATTTCACAGATCTGTTATCTAAACAAAGAAAGTGTAACATCTTCAAAAGGACAAAGATCAAAATCCAAAACTGGAACAGTATTTTGTCTGAGATGTCCAATTTCAACAACCAAAAAAAAAAAAAATTAAGACTTCCAAAAGAAACAGGAAACTGTGACTCATACACAGGAGAAAAAAGTAGTCACTGGGAAAAACTCTCAGATGTCTGACTTAGCAAAGACTTCAAAGGAACTATTTTAAATATGTTCAAAACACTTAAGGAAGGGGCTGGGTGTGTAATCTCAGTGATAAAGAGAGCTTACCTAGCATGCACAAAACAAAACTCTGATCTCAATTCTCAGCAAAACACACACACACACACACACACACACACACACACACACACACACACACACACAGACACACTTTTAAAAACTTATTTAAAAAGAAGAAAAAAGAAAAATAGCACTTTGAAGATTTACAGAATGGACAAAATAACAAATACCATTATATATTTAATAGTAATCCTCAAAAGAGAGTAAGACACAAGAAAAAAATTGAAAAAAAAAAATATCCCAAAAGCCAGTGGTAGCACTCATCTGTAATCCCAGTACTTGGAAGGTAGAGGCAGACTCAGTTCAATGTCTTTCTCAGCTACAAAGCAAGTTCAAGGCCAGACTAAGCCATATAACACTCTGTCTCAAAAAAAAACAAACAAAAAAGCCAGGCGGTGACAGTGCACGCCTTTAATCCCAGCACTCAGGAGGTAGAGGCAGGTGGATCTCTGTAAGTTAGAGGCCAGCCTGGTCTACAGAGTGAGTTCCACGACAGGCTCCAAAGCTACACAGAGAACCCCTGTCTCAAAAAAAAAAAAAAAAAAAAAAAAAAAGGAAAAGTAACAATTCACATATAATCTAAATTTGATTTTTTTAAAAAAGTAAGATACATGCAAAGTGATCCACATATTCACATCATAGGTAAGTAGAGGACAAAAGAATGATGGGTGATGTCATTCTGTATGCTGTGAATATGTGTTACTCTGGTTGATAAATAAAGCTGTTTGGCTAATGGTGAGGCAGAAAAAGGTTAGGTGGGACATTCTAGCTAGGGAGAAGAAGGAGAAAGACAGAGCAGGAGATGCTGCCAGCTACCACAACCGCCATGAGAAGCAAGACGTAAAGATACCAGTAAGCCATGAGCCACATGACAAAGTGTAGGTTTATAGAAATGGGTTAATTTAAGATGTAAGAGTTAAGCCGGGCGTTGGTGGCGCACGCCTTTAATCCCAGCACTTGGGAGGCAGAGGCAGGCGGATCTCTGTGAGTTCGAGGCCAGCTTGGGCTACCAAGTGAGCTCCAGGAAAGGCGCAAAGCTACACAGAGAAACCCTGTCTCGAAAAACCAAAAAAAAAAAAAAAAAAAAAAAAAAAGATGTAAGAGTTAGCTAGCAAGAAGCCTGAGCCATTAGGCCATACAGTTTGTAATTAACATAAGCCTCTGTGTGTTCATTTGGGTCTGAGTGGCTGCAGGACCATGGGACCACGGGAGCCAGGCGGGACCAGGAAAACTTCAGCTGCAAAAGAAAAATACTCACATCAGCTAAAGTAAACCTGCAAATGCAAAGGAACCTTATATCATCTTGATTTCTTCTTTGAAACAGAAGCCAGAAGGAGTAGACCCATACATTCCAAGTGCGGGAGTAGAAAATTGACAATCAAGAACTCTAATTCCAACAAAACTATTCTTTCAAAATGAAAACAAGAAGTCCAAAAGGATCTTCAGACCCAAAGAAAGTGATATGACCCTATGCTTGAACTTTAAAAAATGAATAATGACAACAAACACTGGAGAATGTGCTGGGTGAACCTACAGGAATCTATATACTTTCTTAGTTTTTATCTTCCCTTTAAAATAAAGGAAAGGGGCCAGAGAGATGGATCAATGGGTAAAGTCTCTTACCATAAAGCCTAATGACCTGAGTTCAAAACCCAGATCCACATAGTAGACAGAGAGCCAACTCCCACAGGCAGTCTTCTAATCTCTAATGCCATGGCATATGCATGCAATTACACACACACACACACACACACACACACACACACACAAAATACCTGAAAATGTATAAAGAAGTAATTATGTCATTCTAATGTTAGGTTTATAATCCAAACAAATGTCAAATACATGAAAATTATAGTTATCTAGCACACTTCTATAATCCCATTATTCAGCAGGTAGAGAAACTCAAGAGCATGGACTATATAAGACAGCTGAAAACATAAATAAAAATAACACTATATAGACTGAGGTTATTATTTAGAAATATATATGTACACATATATATGCATCAAATAAAAATAGAAAAAGAAGTCATGAATTTGAAAGAAAGCAAGGAGGGGTTTGAAGAGAAGGGGAAAGGAGAAATATTGTAATTATAATCTAAAAAATAATAAAGTATAATAAACAAATAAATATAACTAAAAAGGACTGGGTATGAACATGCCTTCAATCCTGGCACCCAGGAGGCAGAGGTAGGTAGATATCTAAGAGTCCCAAGGACTAGAAGGATTAGGAAGTATGGCCTTTGTTTGAGGAAGTGTGCTGCTGGTAGTGCGCTTTGAGGTTTCAAAAGTCCATGCCAAGCCCAGAGTCCCTCTCTGCCTATGGATCAGGACATAGCTCTCAGATACTGCTCCAGCACCTGTCTGCATGCAGCCACACTTCCTGAAATGATGCTTATGGACTAAACCTCTGAAACCATAAGCAAGTCATCAATCAAATGTTTTCTCTTATTACAGTTGTCTTTGGTGACTTACTGCGAGTACCTAAATAGGAGTATGTATTAAGTATCTTCAATACTCAAGGATAATTCTGAATTTATATTTAGTGTCTAATATATGGATTGAAGCAGGATAGATGGAGGTAAACATGGTGCTATGGTTTGAATGAGAATGTCCCTCACAGGCTCATGCATTTGAACAGTTTGTTCCCAGCTGGCAGTGTTGGCAAGATGGATCACTGAGAATGAGCCTCTGAGGGTTATAGCTCTATCCAACTTTCTTCTATTGGGGCTCTCTGCTTCCTCATCTTCCAAGACAGGAGGAGCCCTATGCTCCAGCCATCATGTCTTCCCCACCATGATGGATTGTACCTTCTCAAACTTGAAGCCCAAATAAATCCTTCTTTCCTTCCTTAAATTGCTTCTCTCACAGAAACAAGAGAGGGGAGCTTCTTCCTCTACATCGTTCCACTCACTCTCACATCAACACTAACTCTGCCAATCTAGCTTGCATTTCTTGATGGCTTAGAGTCAAAAATTTCAATACAACTAACAAAAATGACTGGGAAGACTGCTTCTGTAGAAACAATATTCCCTTCCCAAGACAGATCTCAAACTAGAGTGTTAAAAAAGCTGACAAACCAAGGTTAAGGCTTTCTTAAGCTGGAGAGATTGCTCATCAACTAAAAGCACCCCTCTTCCAGAGGACCCAAGTTGAGTTTCCAGCACCCATGTGGCTTGGCTCAGGGGATCCAACACCTTCTCTCCTGGCCTCCTTGGGCACCCATATACATGTGACATATACAAGCACAGACATAAACATACACAAAAATAAAATCTTCAAGTTAAAAAAAAAATTCTTTCTCATCTGTAAGGCTATTTTTTTCCTAAGAAAATCTCATATACATGACGAATCATGCTTACAATCATAAAATATGTCTTAACAACCTGGTGACCTATGTATAGTTAAATAAAGAAAAATTTTTTTAAAAAAATTCATCTTTTTTTAGATTTATTTTATGTGAGTATTCATGTATGTCTATGTACTACATGTATGCAGTGCCTACAGAAGACAGAAGAGGATGTTAGATCCCCTGGAACTGGAGTTACAGATAGTTCTGAGCCACCATGTGGGTCTGGGCATTGAACCCACGTCCTACGGAACAGTAATCAGTATTTTTAACCACTGAATCATTTCTCCATCCCCTCTCTTAGCTTTTGTTTGTTTGTTTGTTTGTTTGTTTGTTTGTTTGTTTTAAATCGTACCAGAACTAGCCCTTCCTTTTTATAAACTTGTACAAGGTACACCATAAACTGCTTAGGGGGGAAAAAAGAAAAAAAAAAAAAAAGACTATATAGCCTTGGCTGGCCTGGAACTTGCTATGTAGATCAGGCTGACCTCAAACTCAAAGAGATTTTATTTTACAGTCTACACCTCCCAAATGCTGTAATTAAGGCATGTACCACAATGCTCAGCACTAAAACACTTACACACTGTATCCTTTGAAATATGTAATTTCAAAATCACACACTCACACACACACTCAACATTTCATGAAAACACTGAGAACCCTAATCCACCCCTTGGGAGTATACTGTTCTTTTCTCAATAAACCCCAACTTTGCTTCATTCTGATTCATCTTCAAAGTTTTCTCTGAGACCTAAGTCAAGACAGGCAATACTTAAGTGGAGGTCCCTGAGAAGACTTCTTCAAGCAACAAAGCTGATAATTTGAGTTACATCTCTTGCTGCCTCTAGCAAATCAATTACTTAAGCTATCCAGAAGTGATGGGGCTGGAGAGATGGCTCAGCAGTAAAAGTGCTTACTGCTCTTGCAGATTCAGTTCTCAGTACTCACATAACAGCTCAGAACCATCTGTAACTCCACTTCCAGAGGCTCTGATGTCTCTTTTGGCCTCTTCAGGGACCAGGCACACACGTGATACAAAAACTTACACTCAGGCACACACATACACATAAAGTTAATAAAATAAGTATTTTTTAAAAGTTTTTCTTAAAAGAGATAATAGTGGCTTCAATAAATCAGATTTGAGAGTTACTCAAATAAGGCTTCAAGAGAGATCTGGAAAGTTCTTTCAAAAAGGAAAAAAATGGGCTTGAAAAACACTCTTTAGATGACAAAAATAGACTGTCGAAAGGATAAACTAAGTGGTGGAAAAATAACCAACTTGAGTGTGTATGGAATAGTACAAGAATACAAGCCCCAATAAACAAATATGTGGATGAAATGTGATGGCACACACCTGTAATCCCAGCCCTCTGAATTTATTAGACGACAGTGAGTTCCAGGCCAGTTTAGGCTATACAATAAGATCCTGTCGGAAGGAAGGAAGCAAGCAAGCAAGCAAGCAAGCAAGGAGAGACAGAGACAGGGACAGAAAGGCAAAAAGACGAGAAGGGAAGAAAAGAGAAAAGGAGGTACAGCGATGTATGAACCCACTGAGCACTCAGCTTGTCTTACCTTACCTTTTCAACTGTATAGCTTTATAAGCAATTAATCATTCACACCACTATAATGATAGTGCATTTCTACTAAAACAAAAAACTTAAACTGTGCTGCCCTTTACCCTTGTGACAAAATACAAACTGAAGTCATTTGATGTTACAAGTTTATTGCTGCCAAAAAGACTTTTCAGTTGAAACCACAGATTGATGCTGTCAGCTGACAAAAGTAGAGTGAGCCCTTTAAATTTCCTAGGACAGGATGTAGATCAGTGGAACGTCCATGTCCACAGACCTGGGTTCTATCTCCAGGACTGTAACAGATTAACTAATTTAATAAATAAACAAGATACTTAAAGGCAAGATTTTCTCCATAGAATAGGCATTCGAATTGCTAGCACTGCTACAACTACTTACTTTAATCATCACCCTAAAACCGAAAGAAAAACAAGCAACTAATATCTCAACAGGATCTATATAAACCAGTTAGCTTGCCCTGCTGCTTCATATGCATGCTCTAGCATTAGGTAACTTCTGAATTCCAACTGCAATGTCTTATACAAAAGTATAAACTAAAAATGGATTTCTAGTTTTAAAAAAAGACTCAAAATCTTTACAGAGTCAAGGTTTACTGATAAGATAAGAAAGCTTCTGTTCACTAAGAGCATATGAAATTTTCCCTGTCAACAAAAATCTGAAGGGAAAAAAAGCCTTAGAGGTGAGGTAATTTATTCCCTTGCAACATACAACTGGGCCAAATAACACACGTGCTGTTTTAAGTAATCTAGTTTCATATACCAAATGACAGGACTTTTATCAATCTCCTTTGAAAGAATACTATATTCTATATGCTGGAGGGGATGCTAGGAAAAGAAAACTCGCACTTCCTGTCAGTGAGATTGCACACTGGTGTATCTACTATCGAATACACATAAATCTACCATATGACCCAGCTATACCACTCCTTCACATATGCCCAGAGGACTCACCATCCTACTCCAGATGCTTGCTCAGTTATGTTCATTGCTGCTCTGTTCACAAGAGCCAGGAAACAGAAAGAACCTAATTGTCTTCCAACCAGTAAATGGATAATTAAAGTGTGGTGTGTGTGTGTGTGTGTGTGTGTGTGTGTGTGTGTGTGTGTGTGTGTGTGTGTGTGTGTGTGTGGATAAAAGCCCTATCATTTGTTACTAGCTGTAAAGAAAAATGAAATTGTGAACTTTGCAAATAAATGGATGGAACTAGAAAAGATCATATTGAGTGAGGAAAGTCAGACCCAGAAAGACAAACATCACATGTTCTCTCTCACTGGAGGCTCCCAGCTCCAAATCTTCAGATGTGAGCACATAAGTTTAAAGTAACTGCAGAATCCAGGTAAGTAAAATGGGGCCACTGCCAGGATTGAGGACTGAGGAGCAATAAAGAGGGGAAGAGCAGGGTACAAGTGGTCTGATTAGGGAAATGGGAAGAGGGGACTTTTTTTTGCAGGGGGGGGGGAGGCAAATACAAAAGATGTGGGGGGCGGTAAAGGGAATAGCAGGGCACAAGTGATCAGATAGGGGAAATGGGAAAGTGGGGGATCCTTAGGGTGGGGGAGGGAAGTAAACAGAAGGAAAGAGGGTAAAATAACAGTAAAGAAGTCTAGAAAAGCCATAAGGAATCATAGTTATTTAGTATTTACCTGGAAAGAAACTAATATACATATATAGTTTTAACAATTTTTCTCATCTAGACTGACAATGGTCCATCAAAGAACCAAAGACCACTTAACAAAAACTCCAAACCAGACTGAGAAGCCCTCTTTTGAGTTGTTGGCCAGGGTTTTCCAAGAGATTCCCCAAACATATATATAGTTTGTTGCTATTATCCTTGGTTGTCCCTAGAGGTGGAAGGTAAGTCCCTATTGCTGAAGACATCATGCACTTCAGAAGCAGGGCCCAGAGAACTCTGAGCTAGAACTGCCCTGAATGCCTCCTCCCTGAGGACTAGCTTTCATGGTACCAGAAGGCACTGAGCAAGCTTCCAAAGGAGGGAAGCTATGACACCTATGACACCTATGAACCACATCAACAACCAGCATGGCAATCAATAACCTGAAGGGTACAGTAGTAACACACATACCTGGGTAATAACCAACAGCTCTCTAGATATGCTCAAGTACTCAGTGCTAGTGAAGTCATGGATATTCAATCACCATGGAGAAGTTGAGCTGGTGACTCACTAGAGCCTTCACCCCCTACTGACTAATGTTATGGTGCTGGAAGGTACTCTGCACACTACCAGAGAAGGAAAAGGATAACCACCAAGTCAGTTAAAACCCCAGCTATCAACAATGGTGTCCTGCCTGCATGATACTCTGATACAATAGTGGCACAAAAGTTGTGGACGACCATCTCGCTAGATTTAAGGCCCACTCCATGAGATGGAGCCCATGCCTGATAATGCTCAGGTAGCCAAGAACCTGAGATTAGATAGACCATGGGCCTAAGAGAAACCCAAATACTATTTATTGTTCTGCTAAAAGAACACAGCAATAAAATGGTTCTTAAGGATATTCTGCTATACCTATAAATCAGTGTTTTGCTCAGCCATCATCAGAGAAGCTTCCTCTTGCCATAGATGGGAACCAATTTAGAGACCCACAACTGGACAATGTGCAGAGTGGGAGATTTTGTTACACTCAGTCTTAAATGAAGAAAGGTCTTCATCATCTCCTCTCCCCAGGCTCAGGGAACTCTGCAGAAGAGGAGGTGGAAGGACTGGAAGAACCAGAGGTGATGGATGACACCAAGGCAAGTGTCTTCCAGACACAACAGGACTAATACACAGATGAACTATCGCAGCATAGGGTCCACACGGTTCAAGCCAGAAGGGGAGGGGCAGCAGGGGGAATGGACACATACACAAACTCCCATCCCCAACCAAGAATCTATCTCCAACTGACAACTGACTGGCCTTGCAGTCTTAGTCTTCCTGTCTCCACCTCACAAGTGCTGGGATTACAGACAGGTACTACCACATACACCTTTTCTATTTTAACTGATGATGATAGAGTGTTCCTTATTTTTATGCTTTTTAAAAAGCTGTAATTTGGGGCTTCAAATGCAGTATATTCCCTGTAGTAGAGCATGATGCCTTGGATTTGATCTATAGCACATAAAATACAAAGTGTCCCTACACTGATAACTACCCATTTAGGTTTTGAGATCAATTTATTAATTCTTATTACTGATCATAGCTAACCTGAAATAAATACTCATTTCTAAGAAAAGAATATGTAGGTCAATGGCCAAGATATATTTAGAAAGATATATTTAGAACACTTTCTGAATTTCTACCCTGCTTCAAGCCTGGCCCATGCTACACTAGCAGCCTCCTATAATCAAACACAAGCATTCTACACATCTAGATTTCTACAAAAGCTGAATTAGATTGTAATGCTTGAAAGACAAGAATTTTGGGCTCAGACTGAGTTTGATGCCCAGTACCACATAAACTGGATATGTTAGAGCATGCCTATTATATACCCTGTCTAAAATAAGGCTACTCTTCTTTGAGAAGCCCACACTCACCATGCCCTGGATGTATCTGTCTTCTTGCTCAGTGTCTCTTACTCTTAACTCTCTGGGGGTAGGATCTATGTTAAGATATCCATAATAGAGCAAAGCATGGTGGCACACACCTTTAATCCCAGAACTCCAGAGGCAGAGGTGGGAATGGATCCACCTAGTTCCAGGCCACTCTGGTCTACATATCAAGTTGCAGGCCAGCTAGGGCTACTAGTGAAAAAAGGAAAGAAAAAAACAATGTTTAATTAACCCAACTCTGCTTCAAATAAAATAAATGAAAGTTTTTGTATTACTAAGGTTTGAAACAAAGACTCATGCGTGCTAGGCAAGTGCTCTACCACTGGGCTACATTCCCAGCCCCTTTTTAATTTTATTTTGAGACAGAGTTTGGCTCAATTGTCTACACTGGCCTTCAACTTACAAGGCTTCTACCTCAGCTTTCCCTAAGGGAAACAACTACATTCTGCAATGTTTAAAACAGAATCCTTTAAAACAAAGCTTTCTTCAGCCAAAGACCCCTTTAAAAAATATTTTAAGCCATACATACCAGTGTCTGCCTGCAATCTCAGCATTTGAGAAACTAAAGCAGGAAGATGAGAAATTCAAGGCTAGCCTGAGCTTTAAAACAAAATCCTGTCTCAAACAAATAAGACAAGGGTTTAGGAAACAGAGAAAGGAGAAACAGTACAAATTCAAGGCCAGCCTGGTCTACATATTAAAGTTCCCAGGCTAGCCAGGGCTACATAATGAGATCTTGTCTAAACTCCCAACCCCCCCCAATGCGCGCGCGCACACACACACACACACACACACACACACACACACACACACACACACACACACACAAAACCTAACAAATAAATTGCCAAAAGTAAGTTTCCCAAAGGCTGGAAAAAACAGCAGTTAAGAGCACTGGTTGCTCTTCCAGAGGACCCAGGTTTGATTTCCAGCATCTGCATGGCACCTCAAAACTATCTGTAACCAGAGTATGCAAACTCTTATCCTGGGACACCCATACATGCAGGCAAAATATCCAGTACACACACAAAATAAAAAGCTTTCCTAACTTATTTGAAGGTTGCTATTTAGAATTTGGATATCCACAAACATAGATATATCTTTTGTATAAGAAAATATCTACATTTTACCTAAGTATAGTAAAAATACACTTAAAAGGCTAAAGAGGACTGCTGCTTTTTGTTGAATAAGTTTCCTTAGAGATTGAAACATTTCATTCTGCAGGGAAGCACCTTAAGAAGGAAGCAACTCGCTGGGTGGTGGTGGCACACGCCTTTAATCCCAGCACTCTGGAGGCAGAGGCAGGTGGATCTTTGTGAGTTCGAGGCCAGCCTGGTCTACAGAGCGAGTTCCAGGAAAGGCGCAAAGCTACACAGAGAAACCCTGTCTCGAAAAACCAAAAAAAAAAAAGGAAGCAACTCAAAATAGCTTCAGGAAGTCCCTAAAACTGACCAGATTCCCTAGCCCCTCCTTGCCAGAATAAGCAATAAAAGCTGTAAAGACTCTTGAGACCAGACCAGCTCCCTGGAAGAAGAAGAAACCAGCTTAGATACCTGGAAGAGGTTTAGGACACCTGAGGTACCTGCAAAGGGTCCTCTCCAACCTGTTGAGATGCCTGCAGGCTGTGAAGTATGCTCCAGGTTCCCAGCTTTTGTGAGCTGTCACCGGTGCTGGATGGGCTTTGGTCATGCAGCTATCTCTGAGTCATTTCTGTTTCTTTTTCTTTTTCCTGCTTTCAAGACAGGGTTTCTCTGTGTAGCTCTGGCTGTCCTGGAACTCACTCTGTAGACTAAGATGGCCTCAAACTCACAGATCCTCCTGTTCTGCATCCTGAAGCTGGGATTAAAGGCGTGCACCACTACTGCCCAGCCATTTCTGCTTCTTTAAGTAACCATTCGTCTATATTCCTGTAAGTGACCCCAATAAAATTCATGGTTCACCAAGTTGTACTTTGGTGGTATCCATACTTTCGTCTGACACAGGTTTCCTATCTGTGGTGAGTAGTTTTTTTGTTTTTTGTTTTGGTTTTTTGTTTTTTTGGGGGGAGACAGGGTTTCTCTATGTAGCCCTGGCTGTTCTAGAACTTGCTCTGTAGACCAGGCTGGCCTTAAACTCAGAGATTTGCCTGCCTCTGCCTCCTGAGTGCTGCAATTGAAGGCATGTGCCACTATTATCCAGCTTAAAACTAGTTCTGTCTAAAGGTGGTTCCTTTTTAAATTTCCAGTCCAACTTAAATTCTTGAAGGTTTCCTTAGGCAGGTGGCATGGCTCAGTAGGTAGAGGTGCTTACTCCATAAGCCCGACAACCTGAGTTCAGTCCCCAGAACCCAACTCCACAAAGCCATCCTGACCTCCAAAAGCATATTGTCAGATTGGAGCACACCCAACAGGTACATATATGTGTATGTACACATACATACACACACCAAAAAAAAAAAAAAAAAGTATTCTTTAAATATTTCTTGAAGAATGGTTTCCTTAGTTTATTCAGGCCACCACTATAACAGATCAGACTAGATGGCTTAAACAGCAAAGCATAATTCTCCCAGTTATAGCAGCTAAAAAGCCTAGTATTAAGGGTCTGGCAATTCTGGTAGATCTGATATTGGCAAGGGTCTGCTAGCCAATCTAGTCTGAACACTCCTGATCTGATCTCATCTAATCGTTCTCTGGCCTCTTTATAAAGGCACTAATCCCACCCATTCTGGCAGATCTCTCTTGACCTAATCACCTCCCAGAGGTCTCACCTTTCTAATGCCAATATTGGAAGTTAAGACCTCAACATACAAATTTGGGGAAGACAAAAATTAAGACCATAGTAAAAGGCTTTCATTAAATGCACTAAATGACTCCTCTCATTCACACTCTTAATATTTAAAACAAATGGAAAACAAGTGTAGCTGAGAATCACGGTAGGGCATGTTCAAGAAGCTGAGGCAAGAACTGGGGATAGGGCTCAGCTGGTAGAGAGAGAGTGCTTGCCTAATATGCTTGGTGCCATGGGTTCTATCGCCAAGAAACTTGGTATGGTGGTACATGCTGTAAGAAGCAGAAAGATTAGGAGCTTAAGGCCAGTCTGGGCTACAGGAGAGCTTGTCTCGGCACACACAAAAGTACTGATGGGGATAGAGAGGGAACTCAGTGGGTTAAGAACACTTGCTGCTCTTGCAGAGAACCTGGGCTCAGTCCCAGGCACCTACACCAAGCAGCTCCTGACCACCTGTAACTCCAGTTCTAGGGGTTCCCATGCCCTCTCCTGGCCTTGAAAGCACCTACACACCTACACACACACACACACACACACACACACACACACACACACTCTCTCTCTCTCTCTCTCTCTCTCTCTCTCATACACAGTGCATACAGACAAGCAGGCAAACACGCACACACATAAATAAAAATATATTCTAAAAATACCTTTTTAAAAGTATTGAAATAGAATCTTAACATTTTGGCTCATTTCCTCTGAGCACTGACTTTACCTATAAATGTGTTATTAATAGAACAACACAAGTCTTTAGAAATGAATTACTTTTTCAAAACAGCAGCTATAGGATATGCAAACAATATGTAATACCCTTGTCTAGACCTATGGCTCAACTAATACAAACTATTATTATAAGCAAATACTATGCTACTTTATGAATGTAAATACTATTTATTTGACAACTTTTCCTTAAAAACATAAAACCACCATTGTCTTAACTGATTGGGGAAAAATAATCCCTTGCATACTTTAATACTATACTGAAGAAATGGTGCAAAAACAAAAACAAACAAACAACCAACCTTGGGCTGGCAGGATGGCTCAGCAGGTAAGGGCACCTGTCACCAGGCCTGGCACTCGAAGTCTGGTCATCTCCTGGCCCACCTGGTGCAGACAAAGAACTGATCCTACAAGTGGTCCTCTCTCTTCTACACACACTTCTCTAATAGTTGGAAACAAGAGCCAAAAAGAAGAAAAAAAGAAAAAGAAAAGATCCTTAAGAACAAGTTGTGGCCAGGCATGGTGGTGCACACCTTTAATCCCAGCACTTAGGAGGCAGAGGCAGGCAGATCTGTGAGTTCAAGACCTACCTGGTCTACATGGTGAGTTCAGAACAGCCAGGGCTCTGTAGAGAGACCTGTCTCAAAAAAAGAAGAGGAAAAAGTCATGGGTATTTAAGATCATATTTCTGTGGTCCCTTTGTCTGAGCTATTTCTATACTTAAAATGTACTATTAAAAATGCTGACCTGGTGTGGTGGTCCATGCTTTTAATCCCAGCACTGGGAGGCAGAGGACATTGAATCTTAGTGACCCAAGTCCAGCCTGGTCTACATATCAAGTTATGGGGGGGGAGTACAAGTAAAGATGTCTTGAGATTCAAGTTTGGGAGTTTTGTTGATTTTTTTTTAGACAAGGCTTCACTATGTAACCCTGAAACTTGATATGTAGACCAGGCTGGCCTTTACTACTGGCTCTGCTTACTTAGTCTTTTTATCACAAGAAACAGGGAACAAGATATATGAAGACTGGAAGCCAAAAGACAAGTTGTAACACATAAAGATGCAACAAGAATGCAGCAAGGCTTTCAAACAATCCTGTGCCATCTACTCCCTGCTGGTCTGGGCAACTAACTGTCATAAAAAGATTTCATGTATTTCATAGGCTAGGTATGCAATTCAGTGATGAAGAGAATGCTTGCCTAGGATAAACAAGGTCCTGGGTTCCATCCCTAACACTAGAAAAAAATGAAAATGTGTCATTTTGCACAAAGTTAGACAAGCTGGGTCTCATTGCAGCACTGTAAACAGGCCAAGGCATACCTGTAATTCCAACACACAGGAGGCAGAGGCAGGAGGCTTTGAGTTCAAGGACAGCCTGAACTTCAAAAAGCATGTCTTTAAAAAAACAAGGCCTAAGGCTCAAGAGATGGCTCAGAGGTTAACTGTACTTGCTGCTCTTGCAGAGGACCCAGATTCTGCTCCCAAGACCTAAGTGGTAGCTCACAACCCATACCTCCAGTTCCAGGATATTCCACACCCTCTTCTGACCTCCACCCACACACATAGCTAAACACTCATACACACAAAATAAAATAAGTAACAAGGCCTAGAAATGTAGCTCAGTAAGCAGAGTATTTATTTACCCAGCATGCACAAAATCCTAGGTTCAATCTCCAACACCCGCCACACACACACACACACACACAAAGTATGCTATGGCGATATTTTATTTGTGCTGAAATGTGATTTTATTTGTATGTGAATAAATAAGGTTGCCTGGGGATCAGAGCTAAAAGCAAGTCATTTAGCAGAAGTCCGGCCCTTAATCCAATCACATGGCAGGCAGAGTCTCTGCATAGTCAAGGACACAGCCAAGTGGTGACCCAAACCTTTAATCCCAGTACAAACCATAGAGACCTGGAGGTCTGTATAGACAGGCAGCGACAAGGAAATCATGTGGTTGGGTTTAGAGCCAATGAGAAGGTAGAACAGAAAGGCAATAAAAAGACAGGTCACACAAGAGAAGGTCTCTTTCTCAGGGGAAGAGACGGCAGTGACTGATAAGCTAAAGGTAGTCTTGGGCTTTGCTAGTGCTCTAATCTCTTAGGCTTTAACTCTGTATTTGGCTCTGCGTTTCTTATTTACTAAGACAGTTTAGAATTTCATCTATAGTATGCTATGCAGTTATGAAACTGCACTAAGTAGAGAATTGTAATACTAGCCATCATCTAAGAAAATTAACACCTGAGTAATCTAATTTCTCAGACTATGGCCACAACAAATACATTGCTTCAAAGAATACTTTTTTTTTAAGACAGGGTTTCATGTAGCCCAGGTTAGCCTTGAACTCTTGATCTTTCTGCTTACACTTTCCAAGTGCTAGAATACAGGCATATGCCACCAAGCCCAGTAACAGTACTCTTAAGTACCAATACCTCAACAATTTTGTTTTCCAACAACTTTCAATTATTTGTAAGGATTTTAGGTTAGTTTTTCCACTGAGAATCTGCAGCACAGATAATGTGAACTGTGCAGGAACCAAAGATTAGAAATGAAATAAAAACACCTACAGGATATTACAATGAGCTCTTTTCTCCACAGCAATTCATCCTTCCCCAACTCTCAGAAGGAAGAAATTAAAGAGACTACAAACAAAACAGAGAGAGAGAGAGAGAGAGAGAGAGAAAGAGAGAGACTGACTCCCAGCTAGAAATGATGAAACAGAAGAAATTCATTAATGGAATTGGACAATGACCATCAATAGCAGCTAACATCACAGACAAAATAAAATATGTGCCTCCCAAGGCAAGTACTCAACATTAACTATAAAGTCGCCTTGCCGACCAAGAAAAAAGAAAAACTGACAAAGAAAGACTATACATCACAGAAACTGAACCAGATCAACTCTCCAAACAATTAGCAAACACAGGCCAGAAAAACATGCTCACCACCACTACAGGAACTAACAAATTCAGACTATGGGAAATTTTCAGTTTCTTCATAAATGATGTGTAAAGAAAAAGAGAGGAGCTAGAGATTACTAAAACTAAATGACTACATTTGGCTCTTGATTTAAATAACTATAATACCACATTTATGAAATAATGAAGAACCCTGAATGCTCCCACATGATGCTAGGCATTATTAAACTTATTATCCTTCATTGTGATTAACAGTTTTTTGGTTTGTCTTTCCTTAAGGGTGAAGTTGACTGGGAAATGAGTATCAAATGGTTGAAGCACATAAAAAGAAAACTAAAATTAATAAAGCTGAACGGAGTTATCAGAAACATCCTGGATCTGGACTAACAAGCACGGAAATATAAACTGCCAGACTGCAACCATGAAGGCAACTTTACGTATCTGCCAGCCAACCTTTTCTCCACTGATACAAGCCCTATAAATAGGCCAAGAGTGATAATAGCCACTCAGATCACTTCATACTGCAGATACTACCACTTCTAGCATGTACCTGGCCCTACACCAAGACTGTGAATAAACCAGCATCAGGTAAGAGGCCAATGAAGTTAACAATTGCAAAAAGCCCTGCAGCTAATGAGAGAAATCCTAAAGCACTCATTCTAAAGCACCATTATTGTAAATCAAGAATAATTTAAATTACAAGTTTTAAATTTCTCCAAGATTTTTGCTCTTACCATTTTCTAGAAGATCATTCAAAAAGATAGATCACCAAATAACCACATATGCTGGGACCTCAGGTCCCTAAGAAAAATGAAAAAATGCTGCCAAAAATCTATCTCAGGCTCATACCAAGTTGTTCTGTGGATTGCAGCAGAGAAAAACAAACAACACTTGATGATTAAATGTTGGTTTAAGAATATGCTTCTAGATGCTGGAGAGATGACACAGTGGTTAAAAGGCTCTTGCAGAGTTCAGTTCCCAGCATCCATATCAGGAAGCTCACAACGACCTCCAACTCAAGTTCCCGGGCACCCAACAACCTCTTCTGACCTCAGGCAGCTGTACTGTAATGTAATATAATGTAATGTAACGTACATGCATATTTTACATTCACACACACATACATTTTTAAAAAGTAATAAAAGTCTTTAAAAAGTAAAAAAATAAAGGCATGATGGCAGATACCTTTTAGCACTAGGAAGGCTGCAAAGCAAGTTCCAAGTCAGCAAAGGCTACATAGTGAGACCATGCCTCAGAAAAAATAAAAAGAAGAGTATGCCTCTTACCCAGGAGTAGTAGTGCAGGCCTACAAATCACAGCACTTGGGAGCAGAGGCTTGTTGTGGATGATTGATCGATAAATAAAACACTGATTGGCCAGTAGCCAGGCAGGAAGTATAGGTGGGACTAGCAGAGAGAAAAATTGAGAGAACAGGAAGGCAGAGAGGAGGAGACGCCAGCCTGCTGTCCAGGGAACATCATGTGAAGGCAGCAGGTAAAGCCACGGAACACATGGCGACATATAGATTAACAGAAATGGGCTGAGTATAAGAGTAAGAGCTAGACAATGGTAGGCCTGAGCTAATGGCCGAGCAGTTTAATAATATAAGCATCTGTATGTTTATTTTATAAGTGGGCTACGGGACTGCCGGGGCTTGGCAGGACCCAGAGAAAAACTCTAGCTACAGAGGCTGGAAGATCATAATTCAAGACTAGCTTCAGCTATGTAGTTAGTTTGAGTTCATCCTGAGTGAGCTACATTAGACATCACACACACAAAAAATTCAATACAATTTTTTTAACCTTTTTATCAAATGGGCATGGTGATTCATTCTAGTATTCCAGTAATCCCAGCTCCAGGAGGCTGAGGCAGAAAGACTGCCTCAAGTTCAAGGCCAGCTTGGGGTACAAAGTGAGATCCATAACACAAAACCAACCTTTCTCAATAAATAGTTTTCACCTTATTTTGTGTATGTGTGGGTATCCATATGCCCATATGCAGTCAGAATTCAACCTGCAGGAGTCCCTTCTCTCCTTCCACCATGAGAGTCCCCCATTAGACTCAGACAGTCAGGGTTCATGACTGGGGCCTCAATCTGCTGAGGCACCTTACAGCCCCTCTTTTGTTGTGTTAAGGGGAGCAGGGTCTCATAAACCAAGCCAGCTCAAACTTACCTAGCTGCTGAGGATGACCTTGAACTCTCAATCTTCTACTTTCCAAGTAGTGGGATTACAGGTGTGTACCACAATACTTGGCCAAAGAATATGCTTCTATGCTAGGATAAAACTAAGGCAGACAGGAAAGACACTGTTTACAATCAACTGGATGAGGGTTTTGTTCTTAACACAGAAAGGAAAACAACCTTGTTCTCCTCGAGTTTTATACTCCACACACAACTTCCCTATCCCCAATACCTTTCTCTAATCATAAGGCAGCTAACAAAATACTGACTCTAAACATCATAAAAAGTTATTTATAAAAATCTGACAACTCCATTTACAAAAAATTCTTATGTCAGTCATCTTAGTTCTCTAATGTCATCCATACATATAAAAACTTAATTTCTAGACTAGCTAAACACAATTCTAGTTTAAACACATTTTTAGAAATAGCTGCTCTAGGGGGCTGGAGAGATGGCTCAGCAGTTAAAAGTGCTGACTGCTCTTCCAGAAGACTCAGGTTCAATTCCCAGCACTCACATGGCAGCTCACATCTGTCTGTAACTCCAAAATCTGACACCTGCACACAGACATACATGCAGGCAAAACATCAATGCACATAAAATAAAAATAAATAAATAAGGAAACAGCTACTCTAAGGAAGATAAAATCTGAGAAAAATAGGTGTCAGAAAACCAAAGAACAATAAATTTAATAAAGAAAAAATGCAAAGACATACCATGATATTTGATTTTCAAGAGATTTATACCAACCGACCATTCATAAATAAAAATTGGAAGCACTAAAAAGAAAGGGGGGAGGAGGGGGGAAGAGAAAAGAAGAGAGGAAGAGACAGGAGGGGAGGGAGAGGAAGGAAAGGGAGGGGAGGAGAAGGGAGGGGAGGAAGAGGGGATAGCTGTTCTAGGGCTTGGGAAAATGTCTCAGTGGTTAAGAGTGCTTCCCACTCTTCCAGGGGACCTGAGTTGAGTCCCCAGTTCACAACTGCCTCTAATCCAGCTCCAAGAGGTCCAATACCCTCTTCTGGTCCTCTTTGAGCAAACACAAACTGGCGGCACAATAAACACACACACACATAAACAAAAATAATAAGAATATAAGAGCCAGGCGTGGTGGCACACGCCTTTAATCCCAGCACTCAGGAGGCAGAGGCAGGTGGATCTCTGTGAGTTTGGGGTTAGCCTGGTCTACAAAGTGAGTTCCAGGACATCCAGGGCTGTTACACAGAGAAACCCTGTCTTGAACCCCTCACCCAAAATGAATATAGCTACTCCAAAAATGTTAATATGATGTTCTTTGAACAACCACCCAAGCTAATTTATTAATACACAGACCTGAACTCAGGTGGAGGAAAACACATTTTGCAAAGAAACTGGCAGTAGTACATTTAAAAAACAATTTTTTTAAGGTGTCCACTTTTTTTTTAAGCTTAGAGAGCTATTTAAGAAAAACACTGCTTTCCAAACACCTTAATGAAAACTGGCTTACAAAGGAAAAGATCGGCTTCAGCCTACAACTGCTGTGAGTACTTTCCCCTTATAGCATACTTCCTCTCACATTCTAAGGCAGGAAGGAGACTTAGGAATCATCTGGCTCACTAGAATCATTTCCTTAGCTAGAAACTATTTCTTTTATCTACGTACCCATCCCCACCTGCACTTTAGCACTCAGTAAAGGAGATTTTAATTTAACCACTTTGTAAAATTTACCCACATTCACACCAAGTAGGATTTGCT
Organism: Peromyscus maniculatus bairdii; assembly: GCF_049852395.1. Classification (NCBI taxonomy): domain Eukaryota; kingdom Metazoa; phylum Chordata; class Mammalia; order Rodentia; family Cricetidae; genus Peromyscus; species Peromyscus maniculatus. Next base: position 69,103,520 of record NC_134870.1, read on the forward strand.
GATAAGACTTAAGTTTATTAGTCTTCATCTAACTATGAAAACATTTTCAGGTAAATGTGTAAATAAAGCCAAGTTCATACTTTATGAATTTACAACATCTACTCAACCTATTGGCTGAGTAAAGACAAATTCCTTATTTTAAGTAAAGATATGAAAAAGAACAGGGTTAAATTTACAAGAACCAAGTCAAATCCAGAAATTCCCAAATAGAGCAACTGACCAAATCCGTCACATAGGCTAAAATATTTTAATTTAAATCATATTAGGAACTGCCAGCTGCTGTCACTACTTTTTGATAAGTATGTACATATATGTGTGTACATATGTATCCGTGTGTGTGTGTGTGTGTGTGTGTGTGTGTGTATGAATATATATAGATATAGACAGACAGACACACAGATAGATATGTTTCTCATGTTTCCGCTCCTAGTAGCGCAGGAACACTGAAAGGAAGATACTTTCTTAGCTTGCCCTACCCCTTCCTTTTACGACAAGGCCCTGTAGGCTTGAGTGTGAAAACCGACTGAACATCAATCCCACTCTTCTGAGAGATGCTGCCCACACAAGAAGCACTGCTTCTTTCCCTTAAGTTCAATAATGAGAGTTCTGAAAGAATAAAGAAAGCAGGTATATTTGAAAGGCAAAAACTAACAAAATTTTTCATAAAGTTTCATGACAATGGTCAAATTCAAAGCAACTAAAGAAAAATAATTACCAGAGCCAGTGAGTCGGCTCAGTAGAGGCACTTTGCTACTGTGGTAGTTTGAATGAGAACAACCCCAGAGGCTCATATATCTGAAAGCTTGGTACCTACCTAGTTGGTGGAATTGTCTGGGGAAGGATTAGGAGATGTGGCCTTGTTGGAGGAGGTGTGTCACTGGGAGTGGGCTTTGAGGTTTCGAAAGGCCAGGCCAGGCCCAGTCTCAGTCTCCCCCACGCCCCTCTCTGCCCTTGCTTGAGTCAGGATGTGAGCTCTTAGCCACTGCTCCAGAGCCTGCCTGCCTGTCTTCCACCATGCCCCCCACCATGACGACTGTGGACTCACCCTCTGAAACTGTAGGCAAGTCTCCAACTAAATGCTGCTTTCTTCTATAAATCAACTTCATCATGACGTCTCTTCACAGCAACAGAACAGAGACTTATACAGCAACCAAACCTGACAACCTGAGTACGACCCAGGAACCCACATGGTAGGAGAGAATGAATTCTTATAAGTTGTCCTCTTACCTCCACACTAATCAGACAGATAGACACACAGACAGACACAGACACACACAGACACACACAGACACACACACACACAGTAAATGGCTAAAAATGTTTTTAAATTAAAAAAAAAACTATCAACTTTATTTAGCCTGATGATCAAGGATCAAAGCAAATTAAGTAAGAGCAGGGCTGTGAGAGCTCAATGATAGAGTGCTCTGCTAGCATACACAATACCCTGGGTTCAATCCCCAGCACTGGGAGAAAAATTGAAAATAAACAAAACCAAAGACTCCCTAGGCTAGTAAGATGGCTCAGTGGGTAAAGGAACTTGGTACCAAACCTGAAGAATTTCATCCCTGGAACCAACCAACATGGTTGTCCCTGCTCTCCAGATGTGCACCATGGCACACACAAATTAATGGAAAGGAAAAGTAAATAAATCAAAGAATTCCCACCTACACCGGGTGTATAGATGTTCCTACCAGTAATCCCCACACAATGAACACTAAGTAAGGGATCACAAATTCCAGGCCAGCCTGGGCTAGAAGACTCTGTCTTTGAGTTTTCATTCCAACTGAGGCAGGAGAAGCCATCCTAAAAGAAACTTCACAACCCATTAGCAAACTAAGAAATCTTCGCAGCTTGGCCCTATCTCTATCTACACAGCCACCCCTCTGAGAGCTTAAGGCTCTGCCGCCCTGATCAACTCTGAGTTTGATAATCATGACTTCACTTTGGCTGGTCCCTTTCAGGAAGTACTTGTCTGGAAACTCATCTCAAACCTTAGGTACAAAAGCTGAAGTTTTTTGGACATGCTCCATCATGGCTCTATGGAACTGCTGACAAGCATTAGCAATCAATAGCTTAGGGCTAAGAAGAAAGAGGTGTCACATAAGGCAGGCTAAGGTGTGGTGGTGTATACCTTTAATCCCAGCACTGGTGAGGTAGAACAGGTGGAATCTCTGTGAGTTACAGAACAGCCAAGGCTACACAGTAGACTCTGATACACACACACACACACACACACACACACACACACACACACACACACACACACTGACGTCCCATATGAATATTTTGTCTTCTTTCCCCATATCTCTTCTAGATATCACCATTTTATTCATGTTATTAAGCCTACATAATTATAGTTAACAAAGAAAAATTTGGGCCCCAAATCTTTCTTAATCTATTAAAATCACTTGGGTGTTGTCGGTAGGTACAGGCAAGTAGATTTCTATGAACGAGAAGCCAGCCTGGTGTCTACATAGTGAGTTCCAGAGCAGCCACAGCTATATAAAGAAACCTTGTCTTGAAAACACAAAATTAAAAAACGAAAAACAAAATATACTACTACATTAACAATATATTTTTAGCCTTTTGCAGAGTTTCAAGCATAAGCCTAGTTACATGCAGGAAAATGAAAGTCTAAGATAATTACTATTAAAGTTATCAAATTAAGGATAGGGTTCCTACTACATCCAAGCTTTAAAAAGAGAGGAAGACACTCAAACTGTCCATCCACCCTGTCTATTCACGCACATGTTGGAGCAAAACTGTAAGATTGGGGATCCCAGCAGAACAACGTCTTGAATAATAAGTAACTACCCACTCACAGAAATGATTAGTTATGTAGTAAACAGATTTATTTATTTTTGAAGTTTAGTCCCACACTATAACCTAGGCAGTCCTAAGTCTCACTATGTCTCCCATGTTGGTCTTGAACTCAAAGCAATCTTCTTGCCTCAGTTTGTATTACACGTGTAGGCCATCACATCTGGCTCAGTAAAGAGATTCAAAGTATCAATACCTGAAATATGAATATAAGGAAATTCTGAAGAATCAGTGTCAGCAAAATCTTTAAAGGCCATACACTGAACACAGAGCTCCAGCAGAATTGCATTATATCTGACAGTTAAACTTATCTCCACTATGTAGGGCTTGAATTAAGTCACATAAAACTAACAGTATTACGGCCGTTAGTCTCATATGAATGCACGTGGTGTAAACAATGCCAGGAGTAAAGCATGGCACAAGCTTGCAACCCCAGCACTCCAGAGGCAGAGGCAGAAGGCCTGCCACAAATTCATGGCCAGCCTGGACCCTGTCCCTCCCTGACACATACACACCAAAAAAAAAATATTAAACAAATTGAATTATTCCTATAAAAATGCACTGTGAACTTAATATGAAGCTAATGATGGACAAGTTTCTTATTCCAAAAATCCAATCCACTTTCCACAAAGTTGAGGGGGCGTCCCAGTAAGCAATCTGACTTGCTACCAATCCTAGGGACCCACATGACAGAAGTAAAGAACCAACTCCCACAAATTCCTCTGACCTCCACTTAATAAAACAATGCATGCACTCAAGCATAAAAGTGTAACTCAAATTAAAAAGAAATCTGAGCACTCAGGAGGCTGAGGCACGAGTACTGAGACTGGCCTGAGCTACAAGGTGAGACTGCCTTCAACAACAAAAATCTGATTTACTTGGTCCTCTAGTTAAAGCTGTCTTGTCGTTTCTCCTTGTCTTTCAGATTTCATACATTTATTTTGATGTTTACACCTATGTTAACATGAAGCAGGGCATGGTGGTAAACCCTTTCAATCCTAGCATTTGGAAGGAGGAAGCAGGAGAATCAGGAGTCAAAAACCAGTCTGGGCTACACAAGATCCTGTCACGAACACACACAATCTCCATGTATGGGGGGGGGGGACAGAGTGTAGTTTGCCATTTTAGTACTACATTGCACAGCCAGTCATGGTGGCACATTCCTTTGATCCAAAAACTTGGAAGACAGAAGCAGACAGAACTCAAAAGTTCAGAGTCAACCTGGTCTACAAAGCTAGTTTCTGGACAGCCAGAGCTACAAAGAGAAACCCTGTCTTGAAAAACCAAAACCAAAACAAATAAAAACAAAACAGTGTTACTAAGAAACACTCTAAAGAAAGTCAATTTATAAGTTAAAAATATTTTTCTTTCTCATGTAATAGAAGTGAATTAAAATTTCAGTAAAATTCTTTTTAAAGTAGTATGTAGGTCACTGGAGTCAAGTTCATCTTGGCTTCCTAAATTCAAATTTAATTAAGTAATTACATATTTATAGAAAATCAACTATGCACAATGCACTCTACTTAACATTGTATTAGCATATAAATATGGTCCTCCAAAAAAGAAAAAAAAATTACTGCTATAATTCTTCAAGATAACAGAAGATACATATCAACTGTAGGTCTAAACTGCTAGTTAAACCAAAAGGCAATGCTCTGATTACTGGAGAAATCCAAATTGCCAGAATCAGCAAAACTACATTACAAAGTTAGTAGCCTCCATCCTTAAAATATCCCAAGAGGAGAAAGAGAGTGATTCAAACTGTTAGCATGTGCCTAACGATACTATACAGTAATAACCTAAGCAAACGGTCAGATGCATTAATAATGAAGTGACCCAACCTTTACAAGGCATCATCAGTGGGGCTTCCACCCAAATGGATGCAAAGATTCAGACACAAAAGCGCAAATGCAGAACTGCAAGCACAAACTGCCCAAGCGGTGCAAGATCTGGAAGGGCTGCACCGGTTCTATCCTTCAACCGCTGAGCCTCTATTTTGTGATAAAGACGGGGTAATTTAAAGGTGAGAATGAATGGCATACCAATCTGACGGGGCGGGGGGGGGGGGGGTTGCTCCATTAAAAAAAAAAAACAATACATTATAAAAATAAGCGCTTTAAGATATACGGTGAGGCATTATACCGGGGAGGGAACTACTCTGGGAAATCGGGGGAGGCAGGAGTCCTTAATGCGGGGGTCGTCAGATCACATCTGCGCTGGCCTTTAACTAAAGTTGACAAACTCGCAGGTCAGGGTCGGACCCGGCACACTGATTCTGGGTATCTGTGGACCGGCAGCGGCGGACGCGGCGAAGAGGCCGGTCCCAAGCCAGGGAAGACCTTTCTCGCTCCTCCCAGGCCACCACCGGAGGGGGCTCTCCGCGGCTCGGGCAGGTGTGTCCCCCCCACCCCCCGCCAGCCTCCGGCGCCCCGAGCTGACGGAGCAGCCGCCTCAGCGGCTCCCACGGGCCGGGCTCGGGAAAGTTGCTCCGACACAACTCTGCGGCCTGGGGGGCTGCGGTTCCCCCCTCGGTTGCAGCGGCCGGGGGAGGGCACTCCGGCGGGTAGAGGACGCGAGGGTCACCCGCGGCGGGCGGGCGGCCGAGCCAGGGGTCCGGGCCGCGCCTCCGCTCGTCGTCACCCCACGCTCGGGCGCCGCAGAGCCCCCAGCCCGGGCCCCGCTCCCCGTCCGCCTCCCTGGAACGCAGCCCCGGGCCCCCGCGGCTCGCCCCGGCAGCCGAGGCCGCTCTCCCCCAACCCCGCGCCCCTCCGTGCCTCACCTGCGCCCCGCCGTCCGTGCCTCCTAGCCGGCCCCGCGCGCCCCGACGGGGCACGCGCCCACCCCGGGCGGCGCCGACGGGCCGCAGACTCGGGCCGCGGCGGGCCCCGCCGCCCCCTTTCTCCTCCGACAACTCCCAGCAGCGAGCCGAGGAGCGCGGCCGGAGCCCCGGCGGAGGGGCAGAGTGGAAAGCTCGCCGCCTCCGCAGCCTCCAACACCGTTTCCCTTCAGTCGTCCGCGCCGCCCCAAGAAAATGTCACCAGAGGCCGTTCCGCTCTGCGCCTCACTTCCGCCCGGAACCACAGAGCAGCGCCCACCGGGCTAGAGCGGCCGCCGCGGCGGCGGGAACCCGCCGTGACTGCCGGGCGGCCGGGAGCGAGCCGCGCAGCGCCACCTGGCGGCGGGGACGCGCGCAGGTCCCCTCGGTGAGCGCGGGTTCCAGCGCGGTTCCAGCGCGCCGCGGCTTCCCCGGGCTTTCGTGCGGACCCTCCTTCTGTTCCCGCGACCTCCATCCGGAAACGTCGGTCTCGGAGAGAGCCAAGATGCCAGGCGATGCAAACCGGGGACAATGCCTCACAAGCACGGGAATCCGCTTCCCGAGCGCTGCCCAGTACTCACCCACTCGCGAAGCCTTTCCGATGGAAGCTCACGATGTCCAGATCGCAGAGTCACTCCAGCCGCGGGGTCAGCTCCCTTCTCTTGCCACTTTCCCGCGGGAGCCAACAGCTCCGGTCCGGGAACCGCTCGTCTCCAACACCCGCACTAACGTCTTGTTCAAGTTTCGGCGCAGGAACGGCGCCGGGCTTGCGGCTAGCGCGCCACCTGCTGGTGAGACCGTCCTCCAGGGGACCCGGCTCCGCCACCGCACGCTTCAGACGCCCCAAATTCCACCTCTGCAGAGTCACTCTTTGGTTTGGCGCGCCCTGGGAAGGGTGACCCAGACCAATGTGACTTTTGCAGACCCGTCCTTAAAATGGGCGCAGGGCACGTGCTGGACTCAGGACCTGGAGAGAATGGGAAGGGCAAGTAGAGAGCTCCAGAGACTGATGCTGAGGACAACCTTACCACGCAAGGTCGACTCCCTAAAAGCAGTGCAGTTGTTTTGGAGGAGAGGAAGGATGTAAAAGGTTTGAGAAGAAGAAAAAAGGATTGCGATCTGTACCTCCTTCCCCGCCCCCCTTCCAGGTGTATCGGAAATTGAACTGATCCCTGCAGATGCTAGGCAACTACTCCACCCCTGAGCCATGTCCCCAGACCTTTTTTAAATTTTGAGACAGGTCTAGCCGTTTTCCAAACTGGTAAAGATCTGCTCTGATTTCTGGTAGCAGAGTCTGGAGACATCATACACCTCGAACAAAGAAGGAAAAGACTTTGTCAAGCGGCTGAAGGGAAAATGGATTTGGTGTCTGCCATGTCTCTGCATCCTTCGGTGATAGTAACTTTTCCATGTCTGTGATCTTTCTAGCAGCGAAACCATCTGCCCAGCGACTGGCAGAATGAAGGTGACGGCTGCCTGCAGTGAGTCCTCCTCTGGCCGGTTATCACTGCCCTGCATCTCAAACTCCAGACGGTAGAAGGAAACGGGACCAAGACCCCTGAACCTGGGGCCCACTCAGCCTCCAGAGCTTCCGTTTGCGATGGGATGTCACCCCATCCTCTCCGACAGCATCTGCAGGAAGAGGGTTCACAGTCAATTTCTGTTAATAAGTTGCCTTTGTGTAAGGAGGGAGTGAAATCTTGCGTGAGGTTCCTCAAAGGGAGATTTGGAAAAATCTGCAGCACTGGTCCCACGCTTCCATCAACATCAGTTACCTCCTTAGACTAGGTAGCTCTGCTCTCCCGCTCACTCAGGATTTGTGTTTATCGTTATCTTGTTATTTTGAGAAAGAGAGAGAGAGAGAGAGAGAGAGAGAGAGAGAGAGAGAGAGAGAGAGAGAGAGAGAGAGAAAGAGAGAGAGGGAGACTGGTGAGCTCAGAAGACAACCTTGGGAATCTGTCCTCGCCTTCCTCATGGGCTGTTGTGAGGGTCAAACTTGGATAGTCAAGCTTCCAAAGCAAGCACAGTCTTCTCGCCCGCCCTTTCTCAAGACCTTTTAAGTATGTTTTATTCACATATAATAACTGTACTATTTGTGGGGTACAGTGTGCCATTTCAAAACACGTATGATGCCATGATCAGATCAGCGTAATTGGCTCAGACATTTACTTTTTGTATTGAAGACATTTAAAGTCCTCTCTACCCCTATTTTATTCAACTAATTGCTACCAACCACGGTTAGCCTACCCTGCTGCTGTAAGACAGTGTAAGCTGTTCCTCCCACCCAGCTGCGCCCCGGACCTGTTCTTAACCATCTCTCTACATCTGATCCTCAGGCTCTGGTAACAGCTGTGTGCTCCTGTGAGATCATCTTTTTAACCTCTGCATATGTCGTAGGGTCAGTGTTTCCACCGGCCAAAACACGACCATCCCATGACCATCTTGGAGCAGAAATAGCTTTGGCCCTCTAGTCTCGGCCATGGCACAGAAACAATATAGTGATAACTAGGTCGGTGATAACAGTAAGGGGACTGTTAACACATCCTAGTAAAAGACACGCGGGGGTGTGTCTTAGGACCTTAGCCTGGGGTTCTAGTCATAACTCAGCCCCGCCCCCAAGTTGTCACATGATCTTGGGAGTTTCTAGGATATATTTGTGTGTGTATATAATACATATCTATATATGTGTGTATAGTACATTTATAGTGTGTGTGTGTGTGTGTGTGTGTGTGTGTGTGTGTGTGTGTGTGTGTTGGAAAGTCCTGCCTTAACTGAAGGCAGGACTCCACGGTACGGCTTCCCTGAGGCCACCACTCATGATGAGGTAGGACTTTCAGTAATGAAGTTGTTTTGGAATCACCCAGGCTCCTGGAAGTAGCCCCTCACCTGTGTTCCTATTATAAATAAGCCAGGAAACTCATTGGTTCACGAAGTGGGACCTGGGAGGAATCATTACTTTGATCTGTCACAGGTGTCCTATTTTTTTTCCACAATTTTTTCCCACGTTTCCCCCGGGGAAAGTTAATGTGACAACATTTAAGTGAAAGCATGCAGAGTCTCAGCACTTGTCCTTTGGTCCCTGACATATTCCATTTAACATCCAAAACCTCCAAGATACGAGAAATGGTAGAATTTTATTTCATAGCTAGATAATAGTCTACTCTGTGTATCACATTCATATCTTGTCAATAGAGCTGTAATAAATATACAAGTGCAGATATTTCTTTAATATATTGATCCTATTTGAGATATATATGTAGGATATATAACATCTTATACAGTTCGCTTATTTTTGCTAACTGGCATTGGCACAGGAGATTTCCAGCCCTAAGTAAAGTGAGAGACTAAGATAATAATGGTTTTTATTAAATACTATGCACTAGATGCTGTGCTATTTAAATGGGTTTATTCATCTACACCTCACAGCAGCCCCATGGGCTTGGTGGTATTTTTAATCCCTGTGAAGGTATAAGGCAGTGGACTCTGGGGAAATGCTGAGCCTCCCCGCACTGTGATAACCATGTAACCGCAGACAAGGGATGGCTTCCAGCGTTCACTTACTTGCCCTGCCTGGAAGTAGCCTCCCGCGGAATGGCATTGCATCCTCCTAGGGAAGGCTATGAAGCTAGAAGCAGTCAAAGGAATCCAAATAGTCGAAAGTCTGAATTTGGACCTGGCTCTGCCTCACTCCAGCAGAGTGACCTTCAAGCGACTGTGTGATCTCGCTGAACCTTGGAGTCCTTACTGGTCCAAAGGATGACCTCTTGATGCTCTTGAGGGTAAAGGTGAAATGAGGAATGCATAGAAAGATGCCAGAACAGTCCTTGGCTCAGAGAGAACACACAACTCAGGACCGTCCTTCTGGTGCCAGGGTCCCCCGAGTCACACGTTAGGAGTCCCAAGGCACACAGGCATAGCGCTTCTTCAGTACAGTGACATTCCCATCTCAACAGGATTCTTTTTTTTTTTTTTCCCCAGAACAACAGGTTCACATGGAACTAGAGCCAGAATGGAACAGTGCAGAATGATGTCAGGAGGTGGAACCAGGAGGTGGCCAAGTGGGGGCTGGGAAGAACTCTTCTTTCTCTGCTGGCAGGATGACTGACATTCCTTAGCCTGGGGTGAAGTGCTCAGAGACCCGGTTCCATACCTCTCTTTCTTGTCAGTTGAGCCAATGAAACCTAGTCCATATAGAAAGACTAGCCTTTTTTTTTTTTTTTAGATTTATTTCATGTGTATGAATGTTTTGCCTACATGTACATAGGTACACCACATGCTTGTCTGGAGCCTGTGGAAGTCAGAAGAAAGTGTCAGATCATCATAAGTGAGTCATCATATGGGTGCTGGGAATTGAACTTGGGTCCTCTGCAAGAACTAGTGCTCTTAACTGCTGAGCGATCTCTCCATCCCCAAGTCTAACTCTTTAAAAGAAGGAAAATGCATGCACGCCTTTAATCCCAGCACTCAGGAGGCAGAGGCAGGCGGATCTCTGCAAGTTCGAGGCCAGCCTGGTCTACAGAGTGAGTTCCAGGACAGCCAAGGCTCTGTGTACAGAGAAACCCTGTCTCGAAAAATCAAAAAGAAAAAGAAGGAAAATGGAAGGAACTGCTAAAGATGGTTTCTAATTTGTCAACAAGGCTCCCTCACCTCCTGCCCCTCTCTCTGCTCCAGCTATACAGCTAAGGATTTCTGGTTCTCCTGCTGAAGTGACAGGCATGTGCCACCATATTTATACTGTGCTGTGGATCAAAGCTGGGCCTTCCTGCATGCTAGCAAGCACTCTATCAATGAGCTCATTCCCAGTCTATGGCCCCCCATTTTCTTAAATAAAGCTATAATAAGCTGGGGTCCACAGTAGACTAATTAGTGAGGTCTAACAGCTTCCCTGTCTCCTACAAATCCAACCTCAGGATTCTGACATAAGGTTTAGGTTTAAACAGGGAATGAAGCCAGGCATAGTGGCACATGCCTTTAATCCCAGCACTCAAGTGGCAGAGGCAAGTGGGTCTCTGTGAGTTCAAGACCAGCCTGATCAACATGGTGAGTTCCTGGCCAGGTAGAACTACAAAGTGAAAACTTGTTTCAGAAAGAAACCTGGACTTTCTCTTACCCATTAACAGTTCAGAGAAGAGGGAGTGAAGGACTCGAACCAGCTGCCCGGGAGGCTAGTAGGAGCTCTGGAAGAAGAAAAGCCTACATCTGAAGGCTCTAGGGGAAGCAAGGAAAACATGGATGGGGGGGAATGGCAGAGGTATCCACCTTCAAGAGTTCCCTATGAGTGGCCACAAAAGACACCTAGTTTGAGAAGAAAGGATTTGACTCCTGTGAGTCCTGGAAATGGCCCTGGTCTCTGCCTTTGCCTCCCCAGTGTGGTATTTAAGAACAACACCGGAAGGCAGGTGATGGAAAACATACCAGTAGGCTCTGTCCGTCTTGGCCCAGCTTCCTGATGCCCTGGGGATTTATGGAGCAATAGGAGTCCATTGCTTGAGTTTGCCCTATTGGCTAATGGCATGACCCCTGGAGGGTCCCTAGAGAGCTTCAAGAGAGTGCTGAGTGGAACTTTTCAGCCCTACCCTCCACCCCCACCTCCATCCTCACCACTCAGTCCCAGGAAAAGGAGAAGGGCTGGAGATGGGATTCTATTGCCAAAGGCCAGGGATCACTGGTTTGAGACAAGGTCTTGCTGGGTAGCCTAGGCTAACCTCAACTCAAGACCCTCCTGCCTCGGCTGCCTATGGATTCCAGGCGTACAGTATATCCACCTAAGGCTGATTTAATCGTGTAAGGCTGTGTAACAAAACCTTAATAAATTCTCCCAAAGTGATGGGATTTGAGGAGATTCGGTTGGCAAACTCCGAGTTCTGGGACTGTGGTACATTGCATAGGTCATGGAGATCCTAGCTAATCTCCAGCCCGTTCCTTGCCTCTCTTCTACTTGGAATACTGGAAGGCTACATCCCCTGGGACCACAGGACAGCAAGAAGCTGAGAGAGCTTTCTGGGTCTTAAGCAGCTCCTCCATAGTCCAAGTAAAAGGGAACTTTAGAGATCAAGGGTCTTGTTTTGTACGAGGCCAAGAGTAATAGTACGTTTCTACAAATCTCTCTTTCTGGAGCAAAATGCTCCTGAAAAGCTTAGTCCAGTTGCTCTAGCCATTCTTTTGTTTCATTTTGTTAGACAGGGTTTCTCTGTGTCGCCCTGGTTATCTGGGAACTCAGATTCTGTAGAACTGTAGACCAGGCTGTCCTTGAACTCACAGAGATCCGCTTGCCTCTGCCTCCCGAGTGCTGGGATAAAAGGTGTGCACCACCACTGCTCTAGCCATTTTTGTTTGTTTACTTACTTTAGTTTGTATTTTGAGCCAGGGCCTTGTATAGGCCAGGCTGGCCTCGAACTCTTAATCCTTCTGCCTGTACCTCCCCGATGCTGGGGTTATAAGCATGTGCCACTGTGCCCAACTTACTCTGACCTTTTATTTCCACCTGGATTTTCTTCTTTCCTACTTCAAGTCACCAGAAAGAAAGACAAAGGGCCAGCTCAGGAGGAAGGCATCTTGAAGTCCCTCCTTGGGTTGGCCTGGAGGTCCCACTGAGTGAAGTCAGGCTCCCCAAAAGTATAATACACCAGCAAAGCTGGAGAGCAAGTGCCCAGAGCAGCACCATTCCTGTAAGCAGAGAGAACACACACCCAGACTTCAGGTCAGACTTGGGGATGTGTGACTCTGCCCTCAGAGAGCTAAGACTTGCTTTGATGGATTTCCTGGATGAATTATTGTCACCAGAGGAAATCCTATCTAAGGCAAAACGATGGAGTTGACGTTTGTCCTGGTTAGGGTTACTATTGCTATGATGAAACACCACAACCAAAAGCAAGTTGAGGAGGAAAGGTTTTTTGTTGTTTTGTTTTTGTTTTTGTTTTTGTTTTGTTTTTTTGTTTGGCTTACATACACTGAATCATAGGCCATTGAGGGAAGGGAAGACAGGAACCCAAACTGGGCATGAGCCATGGAAGAGTGCGGCTTGCTGGCTTTCTCCTCATGGCTTGCTCAGCCTGCTTTCTTATAGAACCCAGGACTACCAGCCCAGGGTTGGCTCCACCCCCAGTAGACTAGACCCTCCCTGTCAATCACTAATTAAGAAATGCCTTGCAGACATGCATTCAGCCGGATGTCATGGAGGCATTTTCTCAATTGAGGTTCCCTCCTCTCAGATGACTATAGCTTGTGTCAAGTTGACGTAAAGCCAGCCAGCACCCTGTCTGCCCCGATGTGTCTGTCTCCACTACCCCAGACCCCTCCTTAATCCAGCCAGTGCCTTTTCACATTACTTGAGGAACAGGACTTCAATCTTCCTTGCCTTCCCTGCTTCCAACAGCCAATCCTTCCTGCCTGGGACTCTCCATCTCTGTGTCTCCATGTCTTAACAACCATTTGTGGAAACTGGTTCTTATTAGCGTGGTAAATGACTAACACAGTGCCCCTCCCAGGTGACAGAACACCCTGTCCGACTAATATAAACGCTTCTCCAGAGTTTATCAAAGGGAGACACAGAATGGAGGGATTTTACACAGAGAGATGGCTCCGTTGGTAAGCCAGGTTTTATGGAACCCTCAAATCCTATTCTGCTAGCCCAGAAGGGCCAGCCTAATGTGCACGAAGTCATGTCTGTATTCTTTCTATGCCCCAATGCCAATTATCTTCCAGACCCGGGAAATACCAGGACATTCTGGAATTTGCAATCAAAATAGTAAAAAGAACTAGATCTGTCTTGTTGATATTGGTGTTGTGATCACTCAGAGAGAGAGAAAGATTGCTGCCATAGGTAACAAAGCCTCTGCCACAACCAGCAAGGCTGGAATTAAGGCGTAGCCAGAATCTCATTGTGCTTCTCAGGTAGTGGGCCAGTGTCAGAGGACTTGGCATGGCATGAACATACCAACATAAAGAAGAACCCGAATGTGGAATGTCCCAGGCCTTTTCAAACTTCACTTGAGATACTTCTAATTTTCTCCAGAAACTTTAGAACACATCTCCTCAACTTCATGCAAAAATGAAGGTTGGATGTAGTAGGTAGATTTCTCTGGTCCTGCCCAGCTCCGTGGTCCTGCAGCCGCTTATAAAATAATCACTCAGAGGCTTAATATTATTTACAAACTCTATGGCCTATGGCAGGTGTCTTGCTAGCTAGCTCTTATATCTTACATTAACCCATTTCTATTCATCTATGTTGCCACATGGCTGTGGGTTACCCGTCTGCTGGCATATTGTTCCTTGAGCAGCAGGCTGGCATCTCTCCCTCCTTTTTTTCTCCCTGTCTCTCTGCTTGGATTCTCTCTCTCTCTCTCTCTCTTTCTCTCTCTCTCTCTCTCTCTCTCTCTCTCTCTCTCTCTCTCTCTCTCAGCTGCCTTGCCATAGGCCTAAGCAACTGTATTTATTAGCCAGTGGGAGCAACACATATTCACAGCATACAGAAAGACATCCCACAGCAGTTGGAGGGGCTTGTCATGGGACTTCAGGAAGCTGGCTTCTACCCCGGCAGCTCCCCATCCTCTCATGCAGCCCTGTTCCTTCAGCCTGTCCCTTGGCAGGGGTGTGTTCACAGCCAGAAACTTTTGGGTGAACTAAAAGAGCAAGCAGAGACAGGGAGGCAGTTTGTCTTCATGGGAGAGCTGAAAGAGATGGCCCCCGGCTGCCGGGGGAGAGGGAAGATGCTCTGTCATTGCCAAGGCCAACCTCTCTGCCAGTGCCTGCCAGGCTAGTGGCAGAAACACCACGCCTCTGGCTTCACCCCAGCCCATTGGCAAGCCACTACCTCAGGTCTGCTTCCGCGGTATCTCAAGCTCCGTTTCTTCTCTCTCTTTGTCACCTGTCCCCACTCTGCTTTGCCCTCCTCTCTTTGAGTCCTGCTCGCCTCGTCCAGTGTAGACTCTCTGGCTGTGTCTATGTAGAGACAGGGAAGCAATGAGAGTCCTCCATGTGGTCCAGAGCAAGCCCTGGTCTCTTCTTGATGGTAGAAGGGGACAGCAAAGACAAGTGGGCTGTAGAGAGGACAGAGGTGCCTGTGGTTTCCAAGAGTCCTCTTGGGACAAAGGTGGCAATACAGTCTCAAAAGCTGAACTGGTACTCCTCCTATGTCCTTGGTCCCCTGGAGGTAGGCCGGGTGCTGGCTGGCTGGCTGCATCATCTTCAGAACTGGAGGGATCCTGCCTATCCTGCACAGGCCCTCCTGGGCTTGTTTCTGGGCAGGCTTTCCTCTGCAGGTGGTTGAACTTTATCTGTGTCATCCTCTCCACTCTGGTCCCCAGTGCTGGAACAATGGAAGTATTCATTAGTTAGCTGGACTTTGGGTCTCCAACTAGAAGCACCCATCCATTGACAAGATTCCCTTTGTGCAGGGCTTCCCACAAGTCCCTGTGAAGATAGCCACCATTCGGTCTCAGGAGTGACAAAATACTCCCCAGAAAGGTGAGGGAGGATGGAGTAGATCCTGGGTCAGTTCAAGACCTGGCAACATTTCTACAGTGTGCGTGTTGGCGGTAGTGGTGGTGTGAGGAAGCAGCATTTCAGGAAACAACTAGGGATTCAGTTTATCCTTTAGGGCTGGATAACAATCTAGTCTTCCAATTCACCGGTACAAGAAACGTCACAAGGGTGAATGACCTATCCACCTACATCCCTATCTTCCTATCAACCTACCTACCTATCTACTGATTGATTGATTGATTGTTTGATTGATTGATCTACCTCCCTGTCTATAGTCTATCTATTGCCTAGCCCCAAAGGCAAGAGAAGAACCCAGAGTCTCACACATGCTATGCAAGACTCCACACTAATACCTAGTTTATACCCCCATCCAAACTAACCTAATTTCTACTCCAAGGCCCCCACTTGCCAGAAGGGCTCATTTTGTTATTACCAAAGCCTCATTCTCTCCCCTTCCCGCTAAGTACGCCCAGAATCCAATCGTCCAGAAAGGTATGCTCTAGACCTTCATCTGTGCATATCCCTTACTTGCCCAATCCCAAAAATACACTATGGCAGGGTCTCTGGCCTCATGTCACGAGTGTGGACACCTTTCCCAAGGCCAGGATACCCAAGATGCTCCAAGGACATCTCTAGAGTGGATGGCCGTGTAAGGATGGGTATAGCAGCACCTTTCTCCCCGCTGAGGCGCTGAGGGCTGCTTCTCTCAAGGCCTCATCGCCTTTCACCCTATTCCCTTCCCTACTCAACAGTACACAGAGAAATGGCAAGAGCTGCTAACCTCGGTTCCTTCGGCCCATGTCCCTGACGCTAGTGGTCACCAGCCTGGCTGTCTACTGCATGGGAGGAGTGGAGAAGAAGACTGGATGGAAGGGATGGGAAGGCCAGATGCCATCCTGCCGCTCATCCACGGAAGCAGCACTGCAAGGACACCTGCTCCAGAGTCGGGCGCCCCTGCTAAGCGCCGAGGACACGTGACCGCAGGAAGCCCCTCCAGAGCCACACACAGCCTAGCCTCTGCTTTGGGACAGTCACCTCGCATGAAAACCGGCTAAAGGGTTGTAGACAGACAAGCTCTGCAGAGAGGACCAATCCGGTCTTCTGTTCCTTCCCAGGGACACTTGTATCCAGCAAGTCATCCTCCATCTAAGAGAGGCCGGCCAGATGGGCTGAGAGATGGGTCTGCATTGGAATACGTACTGGTCTCCAGAGGGTCTGAATTCGGTTCCCAGCACCCACATCAGGCAGCACCACAGCTGTCTGTAATTCTAGCTCCAGGGCATCAGACTCCCTCTCTTGGTCTCCCTGGAAATGCATGTCCATACACAGAGACATATAAATAAAAATGAATCCTTTTTACTTTTTTTTATTTTTTGTTTTTGTTTGTTTGTTTGTTTTGGTGGTTTTTCGAGACAGGGTTTCTCTGTTTAGTCCTTGCTGTCCTGGAATTCATTTTGTAGACCAGGCTGGCCTCGAACTCAGAGATCCACCTGTCTCTGCCTCCTGAGTGCTGGGATTAAAGACCTGTGCCACCACCACCTGGCTCATTTTTTGGTTTTTTGAGTCTCACTATACAGCCCCAGCTGTCCTGGAACTCTCTCTATAGACCAGGCTACCCTCCATACCATCCAATCCACAGAGATCTGCCTGCCACTGCCTCCTGAGTGCTGGGATTAAAGGCATGTGCCACCACACCAGACAAACAGAAATAAATCTTCATAGAGAGGGGGAGGGGACAGTCCAGAGACACTCATGGAAGGAGGCTGGCACAGCACCCTAGCTACATGGAACTAAAGAGGAAATGCAATGAAGGTTCGGGGCACAAGCCATTGTGGTTCTTTCCTGAATCAAAGAACCGCTACACACTTGAGTAGAAACCCAGCTATGTACTTCCTTTTTCCTGGTAGTGCTGGGGATCAAACCTAAGCCCTCACACTTGTTAGGCCCACATTCTACCACTCAGCTACATTCCTAGCCTGAGACCACACTGGCGGGTACTTCCACATCCATTCAATAAGAGCACACACACACACACACACACACACACACACACACACACACACACACACACACGACAGAGTGTTGGGAAATCACCAAAGCCTACCAGCTCCTTTTACAGATAATGAAGTTCAAGCCTAGACATTAGGAAACCAACAAAGAGTGGCACCTAGATTAGAGGCCTCTTGGTCCACGCACTATCCACAGTCCGGAGCTCATCTATTAAAGTCTGCTACCTGCAGCTTTCCTGGTGTTTGTAGTCTTTTCTCTGCAGCAACTATCCTGGACACTAGCGCAAATCCCCTCAAGAGAGGGAACTGAAGTCAAGGAAATTCTGAGTGCAGCTAAGTGCTCTGCAGGGGCCCCAAAGTGTGCTTCTGTTTGTACTTGCCCAGTCTGGGCTCAGCTTAAGCACTGAGCCATAGAAGATGATGAGCTGCATGTAAACACAAATAAACGAATAGCTGAAGAACTAGAAGACAAGACATGCTGTTTAAAGACACGAGTGAAGAGGGACTCTTGAAACAATAGAGCAAATGAACTTGGCATTGGCCAGAGGCCTCTGCCAGGCTTGTGCCCGGGCACCTGTCCCCATTCTCCAGAGATCTTTAAAGGTCATCTTGGGCTCCTTTTCTCCTTCATCCCCATATCAAATTAGTTTCCAAGTTCTCTTGTTTCTCCTTCTTTTCCATCGCTGTGGCTGCATCCTGGCCTAGGTCCTTATCACTTGGAGCCAGTCTGGACTCTGGCTGGCTGGGTGAGCACCAAGTCTGGCAGGCAGCTCCGAGGCCAGCTTACTGCTTCCGGCTGTGCTGACTCTGGGTCTGTCTCCTCCCCCTTTGTGGTTCAGGTCTCCCCCCTTATCAGCTGCCCTCACATGTACCCCGGCTCCTGCACCCTGTGCCAGCTCCCGGCTCGGCCACCCAGTCTCTGTGTACTCAGGCTTTCTCCACCACCTCTCCCTCCCCCAGCCCCTTCCTCAGGTTTCAATTAACTAGCTGCCCATAGATTGCGGCAAATTTACTGTCCCTGAAATAGAAGTGGCCCATAGCGGAGGCTTAATGAGATCATCCCCCAAGGAATTTAATAAGGGACAATCCCTTTAGCTAGGCAAATGAGAGTTTAGCTGTGTGTGCAAGGGGGTATTGGGGGAGGGGAGGCAGAGGGTTCACGATGCACTACTCCTGGGGTGAGTGGGCAGCCGGATTGAGGGGGTGTCAGGGAGGGTGGGACTGAGAGCGAGAAAGGTGGGATGCGGGGAGACGTGGCAGATCGGCTGGGTCGCCGAGTGCAGCGCAGCCTCGTGGCTTCAGAAGCTTGCCAAGAGCCAACGGGAAACCCGACTCCAGCCCTCACTCTGCTGCTCCAGAGGGCCCAGGTCAGTTCTAGAGGACAAGCCCAAGAGTTTCCAAAGCCTTGAGAGGAGGCTCTCACGCTGTAACCTCTCCCTCTCCTAAACATGGTGGGGCCAGCATCTAGCACAGCGGAGCTTGCCTTCCAAGCAGGGAAAAGAGAATGCTGCTTTTTCCTGCTCTTCAAAACTGACTCTCTGCAGCCAGGAGCTTTGCCAGCTGCTGTCAGCGGCCAGCCAAGCAGATGGGTCAGGAGGGACCCAGGATGATTCCTCAGCTGTCTGCATTCCCTCTGCCTATGCGTTAGCCACTTCAGCATCACAGCTTCTGGGCCAGAACAGTCCCTATGCCCTCTCAGGGGAGGGCTAGAAGCGCCCCCCCCCCATATACACACACACACTAGAGCAATGGTTGTCAACCTTCCTAATACTGCAACCCTTTAATACAGTTCCTCATGTTGCGGTGGCCCCAGACCATAAAATTATCTTCGTTGCTACTTTATAACTGTAATTTTACCACTGTTATAAATCATAATGTAAAGATGCTCTAGACCACTGCTCTAGAGGAATCAGCCACTGGTCATTACACAGTCTCTCCAAAAGCTGAAGCCTCAAAGACTCCCAGCCATGATGTAGACCAGCCATCTCTCTAATTTAGAGGGGAACAGCCAGGACCTGGGGAGGTTGAGACATCCCCAGTCCTAGGCTGCAGAGCAATGGCCCTGTCTAGCAGATTAAGCCAGAAGTCGCTTAGCTGAGTTCCTAGAGTGGGAGAGCCATGCTGGTGCCAGTTGGCACTGCTCTTAGCTCTCAAAAACTGAGATCAAGGTGTAGGGTTGGGGCAGCAGTCTGGGTCCCATGGAGACTTAGCTGAGGAAAGAACTCCAGAGATTCCTTGAGCTGTTGGCAAAATTCTTCTTGTTCCTTTGCTGATGGTCAGATGTGATCACAGGTAAAGGCTGGCCACACGTCCTCGGCCATCTCCCAGGGGTCTTCTAACATAATAGCAACTCACTTACTCATTTAAGCCATGGCTCCACACACGCTAGCAAGGCGCTTTACTTTTGTACTACACTTCCAGTCCCATAACAACTTTGCCTGGGTTAGTATGTGCTACTAGGGGTTAAAAATCTCTTCCCTTTGCCATATTCTGTTGGTTAGCAGCAAGTGACAGGGCTATATCAGAGATGGTTTAAAGGGCCAGAACAAATATGAGACAGACAGACAGATCTAAAGTCAGGAGGGTGGCGGCTTGTTCTTAATTGTCAACTTGATTGGAACAGTGAGGTTCACCTTGGCTGTGTCTCTGAGGGCATTTTCAGAGAGGCCTGGCTGAGAGGAGGAGACCTGACCTGAGCTTGGGCGGGCTGCACCATCCCATGAATGAGGATCCTAGAGTGAATAAAAATGATGGAAGGAGAAAGCTAGGGGAGCACTCACACTTCCTTTTCTGCTTCTTGAGCTGTCCAGATGTGAGCAGCAGCTTCCCAGTCCAGCTGCTACAGCTAACACAACCAGCAGCCTTCCTCCATCCCCAGGCCTTCCCTGCCCGGTGAACTGTCCCCTCAGACCGTGAGCCGGCAGAAGCCTCTCTTCCAGCGCCTTGTCAGTGCTGGCTTCCTCTCTTCTCAGGGTTTGGTTACAGCAGCAAGAAAAGTAACTCATGCCCATGCCTCTAATCCCAGCATTTTGAACCAGGAGAACAAGGTCAACCTGGACTACATGGGGAATCCTGTCTTATAAACAAACACCAAAAAAAAAAAAAAGAAAAAAAGAAAGAAAGAAAGAAGGAAGGAAGGAAGGAAGGAAGGAAGGAAGGAAGGAAGGAAGAAAGAAAGGAAGGAAAAAATAGCTAAATCAGGGGTTTATTAAGAGAATAGGTTCATGTTCATCTGATTATGTGGGCTGAGAAGTTCCAACACAGATCCAAGGGTGCCCGCCACATCCAAAGACCTCAGAGACAATTCTTTTTTTTTTTTAAAGATTTATTTATTTATTATGTATACAGAAGAGGGTGCCAGATCTCATTACAGATGGTTGTGAGCCACCATGTGGTTGCTGGGAATTGAACTCAGGACCTTTGGAAGAGCAGTCGGTGCTCTTAACCTCTGAGCCATCTCTCCAGCCCCGACAATTCTTAGCTTGAAAGTAAAAGCCCAAGAACACACAAGGACATGGCTTAAAGGCCAGAGATCCTGGAGTTCTGATGGCCCATGGCAGGAGGTGGTAAGCATCTCAGATGAGAGAGAGAGAGAGAGAGAGAGAGAGAGAGAGAGAGAGAGAGAGAGAGAGAGAGAGAGAGAATGAACATGGTCTTTCCATATCTTCTTTAGAAATGACCTCACGGTTACTCTCAGTTCGTTAGGTACCCACTTAATCCAGTCCAGTTGATTTCCAAACTGAACCATCACAAAGTAGGTCCTACCCATACTCAAAAGAAGGGGGTCACTAGCAGCATGGTTCCTGAACCTTAGGGCCACCTTAGGATCTATCCATCACACCTGTCATCACATGGATGGAGAATGGCTGAGATAAGTCAGAGAGCCTGATTTCATAATAGGAATGGGTTCAAACTTCAGGATGTTTCAGTTCTAGGAAGCAGGTATTGTACTAAAAACTCACAGTGTTCCAGCGAGGTCCGGGTCAGCACCAGTTATCACAGGTGTCATTTGGCCAGACTGTTTGAGCTTGTTCCTGTAGGATTGTTTGTTTGGCTTTGTTTTTTTCCATTGTGATATCGAGGATGGAACTCAGGGCATTGCATGCTAGGTAAGCCCATCCTCCATCTCTGAGCTTTGTCTGGAGTCCTCACGATGAATAAATTCAGGTCAGGCCAAGTTTTGTCTGATGAGTTATGAAACTCTTTGGGTTTTGAGAGCTTCGGGAGCTTTAGAAATTCTAGTGAGGAGGTGTGAACATGTAATAATTGATGTGCAGTGTGTTCTTACCATAGGCCAGATGCAGGTCAAGAAGCTGCAGTCTCCCAGTTCCAGGAGGGATAGAGTTCTGCTGTGTCAGCCTGTGTTAGCCTGTGTTAGCCTGCGTCAGCCTGTGTCAGCCTGCTGTGTCCTCCCTGTGTCAGTCTGTGTCAGCCTGTGTCAGTCTGTGTCAGCCTGTGTCAGCCTGCGTCAGCCTGTGTTAGCCTGTGTCAGCCTGTGTTAGCCTGTGTTAGCCTGTGTCCCCCTGTGTCAGCCTGCGTCAGCCTGTGTCCTCCCTGTGTCAGCCTGCGTCAGCCTGTGTCAGCCTGTGTCAGCCTGTGTCAGCCTGTGTCCCCCTGTGTCCCCCTGTGTCAGCCTGTGTCAGCCTGTGTCCCCCTGTGTCCCCCTGTGTCAGCATGTGTGCGTCAGCCTGTGTCAGCCTGTGTCCCCCTGTGTCCCCCTGTGTCAGCATGTGTGCGTCAGCCTGTGTCAGCCTGTGTCAGCCTGTGTCAGCCTGTGTCAGTCTGCGTCAGCCTGCATCAGCCTACTGTGTCCTCCCTGTGTCTCCCCACTTCCCTTCTCACTCCAGTAGACTCTGCCTTCATGAACATGGGATGGGGACAAGAGGAGGCTGCAGGGGGCCCAGCTCTCTATTTTATATTTTCAATATTATTGTTATTATTACTATTATTATTAGAGACAGGTTCTCTTTTTTTCTTTTTTTTCTTTCTTTTTCTTTTTCTTTTTTTTTTTTTTTTTTTTTTTTTTTTTGGTTTTTCAAGACAGGGTTTCTCTGTGTAGCTTTGCGCCTTTCCTGGAACTCACTTGGTAGCCCAGGCTGGCCTCGAACTCACAGAGATCCGCCTGGCTCTGCCTCCTGAGTGCTGGGATTAAAGGCGTGCGCCACCACCGCCCGGCTAAGGTTCTCACTATCACTATACTGCTCGGACCAACCTAGAACATGCTATGTAGTCCAGGCTAGTCTTGAACTCACAGAGATCTTCTTGTCTCTTCTCTCCTTCTTTGTTTTTGTGGTAGATAGATTGAACCTAGGGCCTTACATGAGGTAGGTAAGTACTCTACCACTTAGCTCTATATCAGCTTAATTTTTTTTTAATTTTTACTAGCATACAATTTATATAAAACCTAGTGGGTTTCATTTGACATTTTCCTAAGTGTATATAATTTATTTTAATTTTTATTCACCTCGCTGCCCTCTCTTGTGCCCTCCTGCTCTCACTGATGCCCTCTCTTCCAGCTGCCACTTTTTCTACTCTCATGTCTTTTTTTTTCCTAATTAGTTTAATTAGATTCACCCACAGGAATGTGGGCAAATTATTAGTGTCTACACCAATGAAGGAAGCCACTCTCTCTCTCCCAGCAACCACTACCTACCTATGAACCCAGAGACGGGAGACTTCTCATGAGCCCCACGCCACATCAGAATGTTCGAAGACCCAGTCTTTTGCAGGTGATATGCTACCGAGAGTTCAAGAGTGTAAGTGCCATACTGAGCCTGAAACACAGTGCTCCTCAGCACTCCACCCCCTCCACCCCCTCCACCCCCTCCACCCCCTCCACCCCCTCTCTGGTCCTTTCTGCCCTCTCTTCTATGATTTTCCTGAGCCATGGAAGGGGGGTCTTTTTATTTTCTGTTTTGAAACAGGGTGTCATTCAACTATCCCAGCTGGCCTTGAACTCACTGTACTGTCAGTCCAGCTAGACCAGCTCCAGATCCTCCTGCCTCAGCCTCCCAAGGACCAGGGGGGGTTACAAAACTGAGCTCCCAGGCCTGGCTCTGACTCTCTGTGGCTGTGTTTTCCCCAATCTGCTCCAGCCCTGTATTTTGAGCTTTGACAAAAGCACTTCAGAAACAAAGACCAACCAAACAAATAACCAAAAGCAGACACCGGAAGTGGCCCTCTTAGCCCAGGCTGGGTTGAAGGCTGAGCTTCTGAAAGCACTCATGAGTTAGCCGGACACCCAAGGCAAGCTCTGTTGTAGGCTGTTGAAACAAACCGGAATTGGGCCACATGGCAGCATTCATCCCCTCCAGTGGAGGGAAAGGGCATCCTGGCTGGGGCCTCCCCAGGATGTGGTGCCAGCTAGCTAGAGAAAGTCTATTTCTCTGCAGCCGTAGCCGTTGCTTAAACAGCTATTGCTCAACAAACGCTCTCGACTGACTCTTCAGTACAAATTTGACGGGTGGCACGGTCTGTGGACGCTCTAGGTACCTCCCCCACAGGCTCCTGCGCAGCTAACATCGTAGGGGTGGGTGTCAGCTTTGGGAAACTCTGTGACCTAGTTTGCCGTGGTGGGCATCAGGTTCCACGGTGCTATCCTCCGTCAGGGGCCAGAGCTTCACGGCGAACTAGCAAAATCCCAGGCCGAGAGTAGAATGAGAGATTGGTTGCTGGGTGCGTGGTCCCCCCGCCCCCAGACTGTGTTTCTTCTCCACATAATCCATCCAGAGCCTTTTCTGGACCAAGATTGTCTTGTTGGAGTTGTTTGGGAGCATTTTAAAGTTATGGCCGCCCTCTGGTGTCTGAAATGATGTATGCCAGCGCCCGTGCCTTTCAAACATGATCCCAGACAGGGAGGGAATTTGAGCACCAGGAGGAGTGTGAGAACCGCTGGGGTAGGTTCCTGAGTGATTTAGGATCGCAAAGTGGATGATAACAATTTTCTGTGTTTGCTGGCGTAAAAGTCAGACTTTAGTAGATAATTGGTCAGGTCATTTGGGGGGTGGGCGCGGTGCTGAGTTTTTTGTTGTTGTTTTGAGGTTTAGGGAATGCTTTGTTTGAGGCACTCTTTTCTCCTAGTGCTTTGCGGAGTGCTGGGAGGAAAAACAATAACTACTCTAAGATGTTGATTGATTGATTGAATGAATGAACAAACGAACGAATGAACTGGCCCCTTAAAGGGAGCAACATAATTCCACTCATTTTTACCTTATTTTGCTGTCTCTCCATAAAATATTTTTAAAGGTATTTTGGGAGAAAAAAATCTACATTTTTTTTTAAATTGTCAAAATTAGAATAGATTAGTTTCTTTAATATTATGGAACCAGGATTAGAGCAAAACTTATTTGGTAGACTATCTTCTGCTTAACTTGGGAGCATTAAGTTCTCCCCTTGGCAGACTGTATTTCCCAGCATGCTCTTACTCTATATAATCCTAACAATGCGCTCGCTGGGCGAGAAGACGGTGTCCACTTGAGAGGGAAGTGGTGGAGCAGATCTGGGGGGAAGGCTCGGCTGTAAAGAGCCTTTATAGAGGGCCTGGTTCCTAGCACCATACCGGGCAGCTCCCAACTGTCTTTAACTCCAGGTCCAGGGGATCTGAAGCCTTTGAGGGCACCTGCACGCATGCACATATCCTCACGCATGGACAAACACAAAAGCACACAACTAAAAATAAATCTAAGCCAAGTGTGTTGGTGCACACCTTTAATCTCTGTGAATTTTAAGGTCAGCCTGGTCTACATAGTGAGTTCTAGGACAGCCAGAGTTACATAGTGAGACTCTGACAAAAAGAAAGAAAGAAAAAGAAAGAAAGGAAGGAAGAAAGAAAGGAAGGAAGGAAGGAAGGAAGGAAGGAAGGAAGGAAGGAAGGAAGGAAGGAAGGAAGGAAGGAAGAAAAAGAAATCTAAAAAGATAAAACAATGGGATCCTAGTAACATCTACAAAATGTTTTTTTGTTTGTTAGGTTGGTTTTTGGTTTTTCGAGACAGGGTTTCTCTGTGTAGCTTTGCGCCTGTCCTGGAACTCACTCTGTAGCCCAGACTGGCCTCGAACTCACAGAGATCCGCCTGCCTTTTCCTCCCAAGTGCTGGGATTAAAGGCATGTGCCACCACTGCCAGGCTTATTATTATTTTTTTTTTAATATGTTGTTTTTTCTTGGTGGTATGGGGTGCTATTTTAAGAAAGAGTCTCTCACCCTAAGCCAGGCTGACCTGGAACTCACCATGCAGCCCAAGCTGGTCTTGAATTCAAGGTGATTCTCTGGCTGGGGCCTTCTGAGTACTAAGATCACAGGCAAGTACCCCCATGCCTGACTGTTCTAAAAAATCTTAAATGACCATGCCAAGGATTTATGAGGATGTAGGGCTGAACAGAGTAGAGAGTACTACAATCATTTTGGAACATATTTTGATAGAAATTCCTAGTTTAACAGACCAACAATTTTATTCCTAAATGCATATATGTGTATACTAAATGACATAAGTGGTAATGTATGGTTGTTGTTCATATCTGTGGGCTTTGCATGTGCAGATTCTACCGACCATAGAAAATACTTGGTTAAAAATTACATTTGTACTGACACGTACAGCCTTTCCCCTTCTCATTCTCTAAACAATACAGTGTAATAACTATTTGCATTGTATTAAATATTATAAATAATCTAGATGTGATTTAAAAGGACAAGCATGGTGGTGTACGCCTTTGATCTCAGCACTTGGGGGACAGAGGCAAGTGGATCTCCGTGAGTTCCAGGCCAGCCAGGGCTACACAGTGAGACCCTGTGTCAAAAACAGATAAAATAAATAAATGCCTTAGTTGGGGTTTTATTGCTGTGATGAGACACCATGACCACGGCAACTCTTACAAAGGAAAACCTTTAACTGGGGCTGGCTCGCAGTACAGAGGTTTCATGGCAGAAAGCATGTCGGCATGCAGGCAGACATGATGCTAGACAGGTAGCTCTGAGGTCTACATCCAGACCCACTGGCAACAGGAAGAGACAGTGAGCCACTAGTTCTGGCTTGAGCTTCTGAAACCTCAAATCCCACCCTCCAGTGACACAGTTTCTCAAATGAGGCCACACCTACTCCAACAAGGCCATCCTTCCCAATAATGCCACTCCCTATGGGCCTGTGGGAGCCATTTTTATTTAAACCACCAGAATAAATAAATAAATAAGTAAATGTGATTTAAAGTTTATGGCAAGTATAGCGTTCATGAGAAATATAGACCATAGACTTCAAATGCAATTACCTTTGGGGAAGAGATAATATATAGTAAGGTTACCAGCTCTTGATGAGGAAACAATGGTTCTCAATATATGTGTATGTTGTTTGTTTTGTTTTGTTTTTATTGAATGAATTGTACTCCAGACTGGTCTTGAATTTAATATGTATGTAATTGAAAATGATTTTGAATTCCTGATCCTCCTGCTTCCACTTCCCTGGGATTACAGGCATGTATCACCATGCCCAGGTGAAATTTTATATACTTAAAAAGAAATTTATGCATGTGGATGTTTCACCAAAATTTTTTTATGGGTATGGGTGTTTGCCTGCATATGTGTCTGTGTACAGCATGTATGTAATGCCCAAAAAGGCCAGAAGAGTGTTAAATCCCCTGGGACTGGAGTCACAGATGGTTATGAGTTGCCATGTGAGTGCTGGGAACTGAACTTGGGTCTTCTATATTTATAATAAAAATGTAATACAAATAAGCAAAGTCTATGGACATATAAGACATTTACACTATGTAAGACATATGTTTTACTTAGCTTACAAAACTAAAATTTGGACTAGGCAGTCTGATGGTCTTTGGATTTATAAACTGTCTCTCTGAGATTGAGGGAAAATTTTTATTTATCTTTTTCATAACCCCACTATGTAAGGTATCATGCTTAGTGGGTGCTAAGAAACAAGCCAATGAACAGTGAAGAAGGCCTTTCAGCTCTGGAGTCTGACACCCGAGAGTTCCTTGCAGCATTTAAGGTCACACTGCAGGGAGCATAAGGATGAGCTCCCATGCTCTGTGTGCTGAAAATCTGGATCCTGAAGAGGGAGAGAGAGCAGTCCCACCCACCTACACTGTGGAGGCAGACTGTCAGCCCACAACTGCTGCTGCAGAGTTTAAAGAAAACTGAACATGTGGGAGCCGGGTGCCGTGAGATGAGCCTAAAAATACACACCTGTACAAAGTGAGAGAAAGCATGCCGAGATCAGAAGGGAGACATGCATCGTGCTCCCAAATAAAGGTGGCAGATTGGCCTCTCAGTGGTGTCCCATCCAACCTACAACCTCAGCAGTCCAGGTACAGGGTCACAGCCAGCCGAGGGTAAGCCATCTCTCTCGTGCTTCTGTGACAATCCACAAGAAAAAGTTTCCCTGGCAACCAAGGACACCCAACACCATCATTCCACTCTTAAAATAGTAGAAGCCGCACCTTCACATCAAGGTCTTCTCATTCAAGCTGCACCTCGCACCCACCAGGCAGCTTCCAGGGGCAAGTGGAACACAAGTGTCAGCAACTCCAGATCATCCCTGGCTATGTGGTGAGTTTGAGGCCAGCCAGGTCTACATAAGACCCTGTCTCAAAAAAGCAGAAAACAACAAAGACAAACGGGACTACACATAATATGTGTTCCTGAACTGGGCAATTATATATACTGTGCATTATTAAGATAATTGAAGAAATCTGAGTATGAATCATACTGCAATAATATTTCATCAATATTAAATTTCCTAAGATGAAATATTATATTTGATCATTTTACTATGCTTTGCTACAAAGTTTCTGTTCTTAGGGAATGGATATGGAAGTACCAGGAGGGAAGAAGCTAGACATGTAGTCTAGGGTCAGACGTAGAGACAAAAAACAGAGGTTGCCCCTCACACCAACTCCCCTGTACATACAACTGAGTTCACAGCAGAGAACAGTGCTTTATATCCTTTATTTATTGGTTTGCTGAAAAAAATTATTCCTTTGTGTGTGGGCACATACATGCCACAATGTGTGTATGAAAGTCGGGGAACAGCTTGCAGGAGGTGGTTCCCTCCTTCACTATGTGGGTTCCCAGACTGGAATTCTGACAATAGTGCCTTCCTCTAGCCACTGAGCGATCTCACCAGCTGTGGTGGTTTGAATGAGAATGAATATATTAGAGTGCATGGTCCCTGGTTGGTGGAACTGTTTTGGGAAGGACTAGGAGGCGTGGCCTTGTTGGAGGGGGTGTGTCACTGGAGGTGGGCTCTGAGGTTTCTCAGCTATTCCTGCTGCCATGCTTTTGCTCCATTATCATGGACTCTAAACCTCTGGACCTGTAATCCCAATTAAACACTTTCTTTTATAAGCTGCCTTAGTAATTATGCCTCTTCACAGTGATAGAAAAGAAACAAAAAACAAATACAGAAGTTGGTACCAGGAATGGGGTATTTGCCGTGATAGACTTAACCATGCTGTTTTTTTTTGTTTTGTTTTTTGTTGTTGTTGTTTTTTTTTTTTTAGAGGAATGTAGAAAACTTTGGCATTTATACTAGGAAAGCAATTGAATGCTATAATCAGAGATTAATGGGCCATTCTAGTAGAAGTCTGGAAGACAGTCGTGCTGAGAGATGTGTGGAAGGTGGAGGCACAGCTCAAGAGGCGGTAGAGGGGAACAATATTGGCAACTAGGCTAGGGACCATTCTTGTGATACTTTGGCAAAATATTTGGCTGTTTTCTGCCCTAGTCCTAAGAATTTGCCTGAGGCAAAATTTGAAAGTAATGGACTAATTTATTTGAAGGAGATTTCAAAACGGTCTAATATTGGCTCTCTTGCATAGTAACTAGTAATCACATTTATGTAGGTCCACAATAAAAAAAGAGCAAATGGGGCAAAAAGAAATACAAAATGTAAAGTTTGGGGAGAAAAAGAGCACCCGGAAATTTCATGTTAGAGGCAAGGTGTGTGCTTAAAAGATCAAGGTGAGGCCTGACCTTCACTGTTATAAAAAGAGGGAAGTGCCCTCAGGACAAGGCTCCACCCAGATACTCCAAAAATGTGTGAAAGCAAAAAGCCTAAGAAATATTACACCCTTGAAGAGCAATAACTAAGAAAAGCTTCTGCAGATATGACTCAAGGGCCAGGCTCCAGTCCCAAGTAGGAGGCCAGATTTGGCGGTGCTGTCCACATGGTTCTGGTTTTAGTCATGAAAGAGACCTGAGTAAAGGGGTTGTGGGGTTTTCATCTGATGTCAAGGAGAGTCACTGAGGCCAGGTGTGTAGCAGAATCCCTGCATGGAGACCCTGAGAGGCCACTGGAAGAAATTGTGAAAGTGAAGCCTGTATTGTACAGGGTGCATCAAGATGTTAGATCAGCCAGAGTCATGGGCTGCATACAGGGAGTGGAACCAGTCCGAGAGAGAGAGAGAGAGAGAGAGAGAGAGAGAGAGAGAGAGAGAGAGAGAGAGAGAGAGAGAGAGAGAGAGAGATGTCTTACAGGCAGCAAGCTGGAAGTGTGCAGCCATCTAAACCCTTCGACATCAGACAGGATTCGGAGTTGGCACTACGAGGTTTTGGTCTTTCTTCATTTTGGTATTTCTTCATTATGCTCCAATCCCTCCCCTTTGGAATCACATTACATATTCTGTGCCATTGTATGTTGGAAGTATGTAGTTTGCCTTTTGCTTTTCATAGGGAGTTGCAATTAAGCGATTGCCTTGAGATTCAGAAAAGATTTGGACTTTTAAACTGTCAAGACTGTGAGAGACTATGGAGACTTTTGGAGTAAATGCATTTTGCATTATGACATGCCACTAGCCTACGGGGACCAGGAAGTGGAATATGGTGGTTTGGATGAGAATGGCTCCTACAGGCTCACATTTGAATACGTGGTCCCCAAGTTTGGGAAGAATTGGGATGTGTGGCCTTGTTGGAGGAAGTGTGTCACTGGGGGCGGGCTTTAAGGTTTCAAAAATTCATGGCATTCCAATATTCTTTCTGCCTCCTACTTGGGGATCAAGATGTGAGCTCTCTGGCCCTGCCCCAGTAGAAGCCACAAGGTGGGCGTGGGAGAACTAGCCCAGCCTGTCGCGGGAGAGCTGGCCCTGCCCTGCTCTGGCCACCACGTGGCTTTCCTTAGATGACGGCTTCTGGTGTGGATACAGGTGGATAAAGACTCATCCTTGTAGGCGTAAGTTTTCTCGGCTTCCGCCTGGCCCAACAGTCCCACAGCTGCTTATAAAATAATCACTCAGCCAGTCAGCGGTGGCGCATGCCTTTAATCCTAGCACTTGGGAGGCAGAACCAGTCGGATCTCTGTGAGTTCGAGGCCAGCCTGGTCTACAGAGCGAGATCCAGGACAGACACCAAAATTACACAGAGAAACCCTGTCTTGAAAAACAAAAATAAACAAACAAAAAAAATCACTCAGAGGTTTAATACTATTTACAAACTGTATGACCTATGGCAAGCTTCTTGCTAGCTAGCTCTTATAGCTTGACTCAACCTGTAACTATTAATCTATGTATCACCACGTGTTCCATGGCTTTACCTGAGTCCCATTACATGTTGTTCCTTGGACAGCAGTTTGATGTCTCCTCGCCTCTGCCTTTCTTCTTCTTCCTGTCTCTTTCTTAGATTTCCTGCCTGGCTATAACCTGACTTGCCATAGGCCAGGGCAGCTTCTTTATTTATTAGCCAATAGGAGCAACACGTATTCACAGCATACAGAAAGACATCCCACAGCACATCCTCCCTTAGGGGGCTGGCCACTAGGAATTTGGTCATGCTCTATTGAATATATGGACAACAAAAAATAGACTTGCTTTTTCTTTTTTTGGGGAGTGGGAAAGTCACGGGGTGGGAGCAGACATGGGAAGACTGGGAAGTGAGAATGATCAGGGCACATGATGTGCGGTTCCCAAATAATCAATAAAAATATAATTTAAAAAAAGATGGCTGGGCAGTGGTGCCACACACCTTTAATCCCAGCACTCAGGAGTCAGAGGCAGGAGGATCTCTGAGTTTGAGGCTAGCCTGGTCAATATAGTGAGTTCCAGGATAGCCAGGGCTACACAGAGAAACCCTGTCTCAGAAAAATTGTGAGCTCTCAGCTGTTCTTGCTCCCATGTGTTTGCTCTGTCATCACAGACTCTAACACTCTGAAACCATAAGGCCAATTAAACACTTTCTTGGTCATGGTATTCTGTCACAGCAATAGAAAAGAACTACTACACCAAAGCAGGGACTCAAGCAGGATAAGAACCTGGAGGCGGAGCTGATGCAGAGGCTATGGAGAAGGCTGCTTACTCGCTTGCTCCCCATGGCTTGCTCAGACTGCTTGCTTGTATACCAGGACCACTGTCCATGGATGGCACCACCCACAGTGAGCTGGGCCCTCCTATATCAATCATCAATCAAAAAACTGCACCATAGGCTTGCTCACAGACCAGTTTGGTCGGGCCCTTTTCCAGAGGTTCCCTCGTCTCAAAGCTTGTGTTGTTGACATAAACTAACCAGCGCACAGTTCCAGCTTGATTTCTCTGTGTCTTTCAAAGCGTCTGTTTCTTCAGCAATGGGTCTTTACCATCTAGTTATGGCGGTCAGTCAAGAGCAAAGCAATACACTATGTTGTTCTGAGAGCCTCTAGGGCCTCCATAGGAAGACAGCCCACACCAGGCACCGAGAATTCATTTAATAACTCAGGTCTTCTAGGGTAACATTGTCCACCCATTCAGGGCATCACCATTCAAACACATTGTGTGTGTGTGTGTGTGTGTGTGTGTGTGTGTGTGTGTGTGTACATATATTTATAAACACACACACATATATATTAAAATAGGCATGGTGATGTATAACTTTAATCCCAGCACTCAGGAGGCAGAGGCAGGTGCGTCTCTGTGAGTTCCAAACCAGCCTGGTCTACATAATAAGTGCCAGGACAGCCAGAGCTACTGTCTCAAAATAAAATGAGTAATAGAAATAAATAAAACCACGTACTTTAAAACTGGCTTACAGATTATGACTCTCCCTGAGGCTTCTCCATCCATCCTTAGTTTTGGATTGCCTTACCATCCACCCCACTCAGACTCTTAATCCCCAGTAATCCCCATTTTCATGTGTTCTATTAGTCCTTCCTCCCTAAAGACCTCTTCCCCTCTCCCTCTCATGGGCCCTTTTTAGCTTCTTGACCTTTACAGACACTCTCATTCAGACACACAAATGTAAAAATTTGAAGACAGGACCTGTATATGTGAGAGAGCATGAGGTATTTGTCTGGGCCTGAATCACCTCATTCAATGTTAGCACTGCTAACCACCACACACTTCCTAGGAATCTCTTACCACTGACTCCTAGGCACAGAGTCTGGAGGCAGATGTCAAGCCAGCATGCTACAGAGACTAACACCATGCTAGTTCACTAAAATCCACCTTCCCTTACTCACAGTTTTTAATATTCTTCATTGTTGTATTTAGGGAGTGAACTATTTTTTCTTTTGTTTGAACAGGATCTCTGGACACAACCCAGGTTGGTCTTGAACTCTCAACCCTCCTGCTTTTGCGGCACAGTGATTATAGGTATGCGCCACTACACTCACCTTTTACATTTTAGAAGAGGTCATCATTCTTGTGACTTTTTGTTCCAGTTGTAACTTTTGAAAATCAACTATCAGTTAAACTAAATGCTCTGAATTGTCTCCATGGCCTTTTCTTGCTTGCTTGGAATTTTGTTCAGATTTGGGGATGGCTTTGAGGTCCCCTTGGTTAAATTATAGTCTCGATTTCCTTTTTGTTTACAGTTACGGTAGAGAGAGATTCTGCTTGAGTTAGAGTGGATGGCAGGACAGGCACTTGATAGCATTACACTTCTCCTCCCTGGTCCTCAATCATGTACCAGTCAGGCACTACCTCATATGAGGTACTACAAATATGATATGCTTAACCCCAAATCAGCTCAGCTATGGCTTGGGCCAGTATGGTTGAACTCTGCAGTCTGCCCGTGGCTCCACTAGGGCTAGACACTCAAAGAAGGCCTAGTTCAGACATCTAATAAAGCGTTCAGTCCAGCACTGAGGGAAGTCAGGGCAGGAACTAAGCAGGACTGAAGCAGAGACCACAGAGAAATGCTTACTAGCTTGTTCAATTTGCATTTTAATACAACCCAGCACCATGGGGCCAGGGGTGGCATGACCCACATTGGGCAGAGTCCTCTCATATCAATAATTAATGATGAAAATGCCCTGCAACATTACATACAGGCCAATCTGATGAAGGGATGACTCCAGCTTATGTCAAATTGACAAAAACTGGCCCAGACATGCACACCACGCTGGGCTGTAGACTGAACAGTGTATGCCAGGCAAACATTCCATCAACTGAGTTACACCCCAGTCCAGTATCTTTATTTTTAAATTTTTATATTAGTCTTTGATTCTTTGGATTATCCTAATATAAGGCATGAAATATGAATTTAGCATCAAATGCTATATAATTTCTCTTTCTGCCACTGGCTTCAAGGTCTAATTTTTTTTCATAAATTAAACATATTAACATTTGGAGACAGGTCAGTAGGAGCTGCTCAGGAATGGAGGCAAAGCCCTAGAGAAGAAGCAAGTAGAGAAACTGGAACAGCAGAAGCTGTCCACTAACCTAGTTGGTGAGAACTGTCATGGTTGCCTATGGGGAATACTGAAGGATTCTCTCTCTCTCTCTCTCTCTCTCTCTCTCTCTCTCTCTCTCTCTCTCTCTCTCTCTCTCTCTCTCTCTCTCTCTCTCTCTCTCTCTCTCTCTGTAGATGCCAGGTGTCAGATCCCCTGGAACTGGACTTATGGATGGTTTTGAGTCACCATATAGGTGCTGAAAATCAAACCCAGGTCTTCTGCAAGAGCAACAAGTGCTCTAAACCACGAAGCCATCTCTCCAGCCCCTCCCTGATTTTTGAAAGATTCTTAACTGCCAGGTACACAGTAAATAACAGGTAACACAAAATGCTTTTTCATATGAAAACTGTATTTAGGCCAAAAAATTTAAATGCATGACCAAAAACTGTTATTTTATCGGGAAGGATATTATTATCTCCTCTAAGAACAGCCATTTACTTCTTGGGAAAAGGATGTCTACTTGGCTCTAGTCACAGCTCCATCATTTCTACTTTCTTGGTAAGTTCAGCTTCAATGGCATCCTGGAGAAAGGAAATAAATAAGCCATAGATGAAGACACAAAAGAAATGCTATCAACTTCTACTGGTATTTAAAAAAGAGAAGTAGAAAAGGAAAGCATTACAACCAATTTTATTTTATTTATTTATTTTTTGTGGGACTAGGAAACAAATTGAGAAACTTATGAATGCTAGCTAGTCAAGCCCTCTACTACTGAACTACAATGCCATCCTTTTGTGTGTGTGTGTGTGCGCGCGCGTGCATGCACGTCTGTGCGCACTGAGTATCTGAGGAACATACATATAGTCAAGTCTACTGCTAAGTTACATTGCCAGCCCTTGTGTGTGCATATGTGTGTGTGTGTGTTACACGTGTGTGTGCACTGAGTGTCTGAGGAACGTGTGTATACTAGTCAAGTCTACTGCTAAGCTACATTGCCAGCCCTTGTGTGTGCATGTGTTAGTGTATGTAGTTTTGTTTGTGTAGTTTTGAGAGAGAGTCTGGCCATGTAGCTTTAGCTAATGTCAAACTTGAAGTCATCGTCCTGCCTTGGTCTTCTGACTACCAAAATTTTTAAAAATACTATTAGGAATGTCAACTGTGCCTTTGGATATTCACTTGCTTTTATATCAACCCACCCTCACCCCTCCAAGCCCTGCCCCAAGTTCTCGAACTCCAACTGATTCTAATAAACACCTGAAGGGACTATACCCTTAGAAAGCCATAGTGGCACATTGATGGGTGATATCATTCTGTATGCTGTAAAAATGTGTTGCTCTGATTGGTTGATAAATAAAGCTGTTTGGTGGGTAGTGGTGGCACAGACCTTTAATCCCAGCACTCGGGAGGCAGAGCCAGACAGATCTCTTTGAGTTCGAGACCAGCCTGGTCTACAGAGTAAGTTCCAGGAAAGGTGCAAAGCTACACAGAGAAACCCTGTCTCGAAAACAACAACAAAAAACAAACAAAAAAAAAAGCTGTTTGGCCAATGGTGAGGCAGAATAAGGTTAAGAGGGACATTCTAACTGGAGAGATAGGAGAGAAGAAAAGAGAGCAGAGGAGACGCTGCTAGCCACTGCCAGGTGAAGCAAGATGTAAAGATACTAGTAAGCCACGAGCCACATAGCAAAGTATAGATTTATAGAAATGGGTTAATTTAAGATGCAAGAGCTAGCTAGCAAGAAGCCTGCCATGGCCATAGTTTAAAACTGATATAAGCCTGTGTGTGTTCATTGGGTCCCAGGGGCTGCAGGACCTGAGAAAACTTACAACTACGGCACATGGGTAGACTTTTAGGTCTGTGCCCCACAATGCTGCACACAGTCTCTCTCTCATTCTCATTGCTTTATCACTTTATTCTTTAGCACTTCTCACCTGGCCTAAACAAACCAACTGCTCTCTGCAGTTTTCTTCTCCCCACTCTAGTCTGCCCCATATGCTGATTATAGGACTCTCTTCCCAAAGCACTTGCCTGATCAAAAAGCACAGCTTTGATTACTTTTTTTACTTTAAAAAATACATACATACATACATACATACATACATACATACATACATACATACAAGAACATAGCAACTGTCACCAGTCTCTTGCAGCTTCTAAGCTCAAACTCTGTAAGGTCCTTTACAATTTCTATCTCAAACCCTGTCTTGGGCTGTGTACTCCCAAGCAGCTGAACCTCATCACTCGACACAACTTAGAAATCTTATTACCTCAATTTAATAACTGTTAATTAAAAGGGGGGAAAATGGGATTACTTACTAATTCTCTCTTTGCCTCTTCAATTTTCACTTGAGCAAGAGATGGATTCTTAAAAAGAAAAACAAAACAAGGAAAGGTTTGATGAAAAGTTTGCACAGGCTCTTGTTTGGATACTGTTGGTACCATCTGGGAAGCTCTGAACCTTCAGGAGGAAGAGGTCACTATAGGTGAGGTTTTGAAGTTATAGCTTTGTTTTAGTTTGGTGATGAAACACCACGACCAAATAGCAAGTTGGGGAGGAAAGGGTTTATTTGGCTTACATTTCCACATTGTTGTGCAACACTGAAGGAAGTCAGGACAGGAACTCAAACAGGGAAGGATCCTGGAGGCAGGAGCTGATGCAGAGGCCATGGAGGGCTGCTGTTTACTGGCTTGCTCCCCATGGCTTGCTCAGCCTGCATTCTTTCTTTCTTTTCTTTGGTTTTTTGAGACAGGGTTTCTCTGTTTAACAGTCCTGGCTGTCCTGGAACTTGCTTTATACACCAGGCTGGCCTTGAATTCACAGAGATCCCCCTACCTCTCCCTCTGGAGTACTGGGATTAAAGTAATGTGCCACCACTGCCCAGCTCAGCCTGAATTCTTACAGAACCCATGACCACCTGCCTAGGACAGCCCCATCCACAATGGGCTTGGCCTTCCCCATCAATCACTAATTAAGAAAATGCATTACAGCCACATCTTATACAGAGGCGTTTTCTCAGCTGAGGTCCCCTCCTTTCAGATGACTCTAGCTTGTGTCAAGTTGACTGTTCAGTACAAGCCTGGTCCTTGGTTTGTTCTCTGCTTCCAGGTCTGCCATGTTGTACTGACCTGTTCCGCCTGCCTTTCCCACCACTATGGCTGAAACTATGAAAATACGAGCCAAATGAGTCTTTGCTCCCTTACGTTGTTTCTGCAAAGTGTCATGGTCACAGTGACACAAACAAATACAGGAGGCAGTTCACTCAAGGAGGAAAGCCACTTCACAGTACAATCCTTCACAGGGCAAGGGAAATTAGGGGGAGCAGCCGGCATACAAAAAATACCATTTGGGGAGGGAGTGTTAAAGCAGGATCTTGATGGGAAAAATTGTTCACTAAGTAATGGCACTTGCTGCCAAACCTAGTGACCTGAGTGGAATCCTTAGTAAGGGAACCAACTCTGGTCTTCACATGTACTGTGGCACCCACACCCAAAATAAATAAATAAATAAATAAATAAATAAATAAATAAATAAATAAATAAATAAATAAATAAATAAATAAATAAATAAATAAATAAATAAATAAACAAGGCGCCCACACCATAAATAAATAAATAAATAAATAAATAAATAAGGCGCCCACACCATAAATAAATAAATAAATAAATAAATAAATAAATAAATAAGGCGCCCACACCATAAATAAATAAATAAATAAATAAATAAATAAATAAATAAATAAATAAATAAATAAATAAATAAATAAATAAATAAATAAATAAATAAAATAAGACAGAACCCAAATTGGCCTTGAATTCAAGATCCTCAACCTCCCAAGTGCTGTGATTAGAGATGTGGACTACCATGCCAAGCCTACCACTGTCTTTATTTTTTGTTATTCTGATACAAATCTTTATTCTGTAGCCTAAGCTGTCTTACACCTCACAGTGGTCCTTCTGCCTCAGTCTTCCAAGCATTCAGGTTACAAATGTGAGTCACAACCTCAGTTCTGCCACTGATTTTTCAATCCCTGAAACACAAACCCACTACGCTCTGATCACTTAGTGTCTTTAGAGGAAAGTCAGAAAACGTGACTCTAAGAAAACCCATAATAACAATTACCGGCATTAAATCTAAATAGGACTCCAATTTCTTCTTCAGGGGTATCGTCTGCTGTTTTAGTTCTGTGAGTTTCTGGAAATGAAAAGAGTTTTACAGAACAGAAATATCCACAAAACTAGACAGTGTGCATTTCTGATAAAATGCAATAAAGCATTACTATTTAGGTATTTATTCATTTGTGGTGCTAAGGACAGACCCTATGGCTTCCTAAAGGTTGGCAGGCAATCTACAACTGAGCTACACCGTCCAATCCACAGGTACTTTAAATAAGAAATCAAAGAACTTCAAGTAGAATATCTTATCTCTAATAGAAATAATACTTTTCTAAAATGTTTAAAATACATTGCATTCCTACTTACTCAGTATAGGACTATAGAGACTAGCAATATAGTTCAGGGATAAAGACACTTGCAGGCAAGCCTGGTGAATTAAGGTTTTTCTGTTTTTGTTTTAATTGTATTTTATTTTATGGTATAAGGTTTTTGTTTGTTTTGTACCTTTTTTTAATGTACCCTTGGAGGTCAGAATAAGGTACTGAATCCTCTGGAACTGGAGTTACAGATGGTTGTGAGCCACCGTGGGGATGCTGGGAGACAACCTAGGTTCTCAGCAAGAGCACAAGTGACCTAACCACTTAGCCATCCCTCCAGGCGGTTTTGATTTTTATGTTTATTTTATGTGTATGAGTGTTATGCCTGCATATATGACTGTGAGCCATATGTATGCCTGTTGCCCACAGAAGCAGGTGCTAGGTCCCCTTCAACTGGAGTTACAGATAGTTGCGAGCCACCATTGTGGGTGCTAGGAATTAAATCTGAGCCCTCTCAAGAGCAGCCAGTGCTCTTAATTGCTGAGCATCTCTCTAGTCCCCTGATGAACTAAGTTGGATCCTTAGGACCAATGTGAGGGAAAGAAACCAAATTCCTCCAAGTGGTGTGCACTGTGTGGAGGCCGGAGGTTGACAATGGGTGCCTTTCTCAGTCACTCAACACCGCTGTTTTTTGAGATAGTGTCCTTCAGTAAATGTGCAGTTCACTGAGAGGCTAGACGACCTGGCCCAGGAGTAACCAGCTCCTTATGTCCCCTGCAAACCCTTACCTACACTCCCCAGTGTGAGAGGAGAAGGCTGTCAGTGCCTGACAGGAACCTGGAACTGCTGCTCAGTAGTTATGTAAACTTGGGAAAGTTACCTATCTTCTCCATAGTTCCTGATAACACAGGAACTGGCCGTCCTTAGTCCCTAACTGAGGAGTTACAGACATGTGCAGCCATCCTCAGCTTTTACTTGGGTGCTGGGGATCCAAACTCACGTAAGCACTTCACCAACAACTGAGCTGTCTCCCTCACCCTGGGACCTGCATTTCCTACTATACACTTGAGAACACAGTAGAGGGCCCTCAGCAGAGTAGAGGGCCCTCAGCAGATACTACCCTTGGATCTTAGCCTTCAGAATCATGAACAAAACAAACTTCTATTTTGACTGCTCATATATTATCCAGTCTGTGGTATTCTGTTACAGCAGCAAAAGACAGACTAAGACAGGAAGCTTACCTCTGAAAGTGCCACTAGTGACCGATGAGACAGAGACGCATCCATGCCTCTGGCTGAAAGTTGCTCCTACAATATGAGGAAAAAGAGTTCTGTTGAAAAATCAATTTGAAAGCAACCATCATGAACATTTTTCAACATGCAATAAAGAATGCTACAGATCACAAATTAAAAAGCACACATGCATCTAAGCTAGTTTATGTTACTTGTGAATCCTTTTCACACTTAGATGTGTGGAGAAGAGGGGTGCCGAGTGTAAGGGTTTGAACGCTCGACTTGTGAACCTGGAGTTGCTGCTCAGTAGTTGCATACCCTTGGGGGGTTACAGACCTTCCCTGTGGGCTTGTCATCTACCGAAGGGACTGGTACACTTTCTACCCTGAGGACAAAGGTCTAAAAGGCTAGCTAGATACAGTTCTTCATACACACCTCTGCAGCTTTGATTCCAAACCTGAACTCCGCTGCCTTTGCCTTCAGGAAGTCCATGTTCTGAAGACGACTGTCAACTTTGGCCCTTTCCACAGACAGATGCAGCTCTGCCTTCTTGAGATCTCTTCCAAAAGTAAAATTAAAGCGTTTTTTTCTTCTCAGTAAAGGGTTGTTTAAAAAAACAAGAAAACCAACGCCCTCTTCAGGGATTTAACTCTGTCTTGGCCAATATAGATAAGCTACTTGCCAGCTATCCCACAAGTTGTACATCCCAGACTACAGTGCATTCTGTAGGGCATTTGCCCCGACATGCTGCCAATGTGGGACTTTTCTCAAGGAACATAAAAATATTGGCATTAATCTATCCTTAAATTATTCTTGGACAAACTAAACCTGCCATTCAAAAAAGTGGTTTAATATATATCCTAAGCCAATTTGAAATACAGGATCCCAAAGACCTCTCTCTATATGTGACCTGACACAGTGTCCAACACATACATTTTCTTTATTTGGTGAGTACATTTGTATGTCACCAAATTCCTCTGCATTTACATAAATGCTATCCACCGGTTCTAATCTCTGGGGCAATAAGAATCTAAAGGCGCCGGGCGGTGGTGGCGCATGCCTTTAATCCCAGCACTCGGGAGGCAGAGCCAGGCGGATCTCTGTGAGTTCGAGGCCAGCCTGGGCTACCAAGTGAGCTCCAGGAAAGGCGCAAAGCTACGCAGAGAAACCCTGTCTCGAAAAAACCAAAAAAAAAAAAAAAAAAAAAAAAAGAATCTAAAGGCTTGCCGGGCGATGGTGGCGCACGCCTTTAATCCCAGCACTCGGGAGGCAGAGCCAGGCGGATCTCTGTGAGTTCGAGGCCAGCCTGGGCTACCAAGTGAGTTTCAGGAAAGGCGCAAAGCTACACAGAGAAACCCTGTCTTGAAAAACCAAAAAAAAAAAAAAAAAAAAAAAAAGAATCTAAAGGCTCACAGCATCAAAAAAGGGACATTAGAGTGACAGAAAAAAAGCATACCAAAATATGTGACTTGAAATTATGAGGTAGTTTGTGAGTTTAAACATTTGAAACTTATAAAACTACATATTTTTAACAAAGCAAAAATAAATATATGGGTAATAAACTGTATAAAGTAAAATGTGGAATCTGCAGCTAAGCACCTCCTGAGCTGCTCAGGCAGCCTTGGACTTAGAGCTCCTGCCTCAGCCTTCCAGAAGCTGGGATTACAGCCCTGTGCCATCATGCCCGGCTTGACAAGATCCTACTAATGTCTTTATAATTCAAAATGTCAACATTGCAACTCACTCTCGTAGACATTTTTCTAACACTAATGTTGCAGTCAGATTTTTTCCAAGTTTTCCCAATTCAAGCTTGATTTCTTCACTTTTGGACTTGGTACGAAAAAGGTCAGAAGTCAAATCATTCACTGCAGGAATAAAACTGAAAGAGAATCTTGGTTACACGGACAAGCTGAGGAGAAGCACTGCCTAAAAATGGTCTTCTCTGTAGACTTTATGTAACCACACTGTTCCGTCCACTTACACAATTGCCACATGCGGCTGTTGTTGCCTGAAATGCCCTTCAGCAGGCCAAACTCCTGTTTTCCCTACCAAACTCAGGTAGGCTGAGTGCAGTGGTGCACACCTGTGTTCCCAGGACTGGGAGGCAGAGGCGGGCAGATCTCTGAGTTCAAGGACACCCTGGGCTACAGTGAGTTCCAGGCTAACCAGGGATACATAATGAGACCGTGTTTTAACAAAAATAAAAACAACACAAACAAACAAAACCCCCTCAGAAAAGAAAAAAACCTCAGGGAAGATTTACACATCCTGAATTCATTACCTTTTGTCTGTGCTTGCCAGGGAGAGCATCTTTAGTCGTAGAGTGCAGCTGCTACATGGTGGTAGACTCTCTCCATTGTCCTTCCCTCTCATTTGACCAAGAAACTGTCTTTGAGGTGATGCCTATCTCCCTACTCATCTCTGCTTTCCTAGTATTACACTATGCAAATGTACTTGGTATCAGAAGAACTGATTTGGTCTACACCACTGTGCCACGTAGTCTACATGTTCTTACACT
This sequence comes from Peromyscus maniculatus bairdii, assembly GCF_049852395.1. NCBI lineage: Eukaryota > Metazoa > Chordata > Mammalia > Rodentia > Cricetidae > Peromyscus > Peromyscus maniculatus. The sequence continues at coordinate 69,145,409 of NC_134870.1, forward strand.
TACAACACTACTCTTCAAGAATTATATAAATCCCAAACCTTTACACTGGCAGTTATGCACAACACACTTATGTGTACTTTTCTGATCACAGTAAATTGCAGTAGTAGTCCTAGCTAACAATGACCACCAACAGCAGTCATATGGCCTTTGGAGTCAGATTTGCTGAGAATCTCATTCTTCAGTTTCCTCTGAGGATCCGTGGGAAAATTACATCATTATATAGGTGAAATGTCTATTTCAAACAATGACGGTCCTTAGCAAGGTGGTGATGGTGCATGCCTTTAATCCCAGCACTCAGGAGACAGGGGCAAGCAGATCTCTACAAGTTCGAGGCCAGCCTGGTCTACAGAGTAAGTTCCAGGACAGCCAAGGATACACAGTGAAATTGTGTCTCCAAAAAAAAAAAAAAAGAAAGAAAGAAAAAGAAAAAAAGAAAAGAAAAGAAAAAGAAAAGAAAAAAAGGGTTCTTAACTTATTCAATGTTGTATATGACCAAAATTTGCCATGCTCAACCAGATCATTTAACCTACTACTGTTCCTGTTTGTTTGGTGGTGGGAGGATCCTCACATAGTACACACTGGCCTCAAACTCCCTCAGTAGCCGAGGATGACCTTGACTTTCTGATCTTCCTGCCTCCACCTCCTGGGTGCTGGACTTATTATAGGTATAATATACCCACATACCCAGTTTCCAGCCATTCTAATTTGCTTTCTGGTGTTGTGATAAAGATCAGGACCAAAAGCAACATAGAAAAAGGGTTTATTTTAGCTCACAGATACAATACAACACTTAGGGAAGTCTCAGGGCAGGAACTCAAGCAAAAACAGTGGAGGAACACTGCTTACTGGCTCCATCTCTCCGGCTTCTACTCAGCTAGCCTCCTTAAACAGCCCAGGGTCACCCACCCATGGTACTGCTGAGCTAACTAGAACTCAGCACACACACAGACATACACAGACAGACAGACAGACAGACAGACAGACACACACACACACACACACACACACACACACACACCAACAACAACAAAAAAAAACCCCACCCAAACCAATCAACCAACCTACCAAATAAACAAAACAACCACCTCAGCACTTTTGCATTTATTACTAATTTTCTTTGCAGAATTACTGTGAGAACCAAAAAAATCCTTAGATCAAGGCCTTACAGCACATTCTGCTATGGAAACATAGACGAAAACCATTACAATAATTACCTTGCTAGTGAAGTATCCTTTGTTTCCAGGGCTACTGCACTGTCAACCAATGCATTCAGAAACCTGGAACCAGTGTTAGACAGATTGGCCGGGGAAAAATTCACACTCTCCATGAGAAAGTCTTGAAGATGCTTGGCTGAAATGATAAAAGCATTCATGGTTGTCTCAGATGTTTTGTCCTTTTTGTTCTTTAAACTTTTATTGTAGTTTTGTTTGTTTGTTTAAGATTTATTCTGAGCCAGGCATGGTGGTGGAAGCCTTTAATCCCAGCACTCCAGAGGCAGGGGCACCCAGAATTAACCAAAACCAAAACAGAGAACCTCTGATTTTGAGGCTAACCTGGTCTACACAGAGAGTTCCAAGACAGCCAGGGCTACACAAAGAAAGCCTACCTCAAAATATATATATATATAATTATTATATTTGTAATTGTGTGTGTGTGTGTGTGTGTGTGTGTGTGTGTGTGTGCACTTTGGGCACAGGTGCCATGGAGGCCAGAGACATTGCAGTTGTGGAGCACCCAGTGAGGGTGTTGGGAACCAACTTGTTCAATCCCAGGACCCACACAGTAGGACACAGAACTGACTCCTGTGAGTTGCCCTCTGACTTCCACATGCTCATGTACCCATCCCTCAAAAGCAGTAAAGAGAATTAAAAAAAAACAAAAACAAAAACAGGGTCTCACATAGACCTGGAATTCACCATGTAGACCATGATGGCCTTGAATTCAGAGATCTGCCTGCTCCTGACTCCTGAGTTCTAGGACTAAAGATGCATGCCACCATATCCATAAATGTATTAAGAAAATTAAGAAAGAACCCCAGAGTGGGAGGAGTTCCAAAGAAGGAATATCCCAGAAAGATATTAGTCATTCCCTTATTTTGTTGGAGATATATATATATATATATATATATATGACCAACAAAAAAGAGGGAGGGGGGTGGCGCACGCCTTTAGTCCCAGCACTCAGGAGGCAGCGCCAGGCGGATCTCTGTGAGTTCGAGGCCAGCCTGGGCTACCAAGTGAGTTCCAGGAAAAGGCACAAAAAAACAATAAAAAAAGAGAGGGGGAAAATACTTGAGACAGTCTTGCTATATGATCCAAGTTGACATTGCATTCATCACAGTTCTCCTGCCTCTGCCTTCTGAACGCTGGGATCACAAGCTTACACCATCATGCCTGGCTTATAGTAGGAACTTTTAAGCAGTTCCCTAATACACAGCCCATGGTATTTGTCCAAGTCTCACACTTCATGGCTGCTACCTCTGGTGGTGTCCTGCAAACTATGTAAAGGGAAAAGGGAAAAAACTACAAATGTCTTTCTTGTTAGGCTAATAAGCTTTTTTTTTTTTTTTTTTTTTGAGACAGGATCTCACTATGAAGCCCAGGCTGACCTTGAACTCACAGATATCCTCCTGCCTCTGACTCGAAAATAATGGGATTAAAGGCATTCCTCCACCAATCCCTCACCCCAGCAAATTTAATTCTCTTTTAGGATTCACCGTTTTAATAGCAGAGTATCAATAAAACATACTATAGTGAAATTTCTAATTTGGAAGTTACTATAATAGAACAGAAGCCAATTTGTCTTAAAAAAATGATAATTTTTTAAGTAGTGGTAGTGGCGCACGCCTTTAATCTAATGATAATAATCAATTCTACTAGTCTATCCTAATCTTGGGCACTTTAGTGTTGTAAAATTTAGTTACCTCTTTCGAAATTCTAGACTTAACTCACCTTCTGATTCATATTCACTTGCTTTCTGTTTTAAGTCCTCTATTACCAGGGAGATGTCCCTGTCCCGGACCCTGTTGCGTTCCGAAAGGTGATATAAAATTTCTGTCGTCCGTGGGTTCACCTCATACTGTGGAATGGGATGGTCTCCAAATATTTTTTTCAACCACGCAGCAACCTAACCATTAAAAGGTAAGCCTTGTTATAATGCCACGACGGAATCTGACAAGAAAGTGCTCTGCTTGCAAACTAAACGTTTCCTGTGACTCTCCTGGGGTCCTACTTCACATCCTGACTTGTCAACAAGCGAGCGGGCAAGTGAAAAGTCGGAATTACCAAAGAACATCAATCACTCTTTCCCAACGCTGCAAACGCAGCACCGGCAAAAACAAAACAAACAAAAACAAAACCCCGCGTTGCCTCCCCGGGAAGGTGTTAATAAGCGAATATGAACGCATGACGGATGACCCGTGCACGGTCTGAAAAGCCGGTGGCCCCCAACACACCCTCAACCCCCGCAGTGCCAGGCGGCTCCCGGAGTGGGGCTGCGGCTCAGGTGTTTAAGTTCTAGACTGAAGCAGCAGAGGTTGGGCTGCACCGGGCGGGTTGGTGTTCGGAATCCCACTCCAGCCTGCAGCCAGGGGCTCCAAACAGCGGCTGGGTGGGTCGCCGAGAAAGGGAGGGCACGGCCTCCTCCGGGGCCTCCGGGGCCTCCGGGCCCACAAGGGGCCTCCGGGGTCGCGACGGCACCGTGGGGGTCGGGACAAAACCAGCGGTGGCGGCCAGCATGGAGCCCCGGCCGATGAGCGGCCCCAGAAGGGTTAGCAGGTTCCCGACCCAGCTCCGGATGTCACCTGCGAGTCTCTCTCCTCCGGCGCCGCCATGGCCACCGCTCCTGCCACCTCACTCTCAAAACCTCGCGGGGAACGCCCCCAGGCTCCACCCCCTCACCGTTGGGTCCGCCCCCTCGACCCCGGGAATTCTGGGAGTTGTGGTTTTTATTGAGTCCAAGGCCCAGGAACCCCGGAACTAGGCTAACCAAAGGCTTCAGCAGGCTTTGCAGCATCCGAGCCTGCTGTGTTATAATCGTAAAAATGAGAAGAGCTGCTAGAAACAAGTTTTTTTTCTTATATTTATTCACTTGAATCAACTTGTCATTAAAAATACCTGTCACAGCCGGGTGGTGGTGGCGCACGCCTTTAATCCCAGCACTTGGGAGGCAGAGCCAGGTGGATCTCTGTGAGTTCGAGGCCAGCCTGGTCTCCAAAGCGAGTTCTAGGAAAGGCGCAAAGCTACACAAAGAAACCCTGTCTCGAAAAACCAAAAAAAAAAAAAAAAAAAAAACCTGTCACTTCCAGTTTTTTAGTCAAGAGATACTGTTGCTGATTGCATAAACCTAATAAATAATTTTTTGGACACGGTGGCACATTCCTGTAATCCCAGCACTAGGAAAGCTGAGGCAGAAGGATTGCCAATAGTTCAAGGCCAGCCTCCATTCCATAGTGATATTGTAAGTTCCATGTCAGCCTGAGCTATAGTGTGAGACTATCTCAAACAAACAAACACTCCAAAGGCTCTCAGGGGTTGAGGTCCATAACTGGGAGTTAATAGAGTGCTTGCCTGAAGTGCAGGAAGGGCTGGGTTGGATCCCCAGCAGATCATACACTGTATGTGGTAGTACACACTTGTAATTCTAGCATTTGGGAAGGGAGGGGGTGATCAGAAGTTTAAAGCCATCGTCAACTACATAGAAAGTTCATGGCCAAACCCAGTTATATGAAACCTGTCTTAGTTAGGGTTTTTTTGCTGTGAAGAGACACCATGACCACCACAAATATTATAAAGAAAACATTTAACTGGGGTGGCTTGCTTACAGTTTCAGAGGTTCAGTCCATCATCATGATGGGGAGCATGGTGATGTGCAGGCAGATGTGGTGCTGGACCTGAGAGTGCTACCTCTTGAAGGCCACAGGAAGTCAACTGACAGTCACACTGAAGGAAGCTTGAGCAAAAGAGACCTCAAAGTCCACCCCTACAGTGACACACTTCCTCCAACAAGGCCACACCTCCTAATAGTGCCACTCCCTTTGGGGGCCATTTTCTTCCAAACCACCACAAAACCCTGTCTCAAAATATCAAAACAAAATTAACTTTTTACTATACTCTGGCATAGGAGCTGCAGTAATCTTAACATCAGTTTCTGCTATCAAGGATCTAAATGTCCTTAAGATTGATTTATTTAAATTTTTATTACATTTCAAAATTTGTTTGGGGGGCACAAGTGAGGGGGGGTCAAAACACAACTTTCAGGAATAAATAGATCCTTCTGTACACTGTGAAGTTGTGTTGCTCTCATTGTTAATAAAAAGCTGATTGGCCGATGGCCAGGCAGGAATTTGGGGGACAGAAAGATTACTGGGGAGAAGAGCAGAGTCAGAGGAGTCACCAACCAGATGAGGCAGAAACAGCATGAAAGGTACATAGATGAGGTAAACGGGCCTCGGGACAGCACATAGATGAATAGAAATGGGTTGATTTGAGTTGTAAGAGCTGGCTGGAGACAGGCCTAAGCTATGAGCTGAGCATTTATAACTAATAAGAAGTCTCTGTGTGGTTATTTGGGAGGGATTGCTGGGACACAGGGAAACTCTGCCTACAGATTCTCTCCTTCCAACATGTGGGTCCCTGGGATCCAACTTGAAGATCACACTTGGGATCAAGTCTTGAAAGCAATCACCTTTACCTATGGGGCCAGCTCCATAGCCTTTTTAGCTATTTATATTTGATTTGGGGCTTTCTCGTGTAGCTCAAGCTGGCCGAAAAGATGCCATCTATCAGAGAATGACTCTGAACTCCTGATATTTCGTCTATGTATATGTCTTCTGTATTTCACTCTGTAGTCAAGGACCACTTTCTACTTCTGATCTCTTACTTCCAACTCCCAAGTATGGGGATTTTTTTTCCAAGACTGCTGGTGCTGGCATTAGGTAGTCTGAATAGCTGGGTTATTTGTTTGTTTGTTTGTTTGTTTGTTTGTTTTTTAAAGGCCATTCCATCATTAACATCCTCTAATCCTTTTTTTTTTAAAAGATTTATTTATTTATTATGTATACAGTATTCTGCTTGCATGTGTCCCTGCAGGCCAGAAGATGGCAACAGATCTCATTATAAGTGGTTGTGAGCCACCATGTGGTTGCTGGGAATTGAACTCAGGACCTCTGGAAGAGCAGTCAGTGCTCTTAACCTCTGAGCCATCTCTCCAGCCCCTGGATAGCTGTTTTTTGATTGACATTCCTTTTGTTCAAAGCAGCCAGTGCAGCCTGAAAGAGACGAACAGTTAGGGACTTATGGAGTTAGCTGGCAGTTAGGGAGTCAATTGCTCCGTTTTTTCAACATCATTGTTTATTTAGAGGAAAATGTATAGTCAGAAAGGGTGCTTATAATAAGAACTTTAAAAATGTCTCATTAGCCAGATGTGGTGGTGCTGTGGAATAATCCTTTTCTACACCATAAATATGCATTACTCTCATTTGCTAATAAGAAGCTGACTGACCAATAGCTAGGCAGGAGGAGATTGAGTGCAAGAGCCAGACTAGAAGAATTCTGGGAAAAGGAAGGGTGAAGTCAGAGAGTTGCTGGCAAACACAGAAGATGAGAATGCTGTACTGAGAAAAGGTACCAAGCCAGGTGACTAGACATAGATAAGAAATATGGGTTAATTTAAATGTAAGAGCTAGTTAGTAATAAGGCTGAGCTATCGGCTGGTCATTATTTATAATTTTTATAATTTATAATTAATGTAAGCCTCTGTGTGGTAATTTGGGAAGCAGCTGCTCAATATTTGGGAACAGGTAGTCAGGACAGGAAACATCTGATTACATATGACACCCAAACATTAGGCAAGAATTTCCACATAAAGCCTGAAAAAGCTTTAAAAAAAGATTCTAAACACAAAAAAATGGAGTCAAACTTGACTTCTTGGTAACTGCTTTTTCTTGGGTAGGCTCTGTTTGCTTGCAGCAAATGGGTGTGGCTCCCTTAAGAGATGGCTTCCTGATTCAATCTTGCTCAGGCGAAAACCAAGCCACTCTTTTAAGAGGCACGGCTAGCTCAGTTAGCAGAGCATGAGACTCTTAATCTCAGGGTCATAGCTCAAGCCCCATGTTGGGCGCCAGAGGAAGCGTTATTCTAATTAATTTTATCAATAAAAAATTGGAAGTCAAATTATTGGGGTAAGAACCCCAAAGATCAGTGAACCAGGAGGAGCTACCAGTTGCTTCCTACTTCTTCTGTTCCTCCATCCAAAAAGGCCTAGATCCTCTCTCCACTCTGCCTTATCACTTCCTGTCTCCTCTCTGGTTAACTAGTGGCTAACTCTGCCCTCTGACTCCAAGCAAGCTTTATTTGTCAGAACAGAAACAAAATATCACACAACATGGTGGCTCATATCTATAATCTCAGTGTTCAGAAGGCTGGAGCTGGAGGATTGTCATGAGTTCCAGGCTACAGGGTGAGACCTTATCTCAAAAAAAAAAAAAAAAAAAAAAAAGAAAGAAAAAGAAAAGGAAAGAAAGAAACAAATCATTAACACTAATAGTGATTTTAATTCTTATTGCATTTATTTGGTGTGTGTGTGTGTGTGTGTGTGTGTGTGTGTGTGTGTGTGTGTGTGTAGCATGTGTGGAAATCATGGGGCAACTTGAGGGAGTTAGCTTTCCTTCTACTATATGGGTCTCAGAGATTGAACTCAGGTTGTTAGGATTGGCAGTAGGTACCTTTACCTGCTGGATCACCTGCCAGCCACTAATAGAGATTTTAACAGTGATTTTAGAGTGCATAACATTTGTTCAGAGGGAGGGCCCTTCTTATCTAGCTCACTACATCACTACAAATTTTTCTAAACATCCCTTGCAATTTTATTATTTTTGTAACTAATCTCCTGGCCACCTTAAGTGTGTTCATACTCACCCTTTGTTCCCTGGAAAAGCTTGCATATTTATCTCTGGCTCCTTTTGACAATGCAGTAGTTAGAGAAAGGATTACTGACCATGCATTGGCAAGCCATGTTTCAGGAGATGGCATTTTTAACCCAGTTATTCATAGTATTAGCCACACTAAAGCTTTCAATGTAGGCCAACTTTGCGTATAGTAAGCTAAAAGATGCCGCTTCAAACAGTTACAAGTGAAGCCAATGCTAAGTCTCCACTATCATATAGTACCCAGCTCCACAAAGAAAATTCTAGGCATATCACATACAAAAAACAAAAAACAAACCAAAAAAAAAAAAACAAAACAAACAAACAAAAAAAAACAAAACTCAGCATTGTAAAATTCTGTGGGGGAAGGACTGGAAGATGGCTCATTAGTTCAGAGCACTTGCTGCTTTTACAGAGGACCTCAGTTCAGTTCTCAGCACCCATTGTAAAACAGATGTTTTCTGTCCTGACCTCCCAGTCCCAAATAAAATCACAGATGCTTATATGAATTATAAATCCTCGGCCAATAGCTCAGGCTTGTTACTAGCTAACTATTATACTTAAATTAACCTATATTTTTATTTATACTCTGCCATGTGGCAATACCGTTATTAGCATGGCATATTCATCTTCTGTTCCTCTGTGTCTGGCTGGTGATTCTTCAGACTCCATCCTTCTTCCCATCATTCTTAATTTGGTTGCCCTACCTACATTTCCTGCCTGGCTACTGGCCAATCAGCATTTTATTAAACCAATTCCAGTGACAAATCTTTACAGTGTATAAGAGGATTATTCCAAAGCAGCCCATACTAGGTGTAAATCTAGTTCCAGGGGATTTGATGCCTCTTCTGGCCTCTGAAGGCACTTGCAAGCATGTAATATACATACTTACACTCTCACATACAAATATACATAAAATAAAAAAGTAAAATCTTAAGATAAATGCGGTGGCACATGCCTTTATTCCTAGCATTTGGGAGGCAGAGTCAGGTGGATGAATCTCTGTGAGTTCAAGGATAGCCTGTTTTACATAGTGAGTTCCAGGACAGGCAGGTCTACATAGAGAGACCCTGTCTCAAAACAAACAAAACCAAAAGAACAACAATAATTAAAATAAATTTTTAAAAACCCTGTGAGTAAAATATGCTGCTCTCCAATTTCATAGAGTAGGTGTAGGGTGTGTGTGTGTGTGTGTGTGTGTGTGTGTGTGTGTGTGTGTGAGAGAGAGAGAGAGAGAGAGAGAGAGAGAGAGAGAGAGAGAGAGAAGAATGAGAGAAAGAATAATTTATATCCTTTTTATTCCAAAAGAGAAAGTATAATAGAATCTCCAGGGTTACAAAAGTAGTTGTTGGCAGAAGAAAACTTGAGACGTATTTGAATCTAGAATGGTGTGTTTTGATTTTGGACCATTTTCAGTAGGACTATCAACCACTCTACTCAAACTCCTTGTGATTATTAGAAGTTTTGAGCCTATCTAATTTAGACGGGATTCTTCCCACTCCCCTCCCCAACTGGGCATTGAACCCAAAGCCTTCTACACCCTAAGCAGCTACTTTTGAGATTTGTTCTTAGCCCCTTGACTGATTGATTGACTGATTGACAAGGTCTTGCTGTGCCCAGGCTAGCCTTGCATTTGTTAATCTTTATCCTTTAACTTCCCCAACAAGGTAGCTGGAATTAGAGGACTGAGTCTTCAGGCCCAGATTCCCTGAAAAGATTATTTTAGATGGAACCTTAAAGAACGTCAGTTCTTTCATTTGTGCTATCAGATCCCCCTATAAGATTTGGGTATTTGGGCCAGAGAAACATAGCACTAGCTGTTCTTCTGGAGGACCCAGGTCTGATTCCCAGCACGCACATGGTGGTTAACAGCCATCTGTATTTCCAGTTCTGAGGTATTTTACAGGCTCTTCTGGACTGTGAGGTCACCAGACACATGTGCACAGACATACATGCAAACAAAGCATTCATATACTAGTATTTTATATTATATATAAAATATATATATTATATATGAATAAATATATAAATACTATATAAATATATTTTATAAATTTTTAAATACTAATACTAATTTTTAAATAAATTTATATATGAATAAATATATAAAATTTTTATGAGTTTTTAATTTAATTAAAAAGTATTTGGGTATTTATTATAAACCCAGACCGGGGGCCAGCATGATGGCCCAGTGGTAAAGTGCTTGCACTCCAAGCCTGAGTTTGAGTCTCAGGATCCACATCAGGTGGAAGGAGAGGACTGCCCTTTGGGCTTCCCCTGCACGCCTTGGCACGTGAACATACACACCACACACTAGTAAGAATGAACACTTAAAATAACGTCAGATTATTTCCAAGTCTGGGGCGAGGCCAAGGACCTGAGGACTAAACCCTCTGGGTGGGGTGCAGGAGCTACACTCAGTACCGGGAATCCTGCTCGCAGTCTGCGCAGCCCCGGGTAGGATGACACCCACTTTAGGGAAGCTTCCTTGCTCACGTGGTCGCCCGGGGCAACCACAAGGTCGATTCAAAAGACCAAAAAAAAAAAAAAAAAAGGTATGATGAATGCCAGGGAGGCTGGAAACAAGTGATCCATTCATCTTTAGTTTCAAATGTTAAAACAAACTATATTAATAGAAAAAGAAAAAAAAGAAAAAAAAGAAAAAAAAAGATTTACGTCCGGAGGTGAAGGAGAGGGGCGGTACTTCCGGGTCAGGTGGGCTGGCTGCCTTGACCTTCCTTCGCGCTCGGCCATTTTGTGCCAGTCGTCCGGAGCCTGCGGCCGCGGAGGATCTCCCCGAGAAGCTGCGAGGATGCTGACCGTGCGCGTCGCCGCGGCCGTGGCCCGTGCCCTCCCCCGCCGGGCGGGACTGGTGAGCGCCGAGGCCTGGGCAGGCAGGCGGGCGTGGGCGCGGCTGCAGGCCTCTGCGGAGCGCCGCGGGGCTGTGCAGTGCAATGCGGGGCTGGGGCGGACGGCGCCATCTTGCACCGTGGCTGCTGGGCGGCGCGGACGGTCGCCTTTGCAAGGCCTTGGGTGCACGGTGGTGCGGGGGATCCGTGACCCTGGCGTTTCCGGGCACAGGGGTTGTAGGAGGATCCCGGTCTCGGGGTGAGGGCCGGCCCAGGGTGAAGGTCGGGGTTTGTGCGCGGCTTGTCTGGCCTGCCGAGGCTTGTTCCTGGGGTCTGGCTCCGTTGAAGGTCAACGGAGCTGTCAGCAGCTTTGTGCGGGTGAACGGGGAGAGCCTGACATTGTCTGAAGGTCAACGGGCCCGATCCTTTCGCCTCTGCTCAGAGGTCAATTCAAGGGAAAGGAATAAATGAAAGTGATTTTTTTTGGGTAGTTGGGTGGTTGTCACTTGCTGCTGAAAACGGAAAGGATCGTGAAAAAAATCGCTAGGTACAGAAGCAGTTGATGTGGTTTGCCCTGTCAACGACGATGGGATTTTTGTAAATGGGCTAGAATTAGGTAGAAGACTTAGTGGGGGGTTTTGTTTTTTGGGTTTTTTTTTTTTTTTTTGACACGTTAAAAGATTTTTGTCCTTGAGTTGCCCACCTCATGTTTAAAGAGTTGTAAAATAGAACAAAGGGTTGGGAAATGTTAAGTCAGTGCCCATCACTGAGAATGGTCTATGATATTGAGAATATCTCTTAAAAAATGTATGACCTTTAAGTCCTATATAATACATTTACCTTTTCATTATAAAAGCAGTACGAATCCCAAAGACGAAATAAATAGAGTAGCTATCCTGCTTCCCTAAGAAAACACTGGTAGCATCTTAGTTTCTCTTAGCAGAAAAAAGAGGCATTTTAAGAAAAGATTTGTGTTGGTTCCTATTACAGGCTAGCCGACTCCGAGTTCACCGTGGCCAATCACGGTATTGCAGGTAGAAGGAAACATGCAGGGGTCCAGGTTCCACATTGCTGCTGGATTTGTTCAAGACAGTGAAACAGTTATCTCATTTTCTAATCTACCTGCAGCATTGGTTCGCTCACCCAATCATTATTTGCCCTTTAAAGAAAAAAAGTAGGAAGCACACTGAGGCTTCCCCCTATTTCGATAGTGGTTATCTTACTGAGATTTCCACAACTCAATTGAAATCTAACAGCAAAATAGTAATACCTAGATGCCTTTAAGGGAAGGATTTTCTTAACATCTGTTTTTGGAAATAAGCCTTCCGTCGTCTTGTGTACCAGCAGTTTGCACAGTAGATGCTCGTATCACACTGGGCTTTCCCGTGTAATTCTTTGACTTTTAGGCAAAATTTACCATTTGATCAGCCAAAGCCCCTATTTAAACTTGCCAGTTTTATGGAGTCTTTGCTGCTTGTTTTGTAGTTTTTTGAGACAAGGTCTTGCTGTCCAGTTTTGGCTGGCCTGGAACTTGCTGTATAAACCAGTGAGGCTTCAAACTCCATGTGATCCTCCTGCCTGTGCCTCATGAATGCTGGGATTACAGGCATGTACCACCATCACAACCAGCTTGTGAAAGCCGTGCGTGTGCCTGTGTGTGTTTGTGTATACATTCCTGCACAAGTATATGAGTACAGCTTATGTGTGGTGGTTTTCCTAGAATCAAGTTGCTTAAAGAATGTTTTGTACTAGGTCTTCAAAAATGTTCTGGGGTCATCCTTCATTGGTGCAAGAAATCTTCATGCCTCTAACACTCTACTTCAGAAGACTGGTAAGTCAGTTTTTTAAATCTACATTGTGGAGATTTTTTTCCTTATTAAATTTTTTCTCTTTTAAAACATGCTACAGAAACTTTTAAACCATAATGTGCCATTTAAAATGTCTTGATAAAATGCCTAGTCTTGATAGATTTTCTTTGTCTAATAAAACTATATATTTCTCTGTTACGCTGTATGACTTCTGATAATTTCTTTTGGATGAAAACAATATACATATGTAATAGGCACCCTCTCTGAACTGTGAAAGTTTTTGTTTTTTTAACCTCATGTAAAAAGTATAAGAAAGCCGGGCAGTGGTGATACATGCCTTTAGTCACAGCACTCAGGAGGCAGAGGCATGCAGATCTCTGTGAGTTCGAGGCCAGCCTGGTTTACAGAGTGAGTTCCAGGATAGCTAGGACTATTTCACAGAGAAACCCTGCCGAGAGAGAGAGAGAGAGAGAGAGAGAGAGAGAGAGAGAGAGAGAGAGAGAGAGAGAGAGAGAGAGGGGTGTGTAAGAAAATGAACATCCCCCCCCCCCAAATTGATAGGCTTTTTCAAATACAATTGCTTCTGTTTTATACCTGCAGGTACATTAGGGAAGTGACGGGCAAAGATACACAAAAAGACAGTTGCTTGGGGAGTTTTTTTGGAGATGTGCTAGAGGGCTTTTCCTCTTTTTGTCTTGGAGGTGCTAGGGATGGAACCCAGAGCTTTGTAGGCAAATACTACTGGTCAACATCCCTGGCCATATATTGGTAATTTTAAAATAAAGGTGAAATATATACATTAGTGTATATATGTATATAGTGTAAGATGAGCACTAGTGCTTAGGTGCTTTAAAGGGGAAATTTCATAACTTCTTGTTTTTTTTTTTTTTTTTTTTGCATTTGTTTATTGAACAGCACATGTATGTGAGCCATGCTGTGTGTGTGGAGGTCAGAGGACAGCTTTCAGGAGCCAAGTCTTTCCTACCTTGTGGGTCTGGGGCTGGAACCCTGTGCACCAGGCTTGCTGGTGCCTTTGCCCAGTGAGCTGTCTCGCTAGCTGCCATTTATTGCATTTCATTAGCTGTGGCGGCTGGGGGGCACTGCATGCCGCGAGGCATTTGTTGAGAGCAGAGGACAGCATTTTGTGAGTCTGTTCTACTGTCTTGGGGGTCAGGGTTGGGTTCTTGGGTTTGTCAGCCAGCACTTTCCTAAGGAGCTAGTACTCTGCTGCTCCCACTGCTTTTTTGTTTTTTTTTAATGTACCTAATTTTAGAGTATTAGAGTTTAGCCAGAAATTTGGATTTTAACATATATACAGATTCTTTAGAAATAAAATGAGGAAAGAATATAACACATTAGGAAGGGGAATATTTAATTTTATCAGCTTTTTGTCTAGATTGTAGTCTGCCTTATTTATGAAAAAGGTTTTCCTTTCAGTCACTTGGAGTTTTCAATAATTTTGACAGTGATGGATATCCAATTTTATATAAAAAAAAAAAAGATCTATGTATTTTTACTTACATGTATGAGTGTTTTACCTGGGTGTATGCATGTGTGTACATATCTGGTACCCACAGGGGCCTTCAGATTCCCTGGAACTGGAGTTAGATACAGTTGAGAGTTGCCATGTGGGTGATGAACTGAACCCAGATCCTCGGGAACAGCAGCAAATACTTTTAGCCACTGAATCATCTTCTCTCCAGCTCCAGATACCTGCTTTTAAAATAGAATTTGTATTATGTTTTAGAAAGATTTTTGTTACCATGAAGCAGTTGTTGGGAAATGGATTTTGAAGCTGTTTGGACCAGGTTATTTAAATCGCGTTGTTCTCTCTCAGGCACCGCTGAGATGTCCTCCATTCTTGAAGAGCGGATTCTTGGAGCTGACACATCTGTTGACCTCGAAGAGACTGGGCGTGTCTTAAGCATCGGTGACGGTATTGCCCGAGTACATGGGCTGAGGAATGTTCAAGCAGAGGAAATGGTAGAATTTTCTTCAGGCTTAAAGGTAAGTTACAAAGTGGGGGTTTTGTTGTTATTTTAGGATCTTCGGCTTTGGTTTCTCATGTAGTAATTAAGAGCTTGTCAGAAATTAAAAATGTTTAAGTCTCAGTTTGCCTCATTTACCCCCTATTATAGGTTATAAAGAGAATAAACTAGAAATGTTTTAGTTTAAGTGTTGATAAATAAGTTGTGGCCACTGGCACCAAAATTAAAATTTTAGTGAAGGTTCACACAAATTTCAGTGAGTTCATGTCAGTTCCTTTGTGGCTGTTAAGGTTGTTTTATGCAAAAGCATTTGGTTACTTGAACTGAATTCTTCCCCATAAGAGTAGATCCATTGCTAAATGGATCTGAGTCGGAGTGTAGCTGTCCGGAGCTCTGCTGATATTTGTTAGTGGAGGTTGGTGTGCAGTGTGGAGGTCAGGACAGCCTTCGGGAGCTTCTCCCACCCAGCTGTTAGATGAAGTCCTGCCCAGAGACCATTCGTTGAAAGATTAGACTACAGCAGGTGGGAGGGGAACCGCTGCTGTTGGGATTACTTACTGCTGGGGGTGGCCCTCAGGCTTCATTATTCACTTGTCCCTTTGTGCAGGGTATGTCCCTGAACTTGGAACCTGACAATGTTGGAGTTGTCGTGTTTGGAAATGATAAGCTAATTAAAGAAGGTGATATTGTGAAGAGAACAGGAGCCATTGTGGACGTTCCAGTTGGCGAGGAGCTGTTGGGCCGGGTAGTCGATGCCCTTGGTAATGCCATTGATGGAAAGGTGGGTTAATGTTGATTGGAGGCCGGTGTGGCAAACATCAGAACTGATTTTGAGGGGTCCTTTTTCTTCATTTTAACGTTTTAATATTTTTACAGGGTCCAATTGGTTCTAAGACCCGGAGACGAGTGGGCCTGAAAGCCCCTGGAATCATTCCTCGAATCTCTGTGCGGGAACCAATGCAGACTGGCATTAAGGCTGTGGACAGTCTGGTGCCCATTGGTCGTGGTCAGCGTGAGCTGATTATCGGTGACAGACAGACTGGGTAAAGACTCAAATCCTGTTAAATGTTCAAACTGGTATTGATCCTGAGTAAATAATTTACGTGTTTATTTTGGGTGGTAAATGCCTTGGCTGTAATGGGGCAGTGGCAGGTGATACTGGCGGTTAGCAGTGGTCACAGGATTTTGCCTGGAAGTTTTATATTTAGTGTCATGCCACTCTCTTGAAAGGAAAACATCGATTGCTATCGACACAATCATCAACCAGAAACGTTTCAATGATGGGACTGACGAAAAGAAGAAGCTGTACTGTATCTACGTTGCTATTGGTCAGAAACGGTCCACTGTCGCCCAGTTGGTGAAGAGACTGACAGACGCAGGTATTGAAGACCTTGAGTCTTAGGGCCGTTCTATCTGCTAATCTTGGAGTCTCTGTGTACCCAAGGCTGATTTTACTGAATGAGGGTCTAATGTAAATCCAAACAGAAACAAGGAAATGCTGTGAGGCACCACTTAACCCGAGTGCTGCTTTGTATATTACTTTAGATTACTGTTTTGGTTGGTGAGTTTGGGGGGATTTTTTTTGTTTTTGTTTGTTTTTAATGTTTTAATTTTTCGGGGTGGGTAGGAAAACATTGATACAAAGCCTGACTGTCCTAGAACTCCCTGTGTAGACCAGGTTGGCCTCAAACTCACAGAGACCCTCCTGCCTCTGCTTCTGCCTCCCAAGTGCGGGATTAAAGGCGTGTACCACCATTGCTGGGCTTGATTGGGTTTTTCTAAGATGGGGTCTCATGCAGCTCTGACTGACCTTAAATAGTCACCTTGCTTCTGCCTCCCAGGGTCAGGCAGGGACTAGAGCCTTGTGCTGGGGTTACTTCCCTGGGGATGAGGAGGAGTGTACTGTAGCTCCTCTTTCCCTGGGTGGCTTTGGGCTTGTTATAGCCAGGAGGACGTGGAACTCTGCTCTTTTGTCTTCACCTCCTGGGATTATAGCGTGCTCTGACTTGGAGCCTGTTAAAGGTGGGCTGTACAGATCGAGTTCTTTCCTTTCTTTCCCCTTTGTGTGGGGTCTGCAATCGAATTGTTTCAGCCTTGCATAGCAAGCACCATTGCCCCTAGGACTCCCTCCCCCACCCATTAATTAAACAGAGTGCAGGTGCTGGGCAGTTTTGTTCCATAGCCTCTGGTTTAAAGTTTACAGCTTTGTAAAATGGAAACCTTTTTCTCCTCAGATGCCATGAAGTACACCATTGTGGTGTCAGCTACTGCTTCTGATGCTGCCCCACTTCAGTATTTGGCTCCTTACTCTGGCTGCTCCATGGGAGAGTATTTCAGAGATAATGGCAAGCATGCTTTGATCATCTACGACGATTTATCCAAACAGGTCAGAGGATGTCTTTAGAACATGTGTGTTTGCCTTAGTGGACATTAACAGTTGCAGCTGTTCAGCAGTTAGATCTCACCGCCGCCTTCTGTCCCGCAGGCTGTGGCTTACCGCCAGATGTCTCTGTTGCTGCGCCGACCCCCTGGGCGTGAAGCCTACCCTGGAGATGTGTTCTACCTGCACTCTCGGCTGCTGGAGAGAGCAGCCAAGATGAATGACTCTTTTGGTGGTGGCTCTTTGACTGCCCTGCCGGTCATAGAAACCCAGGCTGGTGATGTGTCCGCCTACATTCCAACGAACGTTATTTCCATCACTGACGGACAGGTATCAGATTAATGGCTAAGGTGTTTGATTATTAAGGCACTGGTTGGGGCAAGTAAACATGAATTAGTAAATTGCTTTTGCTTTTGTTTTGTTTTGTTTTTCGAGGCAGGGTTTCTCTGTGTAGCCCTGGCACCTTTTGCTTTTTTTTTTATGGAATATTGTAAACAAAACTAAGGAGACTAGGGACTGAAGAGATGCCTCAGTGGTTAAGAGCACTTGCTGCTTTTGCAGAGGATTGAATCCCAGCATCCCTTTGACTGCACATAACCATCCGTAAACCCACTTCGTGGGTGCCCGGGTGGTCCCAGCTGTCTGTATAGCTGAGAATGACTGACCTACAGTCCTAGTGTTAGGGTTGAAAGCATAGGCCACCGCACCTGACTGGGCATGTTTTGGTTCATTATTTTCTAACCCTAGAAAATTTTAACGTGTGTTTGAGAATTTCCGTTACTGCCCTTGTTTTAGTTTTTGAGACTGGGCCATTATGTAGTCTGGACTGGCCTAGAATTGCATGTAGCCCAGGCTGGCTTTGAATTTGCAGTGATCCTCTGCCTCTGCCCCTCAGTGCCAGGATTACAGGCACGTGCAACCTGCATCTACCTTTTCAACATAAGTATCTTCTCATTCCCCCCAATCCCCATATCACCTTTCTCAACAGTGGGTACGTAGAAAGGTCACTTAGCAATCTTACTCAGACTTTGGGTTTCAGCTTTTGGCACAGTGGCTTAAATTTGGGAAAAAAAAAATTAAAGCTTATTAATGTCTGTATTCCTGAATTGCAGATCTTCTTGGAAACAGAGTTGTTCTATAAAGGCATCCGCCCTGCCATTAACGTGGGTTTGTCTGTGTCCCGTGTCGGATCTGCTGCCCAGACCAGGGCCATGAAGCAGGTGATTTTACCTCACTTTGTTGGGGAGGAGTGTGTTACTAGGCTAAAATCTTAAAAAGTGTATTAACTATTTGTATACTGTTGTGTGTGACACTGAGTCATGTTAACGTCACCTTGTCTGCTCAGGTGGCCGGGACCATGAAGCTGGAGTTGGCTCAGTATCGGGAGGTCGCTGCCTTTGCCCAGTTTGGTTCTGATCTTGATGCTGCCACTCAACAGCTCTTGAGTCGTGGTGTGCGTCTGACCGAGTTGTTAAAGCAAGGACAGTACTGTGAGTTCTTTTCATTTGGTCAGGTTCCTATTGTAATTTAGGGTCTTGCCTGGTCTACAGGGCTGTGTTGTACCACAAAATCTTCTGACAAAGAAAAGCCATCTGTTTTATTTCACTGATGTAGTCCTTATCACCATTCAAATGTAGTGTTACGAGATTAGTAACCAGGAAAATCAAATATATTGAATACATCTTCATGTTGTATGAATATGGAGTTTAGTGGATTTAGAAGAATAGTAGTGTGTTTTTATCTTGCCTAAAAAGCCCAGCAAATTATACCACAAATACTGTGTAAACACTATCAGGTTATAAGCAATGCTTATAAAGGTTATACCCAAAGGTTATACTCCTGGGTTTTGCAGAGGAGGGTGGGAAAGAGGAATAAGTGGAGTTACAGGTACAGAACGTCAGAGTGGGTGGGCCATGGGACTGTGACTTTGGTAAAACGGCATTAGAGTAATTCATTGGATAATGTGTCTGTTTTCAGCTCCCATGGCTATTGAAGAACAGGTGGCTGTTATCTATGCAGGCGTGAGGGGCTATCTGGATAAGCTGGAGCCCAGTAAGATCACCAAGTTTGAGAATGCTTTCTTGTCTCATGTTATCAGCCAGCACCAGACCCTCTTGGGCAATATCAGGTATGAGTGGAGTTAGTGGCCTCTGTTGTGACTGGTGCAGTTTTTATACAGTCTTTCCTTCCCTGGGGGTTGGGGGCTGGGATCGGGTCTTGCTGTGTACTAGCCCTACCTGGCCTTGGTGCTCACATTGTACCTGGGTGGTTCTCAGCATTTGACAGTCTTACAAGTGCTGGGATCTCAAGTGTGCACCTAACAGTTACCTTTCAGCTCTCTAGGTTAGCCTTGTCATCGAGTCCTTGCCCAGGTCATTTGCATTAGTCATTGAATCTTGTTTTATTTCCAAACAGGGCCGATGGGAAAATCTCAGAACAATCAGATGCAAAGCTGAAAGAGATCGTAACAAACTTCTTGGCTGGGTTTGAACCATAAAGCCCCATGAATCCGTGTGTGTCAGACACTGCTTTGGTTTTGTCATTTATTCGGTAAAATCACCTCCATTTGTAAAGGATTGCTCCGTACTCCTCATGTACAGAAATCACCGAAATAAAGGTTCCATGTTGTGTGCCAGTTTGTGTGGGGGCAGGTGCAGGTGTATACTGTGGCTTGTGTGTGGACAGGGGGGGTCCAAGGACAGCCTGTAGGAGTCGATGCTGCCCTTCCACTGTATGGGTTCTCTTGCCAGAGCTGGCAAATTGCTCTCTTAACCCATTCTACTTAAATATTGGTACAGATTCTAAAGTCCTTTGTGATTGATTAAAGAGAAATCTGCTGGAGATATGTCTCAGTTTGTAAGTACCTGGCGTCCATAAAGCTCTAGGTTTGAATCCCAGAATCACATAAACTGCTTGGGAAGGTGCAGACCTACAATCTCATCACTTAAGAATTGAGGCAGGAGGGTCAGAAGTTCGAGGTCATTACTGGCTACCTAGTGAATTTAAGGCCAGCCTGAGATACTTGAGACCCTTTCTCAAAGTTTTGTCCTTGGTAACCGTCATTTTCTTTCTGTTGTTATGTGGTATTGGAGATTAAACTTGGCCTCACACCTTTGAAAGAGCATTACCATAGGTCTTCAGTTTTTGTTTTTGAGACTGGGTTTCATAATACAGGTTGGCTAAAAGGTAGCTGAGGCTGACCTTGAACTCTTGATCTTCCAGCCTCCTGTTCGGTAAATTATAGGTATGTGTCACCATGCCTGGTTTTATTTCAATCTTTTTTTTTCTCCCCTTGAGGCAGGGTCTCCCTGTAGGCTAGTTCAGTTTGTAGCAGTTTGCATACTGAGATTATTTATGCACTGGGGACTTCTTAGAGGGCTTTGAATACCATCAAAGCACTCATCTTCAGTAATGAGCTCATGACTAGGGATATAGTTTGTTGAAGTACTCCTTAAGAAAATAGGGAAACCTTAGTGCTTTTGGTGGACTAGGGAAGGGAATAGATTAAATAGATTTAATTAAATAGATTAAATAGATTTAAAGTATTTTGTATGGAACTAGACTATAATGACTGTAGTAGTTACTTTTCTGTTAGGACCAAATGTTCAAATACATGAGCCTATGGGAACATTTCTCATTCAAACTACAATCTGCCCCTGTACCCCAATAGTCTCATGGCTATCTCATGTTGCAAAATGCATTTAGTCCAACTTCAGAAGTCTATAATCCTAACAGGCTGAACACTTAAAAAGTTTAAAATCTCTTGGGTCTCAAGGCAATCTAATTGACTTGTAGAATTTACATACTTTCAACATACAATGACACAATGTGCATTCCTATCCAAAAGGGAGGAGTGGTGTCGGAGTGAGGAAGATTGGACCAAAGGAAGACCCAAAGCCAGCAGGGCAGACTCCCAAGTCCTGTAGCTCTATGTTCTGCAGCTGAAGTTTGACTTTCAAAGGGGCTTAGCTCAGCTCTGCCCTTAACAATTTCTTAGTGTTCTGTCCATAACAATTTCTTTCTTGAGCTGGCTCCACTCCCTGTATGCAGTTTTCAGAAGATGTCTCAGGGTCCAGTTATATCTAACATCAATGAGTTGCATTCTAGCCTTCAGCTTTGCTCAAGGTCTCCTTGAAGAGACCCTTCTCTGCCTCACGGTGTCTGGTCTTAACAGCTCTAAAAACATGGAGGGAGAAGCACAAACCCCTCAATCTTTAGCGTTGTCTCCCAAACCACTACCATGTGCATGCCACTGCCAAGTTTAGCTGCCAGCTTGGGATGGACCTTTGGACCACAGCTTTAGCAGCTTGTGTGTACAGTTGCATTCTGGAAGCAACTTCCTAGGTGTTTTTGTTTTTTGAGATAGGGTTTTTCTATTTTTGGAGCCTGTTCTGGAACTCACTCTGTAGCCTGTGCTAGCCTCGAACTCCCAGAGATCTGCCTGCCTCTGCCTCCCAAGTGCAGGGATTAAAGGTATGTGCCACCACTGCCCGCCTGCCATGGTGCTCTTGAATTCAAGTAGTTGCGATTATCTGCTGGGCTTGTCAATGTCCCATAGTGGAGAGGAGTCACAGAGTTCCACCTCTCCCTGAGGATTTAGAGGCAATTCATAGTAGTCGGCAGGGGGAGACACAAGGTGCCCACGCCCCTGTGAATGACATTCCTGTACTAGTTTGCGTCCTGTTGCTGTGGTGAACACCATAGCCAAAAGCAAGTTGGGGAGGAGTTTATTGGCTTACAGTCAGTCTATCCTTGAGGAAAATCAGGGCAGGAACTCAACAGAATCAGGCGCCTTCGTGGAAACTTGATCACTGACTTGCAAAACTACATTTTGTATGTTGTAGGGAGCAGGGGGAGACCTGAGTAAGTGAAGTCTTAAGTTGATGTGGGCACAACCATGTCAAGAACCCCGGTGCCTCAGCTGCATGGGAGTGGCAAAGCCTGAGGCTTACTCTTCCAGGGTCTGAGAACAAGTGATTGACCAATGTGTACAAGAAACTAGCAACTGCAGCTAGTTCCTTCTTTCGGGTCTTTACTGAGACTGCTCTCCTATAGAGAGCTCCTACAAGACTGGCCAACCCCTTCCCCTGTGCTGTACATAATAAATGCGCTGAGGTTCCTGGGGGTAGGTGCAGCCCCACCAGAGAACAGCCCACCTGACCCCACCTTTCCTGAATGTGGGTGGGTCTACCCTTTCTTCATTCCCTCCATGCCCCTAGTCAGGGTTCCTGAGGTGTGTGGGATGCCATATTATACAACTCAGGACCAATTGCCAGGCATGGCACCACCTACAGTGACCTTGGGCCCTCTCACATCAGACACCGATCAAGAAAATGTCCCACAGATGTACCCACAGGCCAATCTGATAAGAAATTTCCTCAACTGAGGTTCCCCCTTCCCAGATAACTAGTGTGCGTCAAGTTGACAAAAACTAACCAGTATTCTTTTCTAAGCAACCCTAATGAAACACACACACACACACACACACACACACACACACACACACACACACACACACACACACACACACAGGAGGGTCTAATTGGGAAGGAGATCAACAGTCTGACTGTCCTGTAACACATTATGTAGACCAGGCTGGCCTTGAATTTACAGAGATCTTGCCTTTGCCTCCCAAGTGCTGGGATTAAAGGCGTGTGCCACTATGCCCCCAATAAAGAAAAGTCAAGGGGTCTAGAGAGAGGGTTCATGTAAGAGCTCAAACTGCTCTTGTGGAGGACTAGAGTTCAGTTCCAGCAGTGTCCATAGAGGCCAGAAGAGGGCATCAGATCACTGGAGCTGGAGGTAGCTGCAGTTGTGAACTGCCTCTTGGGGGTATTGGGAAGCAAACTCTGACTCTCAGGGAGAACAGCAAGTACTCTAACTGCTGAGCCATCCTCCAGCCCTTTTTTTGCTTTTTTTTTTTTTTGAGAAAGGGTCTTGCTTTGTAGCCAAGACTTGCCAGGAACTTAGTGTGTAGCCTAGGCTGGTCTCAGCATGATAGGAGTCCTCCTTCAGCCTTCCCAGTGCAGAGATTACAGGCAGCAAAAAGCACACCAGCTTAACCCGCCCCCCTCTTCTTTCCTTCCCTTCCCCTCCTCCCCCATACATATTCATGTGTGTTTATATCGTGAATGTGCAAATGTATGTGGGTGGGTGTAGAGGCCAGGGATCAATGTTGAGTGTCTTTTTCAATTGTGCTCCACCTTAGTTTTTGAAGTAGTCTTTCACTGAGCTCTTTGATTCAGCTAGGCTGGCTGGCCTTCAAGCCCTAGGGATTCTCCCATTTCCAACTCCCCAGGATTGAAAATCAAGGTGTTTGTTTTCAGACAAAGCCCACCATGCAGCTCACTCTGTTGAGGTCCTTCCGGGTATTTGTTGCTTGGATACTGTTCCTGAACTGTGTTTACCCCCCATTCTAAGGCTGAGCATTCACAACTAATAACAAGTCTCTGTGTCATGATTTGGGAGCTGGTTGGTGGCCCCAAAGAAAAAGCCTGGTAGAGGTTTCTGTTTGGCCAGTCTGAGTTCCTGGGGTGCCACTTCATTTTAGCTGCATGACCACCAGCTCCGCTGTCAGATATACTCCGGCTCTTTGGAAGACAGAGGTTGAACATGATAGAACTGAAATAAAAATAAGCCCTGCTGTCAAATTCCCTGTGGGCCTTCTCACTGTCTAATGTACATGTTTGTAGGAGAAAAATCCCACCCTTACCTTGAGGTACTTGGCAATCTTCTTGTGAGGTATCTATGAGGAACAGAAGCTAGAGGACAATGTGAGCTTATAAACAATCATCTTTAAGGCTAATTTCTTTGATAAAAATGACAAGTTGTAAAAATTCAAGAAGTGAGAAAATATTGAGTATCGGTAAAGGCTGAACACAGCATGGAGGGCAGAGGGTGACCCAGGAAACCTGCAAAGTCCCCTCAGTGAGTGTGGGTTTGGAACTGAAGTGGAATAAAAAAAAAAAAAAAAAGCTCAGGGTTGGGGCTGCCTAAGGGCAGGGGCACATGAAAGACGGGGTCCCATCAGCTTTGGGAAGGTTAAAGACACCAGGTAAGGCCATTGGGATTTAGTTAGGGTGAGCAACAGAGAAACTTGGTGGCTGTGTGAGCAGACAGACTAGGAAAGCGGTGTTTTGCAACTGAAAACTTGATCGTAACCCTGTAATTAGTTAGATATACGGCTAGATCCCTTTATCCAACTTCAGTGTGACAATACCTGCCGTTCTTCCATTCTTGGTCTGTGAGCTGCTGGTGGGCATTCCATTCCAGGAGTGCAGCAGCTGCCCTTGGCTGACACTAATTAGGCCCAGAGAGGTAACAGTGTGACCCTTGCAGGGATGCTGATCCAAGGTTTAGTTGGAATGTTGAGGAGGAGAGAGACTCCCTCCTGTGAGACCCGCACAGAGCTGCCAGGAGCTGCCATGTGGAGCTGGAGTTGAAATCAGCCCAGCTTAGGCAGGCCCAGAAGGGGCGAAACTCACAGGTCTCCATGATATGCTTGAGCTTTGAATCCAGCAATGCAAGAAGCCAGTACTGGCCAGGGTGTCTCTACAGATTCTCCCCCCTCTTCCCCCTCCCACTGTCCTTGATCTCTTCTCTCCTTCTTCCCCTTTCTTTCTTCCTCCTCCTTCTTACCCTGTCTCTCATGACCTCTGCCTTCAGCCTCTCAAGTGCCAGGACTATAAGCATACGCACCATGCCCAGCCTAGCTAGAGACTTTTCAATTAGGAGAACTGTTATTCCCAATTTTGCTCAAGCAGATTTGATTTGCTCTTGTGTTTCCCAATAGAAATGTTACAAACCGGGGGCTGGAGAGATGGCTCAGTGGTTAAGAGCACTGGCTGCTCTTCCAGAGGACCTGAGTTCAATTCCCAGCACCCACATGGCAGCTCACAACTGTCTGTAACCCCAGTTCCAGGGGATTTGACATCTTCACACCAATGCACATAAAATAAAGTTAAATTATTTAAAAAGAAAGAAAGAAATGTTACAAACCAGCACTGAGGGCAACTAGGATTATTCCTGGACATAAATTCCCAAGTACCTAGCTCTGTTGAGCAGGTCCCAGGAAACTGCTTGGAAGTGTTAATACATGCATGGATGACTAGAGGTGGCTGGGAGAAGACACAGACCCAATGGGATCTGCCGCCTAAGAGCCTGCATCTGGACTCAGAATGGCAGGTGGGTCAGGGTCTGGACTGGGTTCTACACTAGGTAGAAACTCCTGGCACTTGCTGACGACATGTCTTAAAATAGGACTTGAGATTAGTTTATAAAAATGTGGCTTCCTTGTGAATTTCTCTCTCTCTTTCTCCTCTGTCCTTCTTAGATCACTGGCTCCACGGAAAGCAGGTTTCAGTGCTGGGAGAAGCTTTGAATACAGATCTACAGAACATTGAGTGAATCTCGAGAAAATAGCCACCTAATATCTGGCCAATAAGCATGAAAGGAATCAGAAAAGGAGATTTTCCAGCTGCCTTTGAGCCTGGAGTAGACAGTTGCCTGCAGTCTGATGAGATAGAGTCCATACCACACAGCTCTTAAATTCCTACCCAGAGAAAGTATGCAAAACAGTAAAAGTTTATTGTTTTAAGTTACTGAGTTTTTATTTTTATTTTTAATTTTTTTGTGAGCCTAAGTATTGCTGCATAACGTAGTTAGCATTTTCTTTGGGCCACCGACTAGCTCTCAAATGAAGACATGGAGACTTAATAATTATGAATGCTCAGCCTTAGCTTAGGTTTGTCCCAGTAGCTCTTTGAACTTAATTTAACCTGTTTCTATTCATCTTTGTTTTGCCTCAAGGCTTTTTACCTTTCTTTCATTCTGTTTGTCCTACTTTCCTGCTCCTTCTGTGTCTGTCCATCTGACCCCTGACTTCTCTTTTTCTTTCTTCCTCAAGCCTAAATTCCTCCTCCTTACTCTCCCTGCCCAAAAGTTCTGCTTATACTTCTCTCTCGCTATTGGCCATTCAGCTTATTAGACCAATCAAGTGCCTTAGGCAGGCAAGGTAAAACAGCAACATATCTTTACATAGTTAAACAGTTATTTGGAAACAGTGTAGTCCAGGCTGGCCTTGAACTTTCAGCAATTCTCCTACCTCAGCTGAGATTACAGACATGTGCTGTCACACCTCCTTGCATTTTGTTTTGTTTTTGTTTTTTTGTTTTTTCCAAGACAGGGTTTCTCTGTGTAGTTTTGGTGCCTGTCCTGGATCTCATTCTGTAGACCAGGCTGGCCTCGAACTCAGAGATCCGCCTGACTCTGCCTCCCGAGTGCTGGGACTAAAGGAGTGTGCCACCAACCACCCAGCGTCCCTCCTTGTTTTTTAAAAATCCAAGTTACCTATTTTGCAGCAACAGGCAAACTGATAGAGGTGGGAAGGGGAATTTGGTTTCGAAGTCATCTAATGCTTGGTACTAAAAGATAGATTAGACTGCTCCAAGGTTTTTTCAAATCATGTTTATATTTCATAGACAATCCTACAAGGAAAAGGACTTTTGCCAGAAAAAGGTTACAGAGGACACAGAGAGATGTTTCATAAATATGACAAATGGGCTCCAAAAAATTCTAATGAAATGAAACTAAATTCAATTGAATCAATAATAAATATTGAGTATTCATAATGTGCTAGGTCGTGCCAGGCCATGAAATGGAGGGCTAGATGTGTGCAGAGCAGATGGCAAATTGATTAGAAAAACAGGCCTTTTCCCCATTTCCTTTTTTTCTTTTTTTAACCAAGGGCAAAGGGTACTGACAATAACCAAGAGAGTGAGAAACAGATATGTAAAACCTAATCAATCTCTTAGAAAGTCATGAATAAAGCTTGGATGATTAAAACCACATAGGTGGAATAATTCTCAAATTCTCAAGGGTGATAAATGATATCCCCCAATGTTTGTGAAAGGGCTGAGGCAGAGGCTCCTGGCACATCTCTGGCAGTACAGACTTCAAAGCGTCTTCTGGAAAACAACTGGACTCAACACTTCAAGAACCTTAACAACATTTATTTCTTTGACCTGCAATTCCTTCTTTAATACTTCTTGAAAAGCCTTATATAAAAGATGTTTATCACAATAATATTTCCCAAATAGAGAGATACTGGGTATTTGCAAGACTGGAAACATACACGAATTTAAATGTTACTGAAGAGTTTTGAAAAGACAAGCACATGTTATATTTGAGGGATACAGCCACCTGTCTCTTTAAAGTGACTTTCAGTTTTTACATGCAAGAGGGTTATTGGCTCACACAGCAACCAGCACTGTATGGCACCAAACTTTTTGTTAGAAAAAAATATACTTCATAACTTCAGAAGCCTTTATGAAACAGTGGTAAGTTAAAAAGAAAAACTTAAAATTTTGTATACAGAATGGACTTAGCCATGAAATGTATATTACTGAAAGAGATTATGCCGAAATATTCACAGCAGTTATAATAAACAGTTTAGTCACTGTTTTATTATTGCATAATTTCTGTGGTAGTATTATTTAACTTTGTTAGCAAAAATATACTAAGTTTCTCATAGACCCATAGATATAGCACACACTTAACTTGTCTTTTAAACACAATGCTTGCCTGGGTGATGAGTTTAAAGACCTTTGAGGAGGGGCTGGAGAGGTTCAGAGGTTAAGAGCCAGTATTGCTAACTCTCCCAGAAGACCCAAGTTCACTGCCCAGCACCCATGTGGTATGGCTCACAACTGCCTGTAACTCCAGCTCCAGGGGTTCCTAACCCTCTTCTGGCCTCCAGGACTATCCTCTGCACATACACATAAAAAATAAAAATAACTATTTTTGAGACCCACAAAATACCCCCCACAGGCTAGCCTGTGGGTAAAGTGCTTTTTGCCAACAATGAAGAATTAAGTTCGATCCTCAGATGTCCTCCACATAGCATGGGCATACTAGGTTTCCACCTTTACCAAACACACATTTAATAGATAAATAAGTAAACAAATGCAATAAACAACAATAACAACACAGTTGAAGAGTGTATTTTTCTGGCAGCCTGAACAAACACTTTCAATTTTCAATTGTACCACCAGGGGGTGGAAGAGAGTTAAAATTCAGAGATTTTAGAAGCTTGTGTCAGGGAAACCAAGGGCATTGCTGCATGGGGCCTGATTTAAGATTTGAAACTGACTTTAAAGTAATATACACATTACAAATTAAAATATAAGCCGGGAATAGTGGTACACTCCTTTAGTCCCAGCACTGGGGAGGCAGAGGCAGGTGTATCCCTGTGGGTTTGAAGAGAGCCTGCTTTACATAGTGAGTTTTAGGACACCCAGAGCTACATCGAGAGACTCTGTCTTAAAAAAATCAAAACCAGGCCAGGCGGTGGTGGGGCACATCTTTAATCCCAGCACTCAGGAGGCAGAGCCAGGTGGATCTCTGTGAGTTCGAGGCCAGTCTGGTTTATAGAGTGAGATCCAGGACAGGCACCAACGCTACATAGAGAAACCTTGTCTCACAAAACAAACCAAAAAAAAAAAAAAAATCTAAACCAGGAGAAAATTAAAATATAGATAACGAGAATTGCATGTGAAATATTTGTCACGAGCTTCCTGATGGCTATGGTGGCACATGCCTGTGATTCCAGCAACTTGGGAGGCTGAGGTAGGAGAGTTGCTAATGCAAGACCTGCTTGGGCTACAGAGTGAGTTCAAGGCCATCATGGGTAATTTAGTAAGACAGTGTCTCAAAAACAAGCAAGCAACAAAAAATTTAAAACGAAGCTAGGATGGGGACCTGGATTCAATGCTGGGGGGAGGGGGAGGAGAGAGAGAGAGAGAGAGAGAGAGAGAGAGAGAGAGAGAGAGAGAGAGAGAGAGAGAGAGAAATTAAAAATAAAAACCTTCCAGGAAAAGCCTTGGTACTGTCTTCAGCTCTCCAGCCTCCTGTACCCCTCAGTGTCAGGTGTGGCCCACCCGCCCCTGCAGTCCAGCGTATCTTTACCCTCCTGACGCACACCTGGCCTCTGCGGCTCCTTGCAGGTGTAGTTAGGCTTCCCTGCGTTGGCTCTACCTCAGCCTATTAATGTATGAGTCTTTCGCCCACATGTATGTCTGTGCACCACCTGCATGCCTTTGCTGGCAGAAACTTACTCCCTGGGTGTTAGAGTCCCTGGATCTGGAGTTAGGGACTATTGCTAGCCGGCACATGGATGCTGGGAACTGAACCAAGTCCTCTGGAAAAGCAGCGAGTACCCCTAACCTCAGTGTTGTGAATGCTCGCGAAGAGCCAGGTAAACAGATGCATGTCCTTGGAGAGTACCGGGGCTGGAGGCTCGCCCTCTCTCCTCCCTAGCATGGCAGATGACTGAGCACAACCTTTGGGAGCTTCTTCTAATCCGTCCACAATTGCCTGGAACTGTGCCTGGATCTAGCTAGAGCCTGCTGGCTGCAGTGGCAAATGCTTGCTTTGGCCTGATGGGTAATGGGCTCGATGTCCTCAGTCTTGATAGCTTAACCTCCATTCTCTCCCCTCTGAGCACGCACTTCTTACCCAGGGAGACGTTGTGCCAAGTCTTTTGGCCTGTTAGGAAGGACAGACTTCTAACTTTGGTCTCTTCACCCCCTACATAAGTGTGAATTTGGGCAACTCTTTCAGCCTCTCTGAGTTTCAGGCTGGGCGCTAGGCACACAGAACAGAGAAATACTTTGTCTACTACCAGGCAATGAAGGGTCTGACTTGCCCTGGGGTCCTATTCGGTTGGTTGGTTTATGAGGCAAGGCCTTACACTGTAGCCCAGGATGGGCTTGAAACTCACACTCTCCAGCCTCAGTTTCCTCAGTACTGGGAGTACAGGCGTGAGCCTTCTTTTCCCTCTCTTGGTTTTTATCTTGGAGTCTAGAGGACGAGGAAAGATCTTACAGATGGATGAGTCTGCTGGTGGAGAAGGGTCCTTAACTGAGTCCAGGTTAAAATATTCAGAGTTGACCGGAAACATCAGTAATGTATTTTTCTTGGCATTTTAGACTAAAACCTGCAGTCACCCCCAGGGCACTCTATTCGTTGTAGCATTGGTGCCATAAGCGGAGGCTGGCGCTGTCCCTGACTTTCAGTATCTGAAGTTTCAGCGGATCCATAGTCCGGAATACTACTAGGGCGAGAGAGCCTGGTGGGAAGAGCCTGGAGTGGGCTTCCGGAGGGAGAAGGACCGGTTCTATCAGTCGTTCAGGCGTCCTTCAGGATGGGGCTCAGACTGGCCGTCCCCCTCGGAGCTGCCTGAGCAGCCGCACCCTAGGGCCGGGGCGGGCTGCCCTCTCTGCAGGTGCGCGGCGCGGGCGGGGCGCGGGGCGGGCGCAATCGGGCGTGGTTTAGGACCCGGGGCGGCTTCCCGGAGCGACAGTGGAACTCCGAAGTTGCGCCGGACCTTGGCCCTGACAGTCGGAGCTCCCGGCGCGATCCCTCCCGCTGTCCTTCGCCGCCGCCGCCGCCGCCACCCGCTGTCCTTCTCCGCCGCCGCCACCCGCTGCCCTCCGCGTCCAGCCCTCTGCGCCAGCATGACGGGCTCGCTGTTCAAGGCAAACTTCTGGGTAAGTGAGCGCGGCGCAGGGCGAGCGGGCCCGGAGCGCACGCGGGAGCGAGCCCTGGCTGCGCGCCTCCACCGCGCGAGTCCGCTCCCGGGGCGCGCTGCGCCAGGAGCGCGCACTCCCCCGAACACCTGGGCCCTGACGTCACCCCTCGTTCTCACGCTTGAAAACTGAAGCCCCAAAGGAGGAGCGCCGTCGGGCTTGGCGGGTGCCGGGAGCCGAGTCCCGCAGACCTGGGAGAACCGGGATGGGGCGTGTGAGCAATCGCTGTGGGGTTCTCGGCCCGGAGCTTTGCCCTGCCTGGCACTCTCGCTTTCTGATTTCCCTCCCAGCCCCCCAGAGCAAGCACCCCGGGAAGGTCATCGCGTGTGTGTGAGACCCAAGAGCTGGTGGTTCCAGGTCTTCTCCCCGCTTCACTTAGACATCCTTTTCTCATTCCGCTACCCTACCCTCCTAGGGTCCATTTCCCCCATAACTCGGAGGAAGCACCCTCGTTCTTCAAGGCAGGGCAAGAAGCGTCTACCTGAGAGCTGACCCATAGCTACGCATAGCCTTTTTCTAGGACCCTGCCTGTTTCCCCATTAGCTTCAGAGTTGCCTACCACACCCCTCTTCTGCTGTGACCCCAGAGACAGAGCCTATCACGTCCCATTTGTTTGAGGTTTTGAGGTCCTTCTGGGGGGCACTGACAGGAAGACAAAGGTCTGGGGTAGCATTACAGCATGAGTTAGCAACCTTCTACTGGTCTTCTTAGGAGGCCTGCGGAATCTTCAGACTTTTTATACTGTGAAAAAAAGGACAGACCTGTATACAGTTCACCGTAGAGTGGTTACTTTTTGGCTAATAGTTGAGGTACAGAGGCTTAAGCGGATGGTGTGGACGCACAGTCCCGTGGTGCCTGCAGCACATCTGGGCCCGGAGCAGGCTTGGTCAAAAGTGTCAAGGAAAAGACTGCTGTTGCCCTTCGACTCTGGAAATCTTCACTTGAGTCCAGTTAAGGATCCGGGACCCCACTCCACCAGCCCCAGCAGTAAGAGCCACGGTTTCTTTCCTTTCCTTCCTACTAACCTAAAAAAAAAAAAAAAAAAAACCCAGAGCCGGAAGTGTTGGCTCACACCTGAAATCCCAGCACCGGGGAGGCTGTGCTAGCATCCTAAGAAGCCGTTGGCAGCCCCCAGCTGTCCCGTGTATACTCTGGCTGGAATGTTCAGGAGGGGGTGGGGGGCAGAGTGCAGTCCGAATTGAGACTTAGGGTGAATGAAGGTCTAGGAGTGGTGGTGGTGGGTGGGGGAAGGGGCGAGTTTCTGGTCTGCTTTCAAAAGCTACCTGCTATCCCAGAAACAGTGTGCAAAGGTGTTGTCCGTTCTAGTTCCAGCGGCTGTCTCATTCAAATAATGAAAAGGGCTGCATTGTTTACTGTGCAGATTATTAGGTCCTTTAAATGCTTTACACACATTATTCCATTAAACCTCCCAGTTACCCTTGGAGGGAACTGACTCACCATGGTATTTTACCGGTGAGGAAATTGAGTGACAGGGAGGTTAAGCAACATTCTCAAGGCCCTTGAGCTGATGAGTGACCCAGGGCTCTGCATGAACTAACTGCTCCCCCAAGTATCTCCAAAAGGGTGGCATGGAGTAAGTATGCCCCAGAGTAAATGTCTGCCTGCCGTGGGTGTGGGACATATCGGGCCATCCTAGGACAGTTCCCAAGAGTCTTCCTTTCTCCTTCAGCTGGGTCAGGAGTTCTTGGAGGGCAGGCATGATCTTACCATCAGATGAGGCCTCGGCATCAGCTATGAGGCAGATGGACTGACTGGGGCATCAGGACCTGGGAGAAAGGGCACAGAGGAAGTTGTTAGAGAAGAGAGACCCCTTGCCAAGTAGTCGCGCTTCTAGGGAACAGGGAAAAAGTCTTGACCAAGTTAAGGCTGTATCAGTGACTTTGTTTCATGGATGAGAAAGTTGTGACTGGACGAGGCAGAACACTTAAGAAAACATAAGCAGGCACCGACTTCCTGGGTTTAATAAACATGTATGAAATAGTTACTCTCTATACAGTGCTCTCTAGTAGGTGTGACATTTGCTGAGGTTAAATTTGTTGCAAGCTTCGCTGGAGCACAGATATCACCTGAGGAAGGGAGGTAGAGAGAGAAGGAGTTTTTGTTTGTTTATTTTTGTTTTTCATGGCAGGGTTTCTCTGTGTAGCCTTGGCTGTCCTGGAACTTGCTCTGTAGACCAGGCTGGCCTCGAACTCACAGAGATCTGCCTGCCCCTGCCTCCTAAGTGCTGGGATTAAAGGTGGCTTTTTTTTTTTTTTTTGGCTGAGAGGCAAGGTTTTGGCCATTCTTTGACCTCAAGAATATAGAGGAGGGTCTGGGCGGAGTGGGAAAGGAGGCAGATATAGAAACCACATAGATAGAGATCATTAAAGCCACAGGCTAGGTCAGCTAACAGAGGGTCAGCAGCAGAAGGAACAGAGGGGCCTAGAGCTAGCTTCATGGAAGGGGAACTGGAGAATGAAGTGTGTGTGGGGGGTGTCCTGAAGGAGGAAGTCAGCAGGAGGAACTGGTTTGTGGAGGCAGAAGGAGGAGGGAGAAGTGACAATGGACAATATTTAGTCAGGTGTAGCACCTGTGTGGCCTGAGTACGAGGCTCCCTCTGCCCCAGACCTCACCCCGCAGCCCCAGGCTCACCCTGCAGCCCCAGGCCTAACCCCGCAGCCCCAGGCTCACCCTGCAGCTCCAGGCTAGGTTGATGAATATTGAGGACTTCCTGCCAGAGGAGAGTTTTCCGGGAGAGAGGACAGGGTGTCAGCCAGCAGGGTTTGGAAGTCTCTTAACATTTTGGACAGTGCAAACATGTCAGTGAGTGCTCCAAGGTCTGCTGGTCAACATCTACTGGCTGGTGGAGATGCCGCTGCTTCTTTGGGCGTTCTGGGAGATTTCGTGGAACAGCATGAAATACAAGAGCGTGGTTGTCAGCAGGACCTCTGAAGTGAACTTGCCTTTGCTGACTTGGTGATTTTGTGCGGATTGCTTAAGCCCTGAAGCTTCTGTTTTTTTTTTTTTTTT
The DNA here is from genome assembly GCF_049852395.1 of Peromyscus maniculatus bairdii. Lineage (NCBI taxonomy): Eukaryota > Metazoa > Chordata > Mammalia > Rodentia > Cricetidae > Peromyscus > Peromyscus maniculatus. Next base: position 69,178,974 of record NC_134870.1, read on the forward strand.
TTTCTGTGTATAATAGTGGAGATCATACTGGTCTCTTCCACGAGACTCTGGTGGAACTGAATTATAGAGATGAGCGTAGTGACTGGTACCTTGTCACTGTTAGCTGATGTTCCTATTGGCACAAGTGACAAAGGGAGTTCGGGACAGTTAGGAGAAAGGATGAAGAGGGACGTCTGAGAGGAAGCACTTTGGGGGGGGGACGACTGTCAAGATGGCTCAGAGGGTAAAGCACCTGCTGTGAAGCCCAAGGACCCACATGAGGAAAGACAGAACCGACTCCCACAAGTTGACCTCTGACCTCCACACGTGTGCTGTGGAGTGCTCACCTGGTCTCCAGGAAAAAAAAAATTAAAGTTAAACAAAAGAAGCACCAGCCAGATGTGGCAACTCACGCTTTTAATCCTAACACTTGGGAGGCAGAGGCAGGTAAGTCTCTGTAAATTCGAGGTCAACCTGGTCTTCAGAGCAAGTTCTAGGACAGCCAGCGCTACACAGAGAACCCCTGTCTGGAAAGAACAAACAAGCAAACATGAAAAATAAAAAGAAGAAGAAAAAGGAAAAGAATGATGATGATGATGATGATGATGATGATGATGGTCATCATCATCATCATCAGCAGCAGCAGCAGCATTTGACGGATGCCTGATTTAGGAAGGAGGGAGGGAACAGAGGAAGAGGTAGGGACCAAAGGAGACAACCAGGAAAGAGCCGTCACAGACTTCAGAGAGGAACAAACCTTCTGAGAGGTTCATGATCAAATTAAGTACTGCTCCTGAAAGTTTAGCCAACATACTCAACTTATTTGATTAAATGTCCTCTGTAAATACTTATTTAAAGGGATCTTTTGAGCTAGTGAGCTGTTCAGTGGGAAAGGCGCTTACCATCAAGCCTGATAACCTGAGTCTGATTCCCAGAACACATGGTGGGAGGAGAGAACCAATTCGTATAAGTTGTCCTCTGTAGGCTGGAGAGATGGCTCAGTGGTTAAGAACACTGTCTGATCTTCCAGAGGACCCGGGTTCAATTCCCAGCACCCATATGGCAGCTCACAAGTTGCCCTCTGGTTCCCACATGTGTATTGTGGCACCCTTCATCCCCCATTAAACAAATAAATTTAAAATGCAAAATAAACAGCTAAATACGTAAGGGAAACTTTGGGTGCGTCTGCTTTACAAGGAAGTAGTCAGTATTCAAGAAGTATATTTTAAGGTAAATGTTATGTGTATGAGTGTTCTCCCTGCATGTATGTATAAGCACCATGTGCATGCAATTTCCCAGAAGGAGAGAAGAGGGCATTGGAGCCTCTGGAACTGGAATTATGGGTGGTTGTGAGTGCTGGGAACTGAACCTGAGTCCTCTGGGAGCTTTTAAGAGCAGCAATTGTTCTTAAAAGCTGAGCCATCTCTTCAGCCCCATAATCAGTAATTTCAAAAAACAAGAACTCAACCATAGTAGCTCATGCCTGTAATCTCAAGCAGTTAGAAGGCTGAGGCAGGAGGATTACTTTGAATTTGAGGTCATATGTAGGCTGTATCATGAATTCTGGGCTATCTTAGGCTACAGAATGAGCTCCAAGAAGCACAGTAAAAATACAGGGGATCAGCCCTGATATAGTGTGCCTTATTATCTGTACACACTCTTCCGTATGCATCACTTCTAGTGGTCAGTTGGGTAGGCAGTGCTATGAGATTAATCTTGGTCAACTTTGATGGTTCCTCACCAGAATGAGACAATAATCAGTGATGTGTTTTCCAGAGTTCAGAGGGGGGGGGGGAAGAGCTGAGCCTGGGGTGGGGTAGGGGAGTCTTCAGTATAGATGAGAGATGGTGCTCTTCAGATGTGGGTGTACTCAGACAAAAGTGTCTTTCCACTGTGGCTGTGCATAGTGATTGTAGAACTGGTTCCAGGAGAGCCAGATGAAAGCGATGTCCTCCCACCCCAGAGGTTCCAGGAGCTTCATTTGAGCATGAGGTCCAGCCTGTGCCTGAATGACTTTCCTGGGCCCAATGCTCTGGATCCAGAATAGCTTCCCAGTCACTGTCAGCACTATACACCTGCCCTGGGTGGGACCCTTCACTCTACCTGGAGATTGTCCAGAGGAAGTTTGGGGGCCTTCCTAATTACCAAACTGCCAACCCACAGAGCTGTTCCTCTGCTCCAAACCTTTGGCCCTAGAGTGGGGCCTGTACAGTGTCTGCCTTGCTCAAGGCTTTTCTCAATACTGTGTGCTTTGAAGCATGTGGGAGTCTGCCTTTCCTTCCTTTTTTTTTGAATACAGGGGGGAAAGAAAAGCTATACCAGCTGCTGCATACTGACTCCATGTGGTATTTTGCACAACATTTATGATGTTTCTCTATTTTTTTTTTGTTTTTGAGCTGCTAGAGTCTTAAACTCTAGCTCTATCAAATGCAGCTCTAATAAATTTTTTTTTAAAAAAAAAGTTTTTATGCTTTGCCTAAATGTATGTGCATGTACAGTGTGCATGCTTGGTGCCCTCGGAGGTCAGTAGAGGGTGTTGAAAGCCCTGAAACTGCAGTTACTGATGATTGTGGTGTGCCCTGTGGATGCTGGAACCTTGGCAAGGGCAGCGGATGTCCTAACCCTGAGCTGCATCTCTGCCCCCACCCTCCCACTTGTAAATATTCTCTCTTGGCTCCTGGAGAGACTGTGTTTTGTTTTGCTTAAGGCAAAGGCCAGGCGAGCCATTGGCAGCTAACTTTCTTTTTCTTTTTCCCCCAGAGCAGCTAGAAAAATGGTCTTTAAAATGCTTGTCAAAATTCCTTACTTTATTTGAAAAATTTCATAAGAATGATATGGGACCTACCTTTCAGGAGAAAAAAAAAAACTTAAGAAATCCACAACAGCCAGGTGGTGGTGGTGGTGGTGGTGGTGGTGGTGGTGGTGCACGCCTTTAATCCCAGCACTCGGGAGACAGAAGCAGGCAGATCTCTGTGAGTTCGAGACCAACCTGGGCTACAGAGCGAGTTCCAGGAAAGGTGCAAAGCTACACAGAGAAACTCTGTCTCAAAAAACCAAAACAAACAAACAAACAAAAAAAAAAAAAAGAAAGAAAGAAAGAAAAAAAGAAATCCACGTCAAAATTTGGATACTTGGAAAGTATAAAGGTGAATACTTAACAACAACAACAAAATGTAATAACAAAAGTACATGCTTTGAGAAATATATATACTTCCTTATGACTTAAAATAGAAACAGTATTTTTCTCATACGTGCCTAATCTAACCCCATAGTCTTTCCTCACCATTAAAACTCTTAGCTCTTTCTCTTGGTAGTTACTGATACCCCTCCTTTCCTGTTCCCTCCAACCCCCAATCCCCCCCAAAAACCCAAACAAACTATGCCACTACTTTTAACTTTTTTTTTATTTATTTTTTATTTTTTGAGAGAGGGTTTCTCTGTGTAGTTTTGGTGCCTGTCCTAGATCTTGCTCTGTAGACCAGGCTGGCCTCGAACTCACAGAGATCTGCCTGGCTCTGCCTCCTGAGCGCTGGGATTAAAGGTATGCACCACTGCCACCTGGCTTAACTTTTTATTTAGAAAAAAATTCAAAGTTCCAGAAATTTCAAGGTTATAAATAATCAACATATAATATTTCCTTCACTGAGATTCTTTGTTATTAAATACCATTTCACATGCACACATATCTATGTATATCATACATATATATATTTCTGGCACTCAGGAGGCAGAGGCAGATGGATCTCTGTGAGTTTGAGGCCAGCCAGGACCACGCTGTCTCCATAAGGAAGAAAGAAAGAGAGGGAAAAGGAATCACCGTCACTGCCCATGCTCTCAGGCCGTAAAAGGGCGGTTTACTCAGAGCTACGTGTATGCTGTGACCACTTCTTTGTTCTTGGTTTTCCTGGATATTATCTTGTCATTTTTTCCCTTACTTCCTTATTTGTCTGGAGCCCCACCTCACCCCTTTCCCTTTTAAAATGCTCCAGTGTGTGGGTGCTTGGGAAAGTCCTTTCCAAGCCATGTGTGGTGCCCCTGGAATCCTGGTGCTTGGGAGGCTGAGGTTCAGGCTCTTGGGCTCCAGGCCAGCCTTGGGCTGCATATTGAAGAGTGTGTCCCAAAAACAAACACACAGAACCCTTTCTCCTCACACCTTTCTGTGGAGACCTTCCCCAGGGGCCCTTGGTCCTCTTCCCACCTCCACTGGTTCTTTTCAGCTGCCATCCCGGGCTTCCCTTCCATGTTCTTCTGCTTGACGTTGCTGTTTTCCAAGTCACCCAGAGAGCTCTCAAAACATAAACCAAGTCCTGTCGTTCTTTGTATGAATTCTTCTGGCAGTCTCTCACCTCAGCCACTGCCTCTCTGAACAGATCTCCTTCCGCCAGCCAGACCACAGTGCCCTTCGTTACTTGTCAGATAATGTTTCCTCTAGCCACGTCACCTGTCCTCATGACAGCCTGTGCTCCCCTCAGTAAGGTACATCCATGTAATTATAACCATTGTGTAGATACTGTTTAGTGTTTCAGTATTTCAATTAAAATACCATAATCATAGCTTTGTCTTCCAATAACTAATACTGAGCTACATCCCCAGCCCCTAATAACTATTTAAAACGTAAGAGATACCCTTGTGTTCTGGTTTGACAGGTGTGTCATTTCTAGAGCTTTCTATAATAAATAACATTCAGACGCACAAGGTGTTTGGTGTTCAATTCTGAAAACACATGACAGACAGAGCCTGTCCAGCCCTGCTGCTGTGCCCTTCAATAAGATCTCTCTTTCTTTTCACAGCGATAATTTCATACCTCCCCCTGGAACCTCTAACTCCCTGCACATTCTCACTGTGCTGATCGTCCATCCTTTTGACATTGAAATGCGATATTGTTACTTACAAATGTGTTGGGCTGATTTCATAGATATCCTGGGATACATGCAGCCCTGGGCCACAGGTCGGACATGTTTGCTAGAGTCTACTCCATTAAGAAATTGAACACCAGCCAGAGACGGCTCACTCACGTCTGTATAAATAGGATTAGGCTCAGTTGAGAACCAGGGAAGTTCACACAGCAGTGGCCCAGATAAGGATCGTGTTGTTCCTCTCAATGCTAGTTCCTAAATAGCCACTGCAGGGCTAAGCGAGGACCCATATTCCTAGGCCAGCATCTCACAAAGGAGCCTAGCTTGGTTTTGCTGTGCAATGAACACAAAGTCACAACACCACAGCAAATAGTTTCCTCTCTCTTGCTGGTGCCTGCTCTCTTGTACTTGAACACCTCAGAAGTCCTTCGTTAGCCATGGTCTGTCTGTCTGTCTGTCTGTCTCTCTCTCTGTTTTTTGAGAGAGGGTTTCTCTGTGTAAAAGACTCAGCTGTCCTAGAACTCACTCTGTAGACCAGGCTGGCCTCAAATTCGCTGAGATCCGCCTGCCTCTGCCTCCCAAGTGCTGGGACTAAAGGTGTGTGCCACCACCGCCTGGAGGTTTCTCTTTTTTCACTTTTCAGTTACTTACAATGAGTTGTGGCTGAAATTTATTAAATGGAAAATTCCAGAAGCAGGTAGTTCACATTTTAAATGGCTCACCATTCTGAGCAAAGCTGAAATCTCAGGATTTCTCACTCTGTTCGGCCTTGCATATGAACCATCCCTTGGTCCAGTATACCCTCTGAGGCACTACTCTATTTTAGCTAAAATAGCTTTGGAGCATGAGATTGTAATGTTGGTAATGCCAACATAAAAAAAGAGAAGTCCTGTTTCCTTTAATTGAAAATAAAAGCAAAATAAATTTTTTTTAGGAAGACCACTTGCATATAAAAATATATATTTAAATTAACTTTAATTGTGTGTGTCTATGTGTGGTATATGCCCATGAGTGCAGGTATCCTCCGAGGCCAGAGGCATCTGACCCCTCCCCCACCTTGGAGCTAGTTTTATAGGCAGTTGTGAGCTGCTGGAGACCGGTCCCAGGTCCTCCATCAGAGCAGAATGCATTCTGATCCACTGAGGCATCTCTTAGTATAGTTTTTGTTGTTGTTGTTTTGGTTTTGAGACAGAGGTTCTCTGTGTAACAACGCTGGCTGTCCTGGAACTCACAGAGATCCACCTGCCTCTGCCTCCAGACTGCTGGAATTAAAGATGTGGGCCACCACCGCCAGGCCCTCGTATAGCTTTTATTGCAATATGTATGACTATTATTCTTTTCTTTTCTTTTTTTGAGATAGGCTCTAGCTGTCCTTAGACTTACTATGTACCCCAGGCTGGTCTTGAACTCAAGAACCTTCTGTAGCAGCTTTACAAGTGATGGGATTATAGGCAAGCATCAACATATGCTAGGCAAGTGCTGTGCCACTGAGCTGTATCCCTAGTCCTAATTTTTCTATGTGATTCTTAATTGTTACTCTCTTCCCATGCCTCTATCTATCTATCTATCTATCTATCAATCAATCTATCTATCATCTATCATCTATCTATCTGCTTTTAGAGACAGGGTTTTTCTTTTCTTTTTTTTTCCATTTTTTTATTATTAAGAGATTTTCTATTCATTTTACATACCAACCACAGATTTTCCTGTCCTCCCTCCTCCTGCCCCCAGCCTTCCCCCCCAACCCATCTCCTATTCCCACCTCCTCCAAGGCAAGGTCTCCCATGGGGAGTCAGCAAAACCTGGTACATTCAGTTGAGGCAAGTCCAGGCCCCTCCTTCCTGCACCAAGGCTGCGCAAAGTGTCCCATCATAAGCACTAGGCTCCAAAAAGCAGGCTCATGCACCAGGGATGGGTCCTGATCCCACGGTCTGGGGCCCCCCTAAACAGTTCAAGCTAAACAACTGTCTTGCCTATCCAGAGGGCCTAGTCCAGTACCATGGGGGCTCCTCATCTATTGGTCCACAGTTCATGTTTCCACTAGTTCGGCTGGTTGAGACAGGGTTTCTCTGTGTAGCCCTGGCTGTCCTGGAACTCACTCTGTAGACCAGGCTGACTTCAAACTCAGAGATCTGCCTGTCTCTGCCTCTCCATTGCTGGGATTAAAGGTGGTGTGCACCAATATGCCCGGCTTCCATGCCTAAGTTATAAATTGAACTTTATCACAGGTATGCATGTATGTATAGGGAAAAATAGTATGTACACAGTTGGGTACTGTCTGTGGTTTCCAGCATTAACTGCAGGTCTCAGAACATATCCCCCAGGGATAGAGGGGACCACTTAGTTAGCTAAAGAACAGCTTTAAGAAGTGACAGGTTATTAAGTGGCCTCAACACCCAGCAATACAGGTTTAAGTCCCTTCACTGCTGGAAGTATTGATGACCTCTGGGAACCTGCTGTGAGGATATACCTGTTTAGCAAACACAGCGGATCTTGCCCTGTGGGACCTGAGTTAGCGCTTTAGAAGGAGCTCCTCTCTGAGCTGAGGTGAAGTCAGTTTCCACCAGACCTTTGGCAATAATTTGAGGTGGCCAGGTCTGAGCTTTGTGGGTCAGTTCTGTGTGCTGTCTGCCCCCAGCTTAGGCTTCCTTGTCTGTCTGTCTGTCCTGTCAAGGCTTCCTTTTCAGGTAGGATTCCTATCTGACTCCTGCCCATAGGAGTTGTTAACTCTGGGGTTGGGGATTTAGCTCAGTGGTGGTAGAGGCCCTGGGTTTGGTCCTCAGCTCTGAAAAAAGAAAAAAAAAAAAAGAGTTGTTGACCTTGAAGGAACAGTCCAACTTAGGGTCACTGTCAGGCTGACATGCTTCTCTGGATGACACAAATGCCCTTACCATCCGTGGATGAGGGGGGACCTCTGTGCCATGGTTTATTTTTTCCCTTATTTTTAATTTTGTGTGTCTCTGTGTATATACCAGTGCAGGCATGTGTACATGGAAGTCACCGAACAACTCTGTGGCGTGGGCTCTTTCCACCTACCAGGAATTCCTCAGGCTTGTGGGAGAAGCACTTTTACCCATGGAGCCAGCTCACTGGACCTGTCCGAACCAAGCCAAGAGGCATGGGTGTGCTGCAGATTCAAAACACTTGTGTAGGGTGTGAGGCCGATCTGGCCGAGGCAGCTGTTCCCCTATTGATCGCCAGGGGTTGATTTGCCTGACTGGCTGGCTAGGTGTGTGTCCCCATCCTCCCTCACCATTCCATGTGCATCCCTTCTGCAGCTGCACGCTCAGTCAGTCAACGAAGACGACCTTCCTGGACTAGAGGAGGATGTGTCTTTGGTCAAGGGTACATGAGTAGCTGCACTCTCCTGCTTTCAAAACACTTGCTGATTGCCCTTCTCTGCAGAAAGCACTCCAAAGGGCCCCATCCGCGGGAAGCCTGTCTGCTCTCTGAGGGCCAGGAAATGCATCCTATGGGTGAAGTTTCAGATGGGGAAGCTGAAGGCCTGAAAGGACTCAGGCTGTGGAGAGTCTGTGTGTGCAAAGGCCGCTGCTGTTCTGGAGGGACTTCTTCAGAAAGAACAGAACCCAGGGAAGGCAAGGCTGCTTGCTGAGGGCAGTGGTAGCCCACCTGGCCGGGGGTGACTTGAGATCTGTAAGCTGCTTTGCTCAGTGTGTGAGGGATTGCCTGGAACCATTCTGGAAGCCACTCTGGGCTTGAGCTGTGTGTTGTACTGTGAAGATAATGAGGGATGGACCCATGGAGTGTAATGTCCTTGAGTTAGAGTAGTGGAAAAAAAACTGAGATGACACATGAAAGCAAATTACTTTTAAAATTTAAGGAATGGTTAGAACAAATGAAATTTAGTCCTAATCTCTTTCCATCGTGTGGGTCTGGGGATCAAACTCAGGTCCTTAGGCTTGGCTGCAGCCACCTACTGAGCCGCCATCTCATTGGCCTTGTTCTGGAACTTACCATCCTCCTGCCTCAGCCTCCCAGATGCTGTTTATACGTGTACACCCCTACACTACACCTAGCTCAGTGCGAGATTTTTGGAGAAATATATTTATTATTGTGGTAAGAAATAGCATGCTATAAAGCCTGTCCTTTGAGCAACCTAGCATTTATGTTTTCTGACCTTATGGGTTTGTTTATTTCTCTCCCTCTCTCTCTCTCTTTCTTTTACCTACATGTTCATTGCAGAAAAATATAATATTCTGAAAGTTAAAAAAAAAACCGCTTCTAAGTGCACCCCAAGAAGTGTGGTGGTGAAGTCATGTGCACCTGGAGAGCTTGTGGGGAGGGTCTAGTGTGGTGGTAATCTAATTATACTGAAATATGATTTTGATTGTATGTTAATAAATAAAGTTGTCCGGGGGTCAGAGCTATTAGAGCCATAGCAAGAGTGTGGCGGTGGTGGCACACGCCTTTAATCCCAGAAAGCCAGCCTTTAATCCCAGGGAGTGGTGGTAGAAAGCAAAAAGATATATAAGGCGTGAGGACCAGAAACTAGAAGCATTTGGCTGGTTAAGCTTTCAGGCTTTGGAGCAACACAGTTCAGCTGAGAGCTATTGGGATGAGGACACAGAAGCTTCCAGTCTGAGGAAACAAGACCAGCTGAGGAACTGGTGAGGTGAGATAGCTGTGGCTTGTTCTGTCTCTTTAAATAGACTAACAGACAGGAAAAGGAGCTCTCATTCGGGAAGCTGGGACACCGCAGGCGGAAGGGTGAGATTTTGGCTCTGAGCTCTGACCTCTCGGCTTTCTCTTTTGCATTATTTCTGCGTTTCTTATTTAATAAAACAGTTGGTTACATCCATAGTCTAGTGGAGGCAAGCAGCTACCTGAGTGCCCTTGACTGAAGACTGGTTCTCCTCTGTGGGGAAGGTCGTCCTCTTCCACTGGCTCTGCATCTTCAGGAGAGGCGCCCAGAGTGGTGAGGGAGGAAGGGGGAAGGCCACCCAGTTAGCCAGATCAACTGAATGAGCCCTGTGGAAAGAGGGGTCTTGTGAATGGGGGGAAGGGGCAGGGCCAGGATTAGGGTGAGAGGAAGTGGGATTGGTATAAGGTTTAAATGGATGCAAAAAGTCCTTCAGTCATCATTATACATAATCCTTTAACACCGTAGGAAGTAGCTCATGATGAACAAACATCAAAATTAAAGCAACAGCAACAGCAACAGCAGTGTCTGACTGGCACCTGCCTCCACCAGTCAGAGAAAGTGGAGGTGGTGCATGTGCATGGGGCCGCTCTAGAAGCTGGGTGAGCCGCTCTAGAAGCTGGGCGAGCTGCTCTAGAAGCTGAGAGAACAGACAGAAATGGCATGAGGGTGTTGGGTGTTTCCTTGGAGTAGAAGCTCATTTGCTCTCCCCACCCATCTCCTTATCCTGATTTAAAATCGATCTCCCTAATTCACAAAAGAAAATGAGAGTGAATTGTAAGAACAGGGAAAAATGTTTGGCCTCACTCATAAAATTCAAATTAAAACAAAAGTAGTGTGGTAGTTTATGCCCGCAATCCTGCACTCCAGAGGCTGAGGAAGGAGGGAGGGCCTCTGTGGATTCAGAGCTGACCTGGGCTACACAGTAAGTCCAAACCCTGCCTCAGAAAAACCTAAATAGAGGTAAATGGCTCAGCAAATAACGTGCTTGCTGCCAAGCCTGATGACCTGAGTTTAGTCTCCAGGACCCATGTAGTGGAAGGAGCGAACTGACTCCTGGAAGTTGTCGTCTGAGCTCTGTGCAGTCTGTGGTACAGTGTACCACCTTCCATGAGTAAATGTAATTGCGAAAACAACAACAACAAAGTAAGTCAGTGTATAACCAAACCCTTTTCAGAAGATTTCCATCAGGTGGTGGTGGCACATGCCTATAATCCCAGCACTCAGGAAGCAGAAGTAGGCGGAGGCCAGTGTGGTGAGGCCAGCCTGGCCTACAGAGCGAGTTCTAGGACAGCCAGGCTACAGAGAAACCCTGCCTAAAAAAACAAAACAAAGCAAAACAAAATAAAACAAAACAAAACACCTCCAATAGTTCACCCTGACTGGGGAATTGATAAGTAAAAATTGTAATTCTACTATGGATAGATTTTTTTTGCTTATCAAATTCAGCAAATTAGGAAAATTTTCAGCCATCGCCTCCTGTGGGAGGAGTTGGTCATTGCAATGGCGGGGGAAACTGTTGAGCAGGTTTAGGAAAGGATTTTGCTGTCTGTGTTAGTGTGTACATTTCAGGATTGTTTCTCTCAGCAGAAAGCTTAGAATCATCTGAGGTAAATAGTCAAGTGCAGCTGGGTTGGTGGCACGTGCTTGTCATTCTGGCTGAGGCAGGAGGGCTTGGGTTGGCAGCCAACCTGAGCTACACAGCAAGGCCTTGCCGTTAAAACAAAAGAAAGAAATACAAAAGTGTGACGGGGTGTCCAGCCAACGGCAGAGGATCAAGAATTGTGCGCACCCTTGCCAACCACCATAAAAAGAACAAAAGTGTCATAAAGAGCCATTTGCCTGGTGCTCCGCACCGGGGGTGGGTGGTGGTGGTGGTGAGTTTGCTCCCAAGGACTTCTCATTCAAAACCGCCTTGCTGAATGGGATCCAAACCGTTTCCTCTTCCCTCTCACCCCTGCACACCCTATGCTTTGTTTCCCCTCTCTGTCCCCTGAACACCCTGTGTTTTATTCCCTCTCACCCCTCACCCCTACCCCTGTAGACTCTACACTTTACATGATAGACTCCAAATTTTAAAATTTCTAGACAAAATAATTTGCTATACCTCCACTTTTTTTTGCCTAGAACATTCATTCTAGGTATTTATTCCAGCCCTGGAGGTGCCGGACTCCTCTGTGTTTTTTTTTTTTTTTTTGGTTTTTCGAGACAGGGTTTCTCTGTGTAGCTTTGCGCCTTTCCTGGAGCTCACTTGGTAGCCCAGGCTGGCCTCGAACTCACAGAGATCCTCCTGGCTCTGCCTCCCGAGTTCTGGGATTAAAGGCGTGCGCCACCAACGCCCGGCCTCCTCTGTGTTTTTTTGAGACAGGGTTTCCTGTAGCTCAGGCTGGCCTCCATCCCCCTATGTAGCTAGGGATAACTTGCATTCCAGATCTTTCTACCCCAGGACTGCAGGCATGTACCACCACCATGTGGGCTGGCTCTCTGCACGTCTGCTATGTCACTGATGGAACGAGGTCCTGGAGTGCTGAGCGGCACAGGCTTTGGCTCTGTGTGGCTATTGCTGGTCCAACTTGAGCTCGTAGCACAACTTCTCTGAGTCTCTGTGTTTGTGTGGTAGCATTTGAATGATTCCAATCAGAATGCGATCAAAGTTCTACCTTTAGTGAGTATCTGTTGAAAGGACCTCTTTTATGCTGCATGAGATACCAGATTTTGGGAGCTTGTATCCTAGTGTGTGAGATGCCTAGTAGCTAAATAAATACACTGTACAACTAAGGATTTTGGTGATTGCAGTGAGGGAAAATACATAGAGTATATGAATTTCCTATAACTGCTTTAACTTAACAGAGACTGGCTTAAGACACACAAATTTACCTTACAGTCTCCCTCTTACTCTCTTCCTCTCCTTCCTTCTTCCCTCTCTCCCTCTTCTTTCCTTCTGTGTTTGGGGTCAAGAGGCTCAAGCTTAGGAACTCATAAATGCTAGGCTGTACTCCTGACATGTATTTACAGCCCCTCTTACAGTCCATACAGCTCCCTGGTCTAAAGTGGAAATGTTTCAAGGCTGTATTTCTGGGAGAAGACTGGAGGGGAGGAGCCAGGGCTTAGTTAGAACCTTTGCCTTGCTTTAGACCAGTGGTTTTCAACATGTGGATCACGACCCTTATAGGGGTTGCATATTAGATATTTACATCATGATTCATAACAGCAGCAGTTACAGTTATGAAGTAGCAACAAGAATAATTTTATGGCTGGGGGTCACCACAACATGAGGAACTGTATTAAAACGTCACAGCATTAGGAAGGTTGAGAACACCTGCTCTATACTCTAGAGTCTACTTTCAGGAATGGGCTCATGGATCACTTTCAATTTCATTCTAAAAATTAACTAATTAATGTGTGTGCATGTGTATATGGTATATGAGTATGTGTGGGTACATGTATTGGTGTGTACTGGTATAGAGGCCATAGGTTGAGTGTCAGGTGTCTTCTTCAGTCACACTCCACCATTTTATATATATATAATCAGTGTGTGTGTGTGTGTGTGTGTGTGTGTGTGTGTGTGTGTATTTATTTGAGATAGTGTCTCTGTTTCTCACTGAACATGATGGAGTTCACTCATTGGCTGGACTGACTAGGCAGCGAGCCCCAGGACCATCCTATTTCAGCTCCCAGTCTTAGGGTTACAGGCAAACCCAGCTCCCCTGGGCATGCTGTGGTGAACTCAGACCCCCAGACTTTTAAAACAAGCACTTTACACAGTGGGTCATCACCCCAGCCCATGACTTTCATTTTCAAAGGCAGCCAGGTTCAGGCATGGTGGAGCATGCCTGTAATCCTAGCATATGGAAGGTTGAGGCTTGGTTACAGTGTGAGAACTTGACTGAAAAAAAATTAAAAGCAAACAGAAGAACAACCCCAAACCCCCAGCAATCACATTAACCTATTCTTAAGGATCCCTGTAATTACATCTGGGTCCACCAGGATAATTCAGAATAATCTCCCACCTCAAAGTCCTCAATTTAATCATAATTGCAAATTCCACTTCACCTGTTATTAAGTGATCCTGGAGACTGACACTTCTTTTTCAGGGTGGGTGTACCTTTTTGCCTGCCACACTGAGTAACTGGTAGGATACTTACTGATATGTATGACAGTCTGATCACAGGGGATGTTCCTGAGATGGTGACAGGTGGCTGAGAGGTGAGGGATGAAGGAGAGCAGCCCTGTGAGGGGCTGGGGGTGGGGAGGGAGGATGGTAGGGCTGGAAGTGACTGGTACTTTCATAGGTAGGCCAAAGTGTTGACCACCCATTTCAGAAAATCTAATTCGCCGAAATGATCAAGTCACTCAAGCCTTGTTTCCGGTCACGACCTAGAAAGTTACAGCATGCCATTAAGTCATTTCCAACAATTTGTTTAATAATTACTTTAGTCTCCTGTAGCCCAGGCTGGCATCAGACTTTCTGTGTAGCTTCCGTTCCCCAGTGCTGAGACTTCGGGTGTGTACCGCCATGCACACCCCACATTTTCAGCAGATTTTAATGTTAATAGGAGTGTGGGGGGTGGTGAGTGTGGTTGCTCATGCCTGTAATTCTAATGGAAACCTTGGCTTTCTATGAGTTTTCAGCCAGCCTGGTCTACAGAGAAAGCTCTAGGCCAGACAGACTACATAATGGACTCTGTCTTGAACAAAACAAAACAAAACAAAACAAAACAAAACAAAACAAAACAAAACAAAACAAAACAAAACAAAACAAAACACCCTATAGATCTACTGGTTTAGGAGTTTTATTAAAAGAGAGACTTCCCATGTGTTCTCCCCACCATCATTAGCATCTTACTCTAGTGGGGTGCATGTGTTTCGAGGGGCACAGTAATTTGGATACGCATTGTTGTCTGAGGTCTATAGCCTATCATGGATTTCCCTTTCTGTGTTTTGTGGGTTTAGATGACAGAATAATCACGTCTCCACCAATGAAGCACCCACGATAGTTTCACTACCTGTAAATCCCTGTCCTGCCATTCATTCATTTCCCCGTCTTTACACAGTTTCGCCTTTCCTAGAACATCACATAATTGGAATCGTGAGGTGTGCAACCTATTCAAACCCTGGCTTCTTTTATCCAGCAGGGTGTGTGCCAAATTCTTCCATGTCGATGGGCTTCGTGTCACAGGCTGGAAGTGGTGGGGGTGGGGGCATGTGGGGAAGCCCTCCTCGTATCTGTGGCTTGATAACACATTTCTCTTGGTCTCTACAATGAACAGTGTCTCATTGTATGGACGTACCACGGTCTGTCTATCTCTTCACCTCTTGAACATTTGGGTAATTATGAATACAGCAGTTAATAAACAAGTGTGCAGATTTATGTGGGAATAGCTTCTGATTTAGGGTCAACAAGTCAGCTGGTGTAGGTCAGCTGAATGTCATTTTTATGCGATTAATGTTTAGATGCCTGGGCTGTCTGTGCTCAGGGGTCATGTGAGCTGCTTATTGGATCCATCCAGATAAGAAATCAGTGAGCTAGAGGAGACAAGGCAGTGGACTTTGACAAAGTAATGACAGAATACTTCCTGTAACTTCCCTTTAAAACCCTGACGTTCAATACGGGCCCAAGTCTGAAATTTGAATATAAAAAAACATCCTATTCCTGTAGCTGTGGGCCTGAAGTATGGAAAGCCCCAAGCGCACTGAATTTCAGATGGACTCAGCAAAATGGTAACTGTGAGACTAAGAACAGACCGGGGCTGGGGATGTAGCCCGTGGTAGATGGCCTTGCTTGGCATGTACAAAGCCCTGGGCTCCACAGTCAGCAGTGGAAGGACCACCAAACGCTAAAACTAAACTGCATCTTAACCAAAAATACTCCAGGACGACAGACATTGTAAATTTAAAAGGGATTTATTTTTTATTATTTTGAATGATGTGCCTGTGTGTAGGCATGTGCATGTGAATGCAGGTGCCCTGGGAGACCAGAGTCATCAGGTCACCCCGGCAGGACCTGAACCCTGGCCCTCTGCAAGGACAGGATACACTCTGCACCACGGAACTGTCTCTCCAGCCCAGATATTGCACACTTTATAAAGGGTTAGTAGGAATAAGTGGAAACAAGGGTCATATGTTTTTGGGGTTTGGGGAAAGACTAACTTGGTCTTAGGGGACAATTTGGGGCTATAGGAGACCCTGTTTCAAAAAGGAAACAAACAAAACAAAACAAAAAACAGCCAGCAAAACCAAACCAAACCAAACAGAAAGTGTGTATGAAGAAACTATGCAGAGTTTGAAGCTAGCCTAGGTTTTGAAAAGCATACCTCAAAAAAAAGTGAAATTAAAAAAAAATTAAGAGTTTGTTTTGAGGTAGCAATTCCCCTGCCTTGGCCTCCTGAGCACTGGGGTTTAACAGGCGTGTGCTACCACAGCCAGCCTGTCTTTGGTCAAGTTGTAACCTAGGCCTCAGTTCACTGGCAAGATGGAAATGCATTATGCGGCTTCTCTCTATGAAGTTTTTGTTACGCAGAACACTAAGACCACAGGACTATAGGAAACCACACAGACCCTTTGATTCTAGAATGTTTAGGAAATGCGATATTTTGATTAGTTGTACTTTGTGATTGGTTGATAAGTAGCGCTGGTTAACTTCTGGTTCAGAAGATTATAAATCCACCTTTGCCTGGGAACCTCAAGTCCAGACCATCAGGGAATTCCCCTGCTGATTCCAGGGGGGAGTTCCCTAAGGCAGAATAGGAAGGAAAATCAGTACATTTGGGCCTGGTTCTACCTTAGGACAGAGCTTGTTTTCATGAGCATGAAATATTTTCTGTTAACTTACGGTTTCTGAGTAGGGAGTTGGCAAAGGTTTTCTAGTTAGCAGCTGTGCGGTGTGTGGCGGATGTTGTTTCTTCCATGGTGTGTGGTTGCTTGTCCTCATGGTTAAGAGGCTGAGGAGGATCAGAAGTTCAAGGTCATCTTCCCCTACATCATGAGTTTGAGGTCAGCCTGAGCTTCATGAGACTTAGCTTCAAAAAATTGGAAAAGGGGCTGGAGATATGGCTTGCCCACTGAAAGCATTTACAATTCCATTTGAGGTTGGGGTTTGGACCTCAGTGCTCATCCCAGACAGCTCACAATGGCCTGTGTACTCTAGCTTCAAGGGATCCAAAAAATCCATCTGGTTTTGGCTTTTGAGGGCACCTCATACAGACACTTGTAAATATAATTAAATCTTTTTTTTTTTTTAAAAAAAAAAAAAAGGCTTAATTCCAGCACTTAGAGGGAGGCAGAGGCAGGTGGATCTCTATGAGTTCAAGTCTATCCACCCTGGTTCCATAGAGTTCAGGCTACCCGGGACTATGTTGTGAGATCTTGTCGCAAAGTGGACGGGGCGGGGTGGCGGGGGGTAGAGGAAAGACTAAAACATTTATTCTCTTTGTCAGTAGCATGATGCGTTGAAGGTCTTCAGAACTGTAATGTCATGCTGTGGAGGGGACGGGACATGGAGGACTGCAGAACTGGTTGGAGTTTCGGTGGACTGGGCTCTCACCTTGGATTTAGGGTGAGAAGGAGTGCCTATCAGTGGGTTCAGCAACTCTGGATATTGTCCTGGCTTTGAACTACTCTAGATTCCTGGGCCCCGGTTATTTTTGTTTTTTAATTTACCTAGTTTCTACTTAGCATACACAGTAGCATGTTTCACTGTGCTATTGTCCTCATACAAATAATCATTCATACATATTGTCACACTTGGTTCCCATCTGCTCCTCCATGGCCTGTCCCTCCCCGACTGGCTCCCACTATGTATTTGCTTTTGGGTGTCGTGCCAGCACATTTACTGTTTGCTCTGACTTCCTCTCTTGGTTTGGTGTCTGGACAGCTGAGATTTGCGCTCTTTCTCTCTCCCCCTGCATATGGGTACTTCATTCTAGTTTTGAGAGGAGCTGGTTCTCTGTGCTTGACTGCCTCCTCAGACTTATGGGACAAGAGTAGGGGCCAAATTTGGGTAGATTCTCCAGGGAATGCCATGGACCAGGAAGAGACTATTGGCACATCACAGATTTTCCCTGTGACGTCATGCTCTTGTTGGGTAAGTGCCAGATCTTCAGATTGTATTTACTAATGCATTTAAAAATTAATCAGGGGACTGGAGAGATGGCTCAGTGGTTGAGAGCACAGAGGACCTATGCTCAATTCCCAGCACCCACATGGCAGCTCACATCTGTCTGTAACTCCAGTTCCAGGGCTTTTGACACTCCTACATGGACATATATGCAGGCAAACCACCAATGAATATAAAATAAATTATGTAATAAAAGTTAATCATTTGAGATGGGGTTTCACTCTTTATGTAGCCCAGGCTGGTTGATCTCACACTTGTGGCAATCCTCCTGCTTCAGCCTCTGAACGTTGAGATTATAGTCATAAGTCACCATAGCTAGCCCAGCCTGTTTCTGTCAACTGAAGAGTGTCAGTACCAACACCAGCAGGTTTAATGTTCCTTAGGAATCAAGACATTCTCATTCAGTTCTTAGATTCTCTCTCCCAGTGGATTAATACATGCTTTTCTGAAACTTGGAGATTAGATAGGTAACACTGACCATTAGCTGACTTTCTGAATATACAATCTGAATCTAAATCCTGTGACTATTGTGTGAACAGGGAGCCAGGCATTCACCATATGTAAGCTGATTGGTGCTTAGTAAAATGTGGAGTGCTTTCTATGATCCTGTCCAGTTTTGGTCTTGGAATCCAGTCTGAAAGCTGGGCTGCTGCTGGTGTGTGTGTTTCCAGACTGTCTTTCAGTGACACACAAGGTATGCCAACCTAGGTTGCCTTGCATATGCACCCCTTTCCTTTTCCTTATAATGCTATCTGTGAATTGAACACTTTTATGACAATGCACATCCTCTCAGACTTGTTCAGTCTCCCACTTGTGATTAAATTTAAAATTCTTCTTTGCTGAGGGTTAGGGTGAGTGGGTGCTTGTCATTAGGATGCAGTGAACACCTGTGTGCGTCTTCTCACATTAGGCTGTTATTCTTGTATAGTTTGAATTCTTAGTAGTCAAAGGCCATAGGGAGTTAAAATTCTGATGGGTATTGTTAGTTTTTTTCCTCAAAGTTGTGCCGGTAGCAAATGACAGTGACTATTTTTCTATACTTTCTCCCTGATGTTAGAGATGCTCAACTGTTCTCAATCTGATGTGTGAAAAATTGTATCTTGTTTGTGAGTAACCTTTTGCTTATTAATGATTGTCTTACTTTACAAATGCTTATTGGTGGTGAGTATGGTGACACACATCTGTAATCCCAGCGCGTGGGAGGTTGAGGTGGAGGGTTCTGAGTGGGAGGCCAGCCTGGGTACAGTGGGAAACCCTGTCACAAACAAGCAAGCATACACGTTTGCTCATTGTTCATTTGGCTTTCTTCTTCAGGGTGTGGCCTGTTTCTGTCTTTTAGTTGTCTGAAGAAAATTGGCTGGTCCTCTATTGTGAGTGATTTTAGGTTCTTGTCACCCACATTGTTTCCTCCCTAGATACGGTAGTTCGTCTCAGTTTATCACTTGTCTTTTTATTTTGCATAGGAAATATTTTGTTATAGTTCATTTTAATCTTAAAAATATTTTTAGATTTCCAAGCAGTTGCAAAAACAGCACAGAGAATTTCCAGATACTCTTTACCAGTATTCCTCATATTTTTTCCCCTCTCTCCACTCTTCCTCTTTCCTTTTTCTTTTGAGACAGGGTCTCATGTCGCTGCTGTTGGCCTCAAACTTGCTATGTAGCTTAGGATGGCCTTCAACTTATGAACCTCCTGCATTCACCTCTGCTGGGATTTCAGGAGTATGCCTCCATGTCTACTTTCATAGTGTGCCGGGAATCGAACTCAGCGGGGGAGTGAACTTGGGGCTTTGTGCATTGCTAGGAAGCATTCTATTAACTGTGCTACCCCCCTCACCCAAGTCCTCTCCTTCTGTGCATGTGCTCTGTCATTGAGCTACAGTCTTAATTCCCTCTACCCTCCTTTTGGAGAAGTGGTCCTGCACTGCTAGACTGGCCTCAAACTCTCAGCTCTAAGCCATCCTCCTGTCTCAGCCTCCCAAGTAGCTGGGGCTGAATGTGCACACCCTGATGGCACACCAGTACATTTTCCCCACCCCCCAAGTCACTAAAAAGAAAAGATCGGTCACAGTTTTCTTTTGTCTATAAACATTTCCATAGCACTTTCTAAATAGAAAGGTTTTTTTTTTCCCTCACATAATCACAGTACTATGATTGATAAAAAGTCTGGAAGGGCAGGTGTGTTATTGCATACTTATAATTTCAGCACTCGAGGGGCTGAGATTGGAAGATTGGGGAGTTTGAGGTCAGCCTGGGCTATATTGTGAGACCCTACCTAAAAAAAAAACCCAATAAATAAAAGGAAATAATATAAAATAGTATTATTAGCTAATATATATGCCATTTTAAATTTTCTCCAACTGTTCAAATAAATAATGTCCTTTATAACAAAGGACAGAAATATTCCCCCACCCTCCCCGGGACTTAGCATTGCCTTTAGTTAAGTTGCTGTAGTCGCCTTTAATCTGGAGCAGTTCCCAAGCCTGTGCCATTTATGACTGAGACTTTCGAAGAATACAGGACAGTTACTTTGCAGAACAGCCCTCAGTTTCCAGACAGTGCATTTCTGGCAGGGATATTGCAGAGGTAATGGTGAGTTCTTCTCTGCACCAGGAGGCCTGCCATATGAGTTGTTGGTGTAGCGACTTTGGTCCTTTGGCTAAAGTCCCTTTGTTAACAACCTGTTGCTGCTGTAGCAAATCTTCACAAAGTGAATCGAAATAGCATTGTCTGGAGGTTAGAAAGCCCAAAATGGGGTTCCTTGGGCTAGAATCAAGGTGTCAGCAAGACTGGTTCCTTCCAGAAGCTTTAGAGAAGAGTCTCACTGTGTCTCTCTGTATGGGATTCATGGCTTTATTCAGTGAATTTTGTTACCTCCATTACTCATTTTGGTGTTCAAGTTGTCTCACATTTGAGGGGTTCCTTTAAACTGGATCCTTTCCCTTTGCTGTATCCCCACCATTCTCTGGACACTTCCATGCCTTTTCTCCCCTTCTCTTATAGGCGTAACCCTTGCCCTAGTCCAGGGAGCTGCCATTTCTTCAAGTCCTGGTTCCTTTGAGTAAAGAATAGTGTTTAGAAACTAAGACTTAAGCTCAAGCATGGTTATTGCCATTTGGTTTTCACTGTTTCTCGGTTCTTTAAGCAGACAGAGCCAGGAAATATGGGGAAGTTGTCTCCGAGTCTGTCCCACCACCTTAGAGATGACTCTAGCTTCCTTCGATTGCTGTAGCCTCCCGTCCCTCCCAGTGACATCTGCTGAGTGTTTAATGACAAGCCCATCCGTGTAGAACATATCTGATTTGGATGAGCATATGGCCGGGGGGTTAGACTGCTCGGTATGCAAGCCTGAGAGTCTGAGTTGAGTTCTTGACATTCACATACTTGTAAACCTGGCACTGTAGGGCAGAGACAGACAGATCCTGGGAGCTTCCTGTCTAGCTAACCTCATTGGAAAGAGCAAGCTTTTAGTTTAGAGAGAGAGTCTGTCTGAGGGCAGTAAAGCAGGGAGCCATAGTGGAAGAGAGCCAGCTGCTTCCTCTGCCTTCTGCATGTGTGTGTGTGTGTGGGCACCACATGGGCACACTCACATGAGTGTCCCAGCCCTCCCCCATCCCAATCTGACACGTGGCATTCGCCATTTATCTATAGTGTGAAAACCCCTTTCATGACTGGTTTCAGTCTGCCAACGTGGCATTACCTACTGGGCAATAAGATTGGTATTACCAGCTAGCGTGTTCCAGCTTCGTCATGCCACTTTTCCATTTTCTATGAAAATTCTGGTTTCCATTTTCTATGACTCTCAATTCTAAGATCCATAGAAAGCACTTTCACAATTGTTTATGATGTAATTGTGAAACAAGCTGGAGTTTAATATTTGTACTTTTTTTTGTCTTGGGTAAGACAATATAATTAAAAAATTCTGTGTCCAATGTGTCATTTATATTAATTTTCTTGCCTTTCTCCATAGGCATTTGAAATGTAGTTAGAAAAGCTAGGTGTTGGGGTAAGTATCTGTAACCCCAGCATTCAGAAGGCTGACTCTGAAGGCTGACAAGTCTGAGACCAGCCTGCTTGTAGTAAGAACCAGTCCCAAAACAAACAAACAAACAAACATAAACCCTTTACTCATTAAAACAGCTTATCAAGAAACTGCGTGGGAGTCACAGGCAGGAAGAAAAGTGTTCAAAAACATCTGTCTGTCAAAGGACTCATAAATAGAATGTATAAACATCTCTAAAATTAACAAAACACTGAGCAATCCAATGAAAACTGGGAAGAATACTTGAACATTATAGAAATACACTTTGTAAAAGATATTTCTTTCAGGCTGGGAGGATGGTTCAGGGGCTAAAATGTGTAAGCTTAAAGACTAGAGTTCAGATCCTCAGAAACACACAAATGTCAGCTGGATGTACCTGCTCACTTATACTTTCAGCACTCAGAAGGCAGAGAGAGGGGAGATTAGTAGATCAATGAGCTCTGAGATCAGTTGAGAGGTCCTGCCTCAATGAATATGCTGGAAAGTGATTGAGGAAGACGCCTGGGGTCAACTTTGCACCTCCACGTGTGTGAGCACATAGGTACACACACACATGCACTTCCACACACGCAAACATGCACCTATGCAAGCACACACACCACAAACACATATATACAAAAAAGACAAACAAACAAACAAAAAGATTTCTTTCGCCAAAAAGTCCTTGAAAAGTTCTTCAACATCACAGTCATCTGGAGAATTCAAATTTAACGAACAGCTGGAATTACAAAAACTAAGCACAGAGGTTCATGCCTGTTGCTCCGGCACTTGGAAGGCCGAGGCAAGAGAGGGTGGTGAATTCCATTTTGAGGCCAGTCTTGGCTACACCTCGAGGCCCTATACCAACTCTCCCCTCAAAACCAACCAGACGCAAATGAAAAATTAGAAAGAAAAAGTCAGTATTGACACAAGCAAGGATGTGAGACCGCCAGGACTCCCGTGCGTTACGTGAGAGAGTGTAAAATGATGCAGTCATTTTGGGAAAGGTACATCAGTGTCTCAGCAAGCTGACCACACTCATAGGTGATAACCCAGAGTGCAGCTCCTAAGCCTTTACCCAAGCGGAATGAAGACACCCAAGCAGAAAAACATACGAGACCTGTATAAGCATATTTGTGGGGATTTTATTTACAAAGTCCCACACTGAAAACAACTCAAACATGTAACCACTCACTAGTGGATAACTATTTTGTGTTATAGTCATACAATGGAACACAACTCAACAATAAAAAGGAAAAAAAAAAGCTAATAACTCTATGATAAAAGGAACATATATAAGAACAGTGATGGTGTAAGAATTGGGGAGAGACTGATAGAACTGGGTGGTGGTGGTGGTGGGCCAGGAAAGAACATTCTGGAACAAAGGGAATGTCCTGTAGGTATGTCAAAGATGAAGAGACGTGAGCATGTAAGTTGTATGATTGTGATTTTTCAAAAAATTGCATCTGTACTTTTCATTTTATATACGTGACACTTCAAGAAATTAAAAGATGAGGGGAGGTGGTGGTGCCCACCTTTAATCCCAGCACTTGGGAGGCAGAGCCAGGCGGATCTCTGTGAGTTTGAGGACAGCCAGGGAAACCCTGTCTTGAAAAAAAAAATGGAGATCCTGCCTTAAAAAATAAAAAGACAAAACAAAATTAGGATTCAGAGGGATAATGGGAGCAAGCAGTTATCAGAGAGCATTAGACGGTAGGAATGAGTCTGGCCTTGAGTCCTGGATGAGGAGGGAGAGGAAGAGCAGCGGACGTCGGAAAGCTGAGGAGCCAGGTCTGTGGTGTAAGTGATCCTCTCAGAGAAGACTCGCGCACCTTTCAGCCCTCACAAAGACCCGGAAGGCAAGGCTTAGTAATGTACGACAGAAGAGAAGTACACGGCATTCTAATTTTGCTGGGTGGATTAATGCTTTTACCATGAAGCCACTTAAAGGCTTTTAAGACCAAAACCTTTCCAGAACCAGCAGTGAGCTCATGTGTGCCACATGAAGCAGACATGCGAGCCAAAGAATAATGAAAGCAGTCTGGCTCTGCACAGGCCACAGGGCACTCAGTGTGTCCCCCCCACCGTTTAGGGGAGGCGGCTTTCGCCATTCTCCGCTCCCACCCCAGCTCTGTCTTTCAGCCCGGCTTTGGCTTTCACTCAGTCTTGGAGGCATATGCGTCGTGCCCCTAGTTGCTGATCAACCTGTGCACTGTGCTGCAAGGATTTCTAAGGACTTTCTTCTGTGCCCCTTCCCACCTCGTCCACCTGTCGTGTGGCCTGTGGGCAGAAGGCATAGGGAACAAGCTAGAGGCAAACGGAGCCTGCCACTTGTGGAACCACCCTCAGGGCTATGAGCACAGCATCGAGCATCCTCACATTTGGTTCTCTGATGCATCTCAAGTCCACGGCTGTCATGTCTACCACACACGGGATCTCCAGGCACAAGCTCCCAGAACCTCTTAGGCTGCCACCACCCAGGCAGCTGTTAACCGTGTAGATTCCTCAGCCCCCATCCAGGCCTGCTAATTCTAAGTGGCTGTGGGCCTGTTTACTCCTTCAAGAGGCCAGAGTGCATTGAGATCTGCTACCACAAGAAACAGAAAACAAATGGATCATCGTGGGTCCTGCCTGGAGGAGATATCAAGAAGAAACTAGAAACATGCACAGTAGGATGGGGAGATGGGAGAAGGATGCCAGTAAAGGGATGAGACCAGACAAGGCTCTCCATGGTTTGCATTTCATTTCAAAACCTCCAGTTTTGAGTAAAACATGCAAATTGGCATTGGTGCCTTTTGGAAGCCTAGAGAGGAACAGGGAGGCCAGGTGCTTGGCGCCTCATACAAAGGCTGCATTTGTGTGAGGCCTGGGCATAGAGGGCACAGATGTGCAGTGCTTTGCATCAAAGACCACAGCATGCTCCATAAACAGAGTGTGATGGAGCCATTTCCATGCTTCATAGGGGGAGAAAATGAGACATAGGAAGCAACATTTTATTGCTGCCTCCAGTCACAAAGACCGTAACTGTCCACCAAGAGTGTCATCAAAATCCTTCAGTTACTTATTAGCTACTAAAAGACAACCGCAGACTTGGGATAAAAACTGTGGAGTTCACTTACTTCCCTGTGCTTTCAGCTTTGACCTTCTTTTTCTATTTGTTTTTTTGTTTTAAATTTTTTTTAAAATTCATTTTACATACCAACCACTGATCCCTTTCTCATCCCTCCTCCTGCCCCTCCCACTCCTGCCTTCCCTCCACCTCTGACCCACCCCTCATTCCCTCCTCCAACAGGGTAAATTCTCCCATGGGGGAACAGTTAAGCCTGGTACATTCGGTTGAGGCAGGACCAAGCCCCTCCCTGCTGCCTCAAGGGTGAGCAAGGTGTCCGACCATAGGTAATGGGATCCAGAAAGCCAGCTCATGCACCAGGGATAGATCCTGATCACAATGCCAGGGGCCAATCAAACAGACCCAGCTATACAACTGTCTCCTGTATGCAGAGGGTCTAGTCTGGTCCCATGCAGGTTCCACAGCTGTTGGTCTAAAGTTTGTGAGTTCATTTGAACTTGGTTCAGTTGTCTCTGTAGATTTCCCCATCATGATCTTGACCCTGCCTTGCTCATATAATCCCTTTTCGCTCTCTTTGATTGGACTTCTGGAGCTCAGCCTGGTGTTTGGTTGTGGATCTCTGCATCTGCTTCCATCAGTTACTGGATGAAGGCTCGATGATGATAGTTAGGGTGTTTACCAATCTGATCACCAGGGTGGGCCAGTTCAGGCACCCTCTCCACTATTGCTAGTAGTCTAAGCTGAGGTCATCCTTGTGGATTCCTGGGAATTTTTCTAGCACCCTTACCCCATAATGTCTCCCACTATCAAGATATCTCTTTCATTGCTCTCCCACTCTGTCCCTCCCCCAGCTCTACCGACCATCCTGTTCCCTCATGTTCTTATCCTCCATCCCCTCCTCTTCTATCCCCCCCCAGCAGGTTTATTCAAGAGGATCTTCTCTGTTTCCCTTTCCCAAGGCGATCCGTACATCCCTCTTAGGGTCCTCCTTGTTTCCTAGCTTCTCTGGAGCTGTGGGTTGTAGTCTGATTATCCTTTGCTTTACCTCTAGTATCCACTTATGAGTGAGTACATACCATGTTTGTCTTTCTGAGTCTGGGTTACCTCACTCAGGATGACATTTTCTCATTCCATCCATTTGCCTGCAAATTTCATGATGTTATTGTTTTTCTCTGCTGAGTAGTACTCCATTGTGTATATGTACCACATTTTCTTTATCCATTTTTTGGTTGAGGGGCATCTAGGTTGTTTACAGGTTCTGGATATGATGAATAATGCTGCTATGAACATAGTTGAGCAAGTGTCCTTGTATGATTGGCCATCCCTTGGGAATATGCCCAAGAGTAGTATCATCTTTGGGTCTTGAGGTAAATTGATTCCTAATTTTGAGAAATCACCATACTGATTTCAAAAGTGGCTATACAAGTTTGCACTCCCACAAACAGTGGAGAAGTGTTCCCCTTGTTTCACATCCTCTCCAAAATAAACGGTCATCAGTGTTTTTGATCTTAGCCATTCTGACAGGTGTTAAACTTTCGCTATTTGCAGATGATATGATAGTCTACATAGCTGGGTGGCAGTGGTGCAGCATGCCTTTAATCCTAGCACTTGGGAGGCAGAGGCAGGCAGATTTCTGTGAGTTCAAGGCCAGCCGGTCTACAGAGTGAGATCCAGGACAGGCACCAAAACTACACAGAGAAACCCTGTCTTGAAAAACAAACAAACAAAAAAAAAAAAAAAAAAAGAAAAAAAGAAAAAAAAAGATAGTCTACATAAGTGACCCCAAAAATTCTACCAAGGAACTCCTACAACATACATAAATGATATAAGGGCTGAGAAAGAAATCAGAGAAACATCATCCTTTACAATAGCCACAAATAATATAAAATACCTTGGGGTAGCTCTAACCAAACAAGTGAAAGACCTGCATGATAAGAACTTAAGTCCTTGAAAAAAGAAATTGAAGAAGATATCAGAAAATGGAAAGATCTCCCATGCTCATGGATTGTAGAACCAACATAATAAAAATGGCAATCTTACCAAAAGCAATCTACAGATTCAATGCAATCCCCATCAAAATCCCAACATAATTCTTTACAGACCTCGAGAGAACAATACTCAATTTCATTTGGAAAAACAGAAAACCTAGGTTATCTAAAACAATCCTGTACAGTAAAACAACTTCCGGAGGCATCACCATCCCTGACTTCAAGCTCTAATAGAGTTGTAGCTTGGTATTAGCATAAAAACTGACATACAGACCAATGGAATCGAATTGAAGACTCTGACATTAATCCACACTCCTATGAACACCTGATTTTTGCCAAAGAAGCCAAAACTGTACAGTGAAAAAAAAGAAAGCATCTTCAACAAATGGTGCTGGTATAACTAGATGTCAACATGTAGAAAAATGCAAATAGATCCATATCTATTGCCATGCACTAAACTCAAATCCAGGTGGATCAAAGACCTCAATGTAAATCCAGCTATACTTGACCTGATAGAAGAGAAAGGAGGAAGAAGTCTTGAATGCATTGGCACAGGTGACCACTTCCTAAATATAACACCAGCAGCACAGACACTGAGAGAAGCAATAAATAAATGGGACCTCCTGAAACTGAGAAGCTCCTTTAAGGCAAAGGACACAGTCAATAAGACAAAACAGCAGCCTAAAGAATGGGAAAAGATCTTCACCAAACCCACATCTCACAGAGGGCTGATCTCCAAAATATATAAAGAACTCAAGAAACTAGACATCAAAATAACAAACAATGCAATTAAAAAATGGACTATATATCTAAACAGAGAATTCTCAACAGAAGAATCTCAAATGGCTGAAAGACATTTAAAGAACTGCTCAACATCCTTCATCATCAGGGAAATGCAAATCAAAATGACTCTGAGATATCATTTTTTCTATTTGTTTACTGTCTCAGTGGATCTAACTCTGCAAATATGGATGAATTATTGTTGATTAATATTAACAAGTAGTGGAGCTGGAGAGATGGCTCAGTGGTTAAGAGCACTGGCTGTTCTACCAAAGGTCCTGAGTTCAATTCCCGGCAACCATATGGTGACTCACAACCATCAATAATGAGATCCAGTGCCCTCTTCTGGCCTGCAGGCAGACATACAGGCAAAACACTGTATACATAATAAATAAATAAGTAAATCTTAAAAAAATTAACAAGTAGCCTACCAATTATAAATGGAATATCTTGTTCAAGCCTTACAATAATCTTACAGTATAATCATCATTATTATCTTCATTATATTTTTAAGTAAATTTGGTGTGTGTGTGTGTGTGTGTGTGTGTGTGTTTCCAAGAGTGTCACAACCTTCATATGGAGGGTGAGAGGGCAACTTATGGGAGTCATGTCTCTCCTCCTACCACAGAGGACCAGGAAAGAACGGAGGTTGCTATCCTTGGGGAAGAAGTGCCTTTACTGTTGAGGCTTCTTGCTCATCTTCATCTTGCCCTTTATCTTCATTGTGTAGAACAAAAAGCTGAGGGTCAAAAAGCTGTGTTGTGAAACAGACTGAAGTCTGCTCAAGCCACATGGCCACACAGCTCTTTTTTTTTTTTTTTTTTGAGACAGGGTTTCTCTGTGTAGTTTTGGTGCCTGTCCTGGATCTCGCTCTGTAGACCAGGCTGGCCTTGAACTCACAGAGATCCTCCTGGCTCGGCCTCCTGAGTGCTGGGACTAAAGGAGTGTGCCACCACCACCCAGTCACACAGCTCTTTTTATTTATTTATTTTTCTGTGTATATGTGTGTAGTATGTAGGCCTATATGTACAGTGTTTGTGTGTGGGTGGGTATGCATGCACATGTATGTGTATGAAGGACATAGGTGTCAGATGTCCTCATTGATTGGTCTTTGTTTTATTTATACTGAGCCAGGGTCTCACTGACCCTGGCTTATTGGTTTGCATGGTCTAGCTGACTAGCTTGCCTTGGGGACTCCCCAAGCCATGTGACTTTGGGCAAATCATTCTGTCAATTGACTGATTGGCTCTGTTGGAATGTGGGAGATATTGGAAGGATTAAAAGAGATACTGTGCTTTGAGTTGAAGACATATTCAAAAAGCAGTTCAAGACTAGCCACGTAGGCAAAGAAACATGTCTAGAACACAAGAATTTCTTCACCAAGGCAGATACCGGTGGAATAAACATATCTTGTTATGTATTCAGAACTGTTTGTCATAATCAGCTATAGAAGTATCAGAGAAGCCTTAGAAGATGTGAAAACTGCGGTCTGTCTCCTACCAGGTTCTCCTAAACACAAGGTCAAAGTCAATAGAGTGGTTGTGTCCTTCAGCTTCCTCTAATGAAACAGTAATAGATGAAGGCAAGAATGATACCCCACCCTATTGGTGAAATACTAAGGCGACTCCATGTAGATAAAAGGGAGGTTTATTTTGTGGGGAAACTCACAAATGAAAGGATAGGTCACAGGGTCTGAGAAAGGCGTAGCCCAGTCCGGTGGTGTTCTCTGGAGAACTCTGTTCGGTCTACCTCCAGCGTCCCAGGATCCAGGAACCAAGAGAGCTGGCACATCTGGATCTCGTGTCTTCAGGGTCCTCTCTCGGCCCTGCCTTGTAGGTGTGACAGTTACCAAAGCCTCAGTGGGGGTTGGAACTTCCAGGTCAAAGCTGGAATGGCTGCCCACTACACCACCCCAGTTGCTGCACCAGCATTATTTTACAGCCCTGCCGTTCTTTCATCTTGCCCCAACAGCCCTCAGACAGCTCTTGGTAGGTGAGAGCCGTGCTTGACGTCCACACGTGTCTAAATGTCCCTCCTCTCAAGTCAGCAGGCCAATGGGAAAGGCAGCATCAGTGGATTGTAAATAAGCGAAAGCAGAAGGCAAGAAAATAACTATGTTATGCATGAACACATTAAACAAGAAAAGCAGATGAAGCCAGGTGTGACGGCACATTCCTTAGCATTCCAGGGGTTGAGGCGGGAAGAGGGACTGGAATTAGAAACCAATCTAGACTACATGGATCAGACACTGTCTCAAAAGAGAAGGGGTGGGGAGGATATGCATATGCACCCAAGTGTTGAGAGTGATTGCCATCTTAGCATTTTTATGTACGATCTAAATTCCCTGCAATATACATATGCTACTTTTATAATCTGAGGCCTTTCTCCCTGTCTCCATCCCTGAATGGGAAATTAAATGCTCTTGTCTATCAGTCATCTGTTCCCAAGCCGTACTAAAATAGCAAATGAGACATGGCAGCATTAGAAAACAGAGAAAGACCTGCTGGTGAGCCGTCGATTGTGGGACATTCTGCCGTGTAAGAGGCAGATGGGACTAGATGGACAGAGGTTGAAAGAAAGTTTCCAACCCAGGGTAGACAGAGCGTAGAGTACGTGGATTCTCTACATCAAGTCCTAGGACCTTAGCAACAAGCTCTGAGGCTGCTGAACTGGGAGCAGCCATGGCAAGATCAGTTAGAGGACACTGGGAATTCAGCCAGGGTGAACGTGGAGCAGCTGCTTCTGATAGTTCTGCCCATGTGTCAGATGATGACACCCCGAAGCAGGTGCCTGACATGAGTGTGATAGCCTCCAGCAACAGGGCTGGACTGTGGCAGTCTTCAAGGAAAAAGGTCAGTGCAGTTCTGGGGCTTCTGCATGTTTTCCTCTCTCCAGGATAACACCTTTCCTACCATATCTCACTCCATGCAGAAGCAAAAGCATCAGAAATTGTACCAAGAGGTTATCAAAACACCCAGGAGTAGAACACACATGAACACACACACACACACACACACACACACACACACACACACACACACACACACAAGTGCATGGGCGCACGCATGCACACACACACACACATGCAATATGGTGAGCTGACCAACTATTTTTTGAGATGTGCTCTCCCTGTGTAGCTCTAGAACTTGCTATTTAGACTAGGCTGGCCTTGAACTTACAGTGATCTGCCTAACTGTTAGGGCTAGAGACAGGAGAATCACTGGGGTTTGCTGGCCACCAGACTAGCTCTGGGTACAGGGAGAAACCCTGTCTCAAACCAGCAAGGCAAGCCAGGTGCAGTGGCACACACTTTTAATCCCCCTAACACTTGGGAGGCAGAGACAGGCAGATTTCTGTGAGTCCAAGACCAGCCTGGTCTACGTAGAGAATTCTGAGACAGCCAGGGTTACATTGTGAGGCTCTGTCTCAAAACAAAACAAAGCAACCAAAAAGTCAGACAGTGACAGAGAAAACTCCTGCTATCTCATCTGTCTCTGGATTCTGGGCACCTTCACACACACACACACACACACACACACACACACACACACACACGTGCACACAGCACACATATATACAACACTCATACAATGCCAAGACAGGGCTAGGCATAGTGGTGCACATCTGTAAACGCAGCACTCTAGAGATGGAAGGTTCAAAGCTAGCTGGCTACCCTGCTTCAAAAAACCAAAGTAGGGCCAGTACAGTGAGTCATCGGGTGAAGGTACTTGTTACAAAACCTGTGAACCCGATTTCAATCTCCAAACCCCACTGACTGTGGAAGGAGAGAACCAATTCCTGGAAGTTGTTCTCTGACTTCACAAACACATTATTGCAGGAGTGTGACAACACTCACACATCTCCCTCACACCCACACTCAAGTGAGTGTACACACACACACACACACACACACACACACACACACACCTCAAAGAAATCAGAAATAAAAATAAATAGAACACCTAAGAATCAGCCTTTTTATGTAAATTATAAAACATTAAAAACTTTTTATTGTAAAATTTTGGAAGCAATTTATGCTCATACAAAGAAAGTACTTCACAAACTTTGTTACATCCATATATGTCAAGTCTATGCAGCTGTCAAAAAGGAGCTGATATGGAATGATGTTCAGGTTTTTATTTTCTTTGAGACAGGGTCTCTTTTTCTAGCCCCAGCTGTCCTGGAACTCTACATAGACCAGATTGGCCTCAAACTCACAGAGATCCTCCAGGTTTTTATTTTCTTTGAGACAGGGTCTTGGCTATCCTGGAACTCACTTTATAGACCAGATTGGCCTCAAACTCACAGAGATCCTCATTGCCTTTGGCTGAGTTTTGGGATTAAAGGTGAGCACCATCATGCCTGGCTGGTGTTCAGTTTTTAGGAGTGACCACAGCATCTTAAATCCTGGACACAATAAATGATTTATTACTGTTACTTTATAGAACATGGCATGTTTAACACTATTACGTATGGTATGGGCAGTTGTCCTTAGTTAGACCATCAGAGCACCATGTCTGTCTACCCTGTGCATCTTTAGGTGACTCAGAAGTGTTCAAGGAACTAGTCTGGAGAGACAGCACAAGCTCCCAGGATTTATTTTTATTATTTTTAATTATGTGTGTGTGTGTGTGTGTGTGTGTGTGTGTGTGTGTGTGTGTGTACATGAGTGTGGGTACTTGCAGAGGCCAGAGGCATCAGATCACCTCAGGCTGGAGTTACAGGCTACAGTTACAGGTGGTTGTGGGCTACCCAACATGGGTTCTGGGAACAGAACTCAGGTCCTCTGGAAGAGCAGTAAGCACTCTTAACTGCTGAGCCATTTTCCCAAGTCTGTAGTACTTACTTTGGCCTAAGACAGATGAACAAATGGAAACATATATGATCCTGCTCATTTGTACAAAACAAAACAAAACAAATACCAAAAGAATAAACCAGAAATGAATGAAGTTTGTCACTAGTAAGCAAGAGCTGTAATAAGTGGCAAAGGTACAGGATGGAACTGGTATAAAGGGAGTCTGTTCTCTGCAGATGCCCTTTTAAGTAGTCATGACTTGAGAAAAATGTTATATATGTGCTAGTATTTAGGGCCATGGATGTAGCATAGTGATGGCATGCTTCCTTGGCATGTGTCAGGCTCTGGGTTCAGTCTCTAGCACTTTAAAAAATTATTTTTTTTCTTAACATGTATGAGTGTTTTGTGTGAATATCCGTATGTGCACTGTGTGCATTCCTGGTACCCATGGAGGCCAGAAGAGGTTGTCAGGTCCCCAGAAACAGTAGTTACAGTTGTAAGTTGCCATGTGGGTGCTGGGAATTGAACCTGGGTTTTCTGGAAGAACTGTCAGTGCTCTTCAGCCAGCCAGCGCGCGCTCTCTCTCTCTCTCTCATTTATCATCTCTCTTTACCATCATTATCTATCTATCTATCTATCTATCTATCTATCTATCTATCTATCTATCTATCTACCTATCTATCTATCTAGCTATCATCTGTCTGTCTATCATCTGTCTGTCTATCTATCTGTCTCTATATCTTTCTCTATCAAATCCAGAAGTCTGCATGCTAGGTCCGTGCTCTGCCAGCTAAGCCACATTACTAGTCCAGTATTTTTTAATTTAAAAATTAATTAATTTGTTCTTTGTTTTAAAAATCATTTATTTACTTATTTATTTTGTGCACGCGTGCACATGATTGCTATGAATATGGGGGCAAGTCATCAGGCTTGGTGGCAAGTGCCTTTACCCCCTGAGCTCTCTTGCCAGTCTGTCTGCTCAGTGTTTTAAATAATGGAGAACAGCTGGAAACAAGTGAACAGGATGGGAGAAACCCTTCACAGGGAACGTGAACAGACACAGGTAGACTTATTTTTTTTTGCTGGTTCTTGCAGGGCAAGCCTAGAGCTTTATACATGCTAAGTACACCCCTATTGAGCTAAATCTCTGGCCATTAGCTTTAAGCTTTTTTCCCCCTAAAGATTTGCTAAGTCTGTCTACGGCTATACGATCCTGAATCTGCCCAGTCTCCTCTGATCTTGAGAGATTTACGAAGCTCCCCAAACCACTATAGTTTCTTTTCTTTAAAAAGTGTGTGTATATGCTTGCATGCTCATGCATGTGAGGGTGAATGTGCACATGTATGCACACATAGAGACCAAAGAACAACCTCAGATATCATTGTTAGGGATATCACACACTCCCTTTGAGTTGGGTTTCTCTGTCCTGGAGCTCATTATTTAAGCCAATGAGCCTCAGGGATCCATCTCTCTCTGCCTTCCCATTACAAGTGAGCTACCACACCTGGTATTTTTTATGTGGCTTCTGGGGATGTAACTTAATTCCCCATGCTTTCAAGGCAAACGCTTTATAGACTGAGCCATTCCGAAGCCCACTGTGGTTCCTTTTGGATGACCTCAAGTTCTTAAAGATAATTTCCTATGCTTTCTCCTAAAAACATTATGTTTTACCTTTATATTTAAATGCGTGTTCATTTCAAATTGACTTTCACATACGGTAGAAGATGAATGGAGACTTTGCCCATCGAGTTTACTCAGATGTTCCAGGAACATCTGTTCAGAAGAACTAAGCAGCTTTGGGCACTTTGCTGAACATCAGTTGGTTATAGACAAATGAGTCTATTTCTGTATCTTTTTCTGTTCCATTGCCTGCTTGTTTTTCTTCGGGCGGGTCTCTACCATGCAGTTCTGATTATTGTAACTTCACGGAAAGTTCTCGAGTCAGGTGGTCTCAATCTTCCAGCTTCTATGTCAGGGTCTCAGGGAGTTCAGGCTGGCCTTGAACTCGCTATGTAGTCAAAGCTGTTCTTAAACTGATCCTCCTGCCTCCACTTCCCAAGTGCTGGGTTACACTTTTGTGTTACCATGCCTGGCGCTGGCTATGTTTCTCAAACAGAACACTTCAACCAAAATTTTATTTTGTGCCTAGTCCAGGTCCTTTGTAACCCTTCATGAATTTTAGGTCCAAATTGCAGTTATTTAGAGAAGAGGACTTGGGGATTCTGATGGAATTATGTTGCATCTGTAGAGCAATTGGGAGAAAATCAACTTTTTAGCAGTTTTTATGCCTTCAAATAGGATGGATGGCTGCCTTTACTGAGAACTTACCTTTCTTTTAGCAATGCTTTTTTTTTTTGAGGTTTCCAGTAAAGAAATTTCACAACTTCAGTGTTTATTCCAGAATAGTTTGTATTTTTATGTCATTGTAATATTTAAAATCTTGAGGGCTGGAGAGATGGCTCAGTGGTTAAAAGCACTGGCTGCTCTTCCAGAGGTCCTGAGTTCAATTCCCAGCAAACACATGGTGGCTCACAACCATCTGTAATGAGATCTGGCACTCAGGCAGAACACTGTGTACATAATAAACACATCTTTAAAAAATATTTAAAATCTTTTTCTTTTTCTTTCTTCCCCTTTTCCTTCCTTCTTTTCTCCCTCCCTTCTTTCTTTCTTTCTTTTTTTCTCTTTTTGATATGGTGTTTCCCTCCCTATGTAGTCCTGGCTGGCCTAGAACTTGCTGTGTAGACCAAGCTGGCCTTGAACTCACAGAGATCCGTCTGCCTCTGCCTCATGAGTGATGGGATTGAAGGTATGAGCCACCATGCCCTGCTTTGGGTCAGTTTTCTTTCATTTCATTGTGAGAGAACTTTAAGTTTTATGTTTCTTTAAAGATGTGGGGCTACTCCTATCTTCTGATGCTCATTTGTGTTGTTAGTGGACTTCATGATGTTTCCTTTTTCTTTTTCTTTTCTTTTTTTTTCAATGTTGCCCTTGTTGTCCTGGAACTCATTCTGTAGACCAGGCTGGCATTGAACTCAGAGATTCACCTGCTTCTGCCTCCCGAGTGTTGGGACTAAAGGTGTGCACCACCACTGCCCGTCTGATATTTCCTTCTTTTTTTCCAGTAAAAAATTATTTTATTTTTAATTATGCCTATGTATCTATGCGTGTCTGTGAGTGGGTATGTGCACTGTGCACATGAATGTAGGTGTCCTCAGAGACCATAGGCTGGTTGGATCCCCTTGGACTTGGAGTTACAGGTGTGACCTGTGAGCTGCCCAGTGTGGGTGCTGGGAACTGAACTTTTGTTCTGTGAAGAACAGGATCTCTTAACTGCTGAGATGTCTTTTGGGTTTGGAGATAGGATTTCACTGTGTTGTGCAGGCTGGTCTTGAACTTGAATTCTCCGTGCCTCAGATGCTGACGTGCTGGAGTTACAGGTGTGTACCACCACACCTGCTACTTTAGCTTATAATACCTGTAGAATCTGCATTGACTGAAATCTGTATCAATGCTCCCACTTTCATTCTGATATTGGCAGTTTGTATTTTATTCCCCCCCTCTTATTTTTGATTGACATAGTTTATCAATTTTGTTTAACTCTTCAAGGGACTTCTTGGTTTCATCAGTGTTTCTCTGTTTTGTGTTCCTCTTTACTGAATTCCCCTATTTTAAATCTTTCTACCATTTACTACAAGTTTAACTGGTTCTTTTTCTTGAGCTACTTAAAGTAAAAGCTTAGGTCAGTACCTTTAAAATCATCTCTCTCTCTCTCTCTCTCTCTCTCTCTCTCTCTCTCTCTCTCTCTCTCTCTCTCTCTCTCTTTGTTCACTTTTATTATTTATTGGAGACAGGGTCTTATATGCTCCAGGCTGGCTTCTAACTCACTATGTAGCCAAAGCTGACCTTGAACTCTTGGTCCTCCTTTCAGAGTGCTGGGAGTATAGGTATGTGCTACAGTACTTGGCTTCTGCAGTGCTGGGAATTGAAATCAGGCTTGTGCATGTTAGACAAGCAACTGGCTGGTTGAGCCTCATCTCATCTCATAAGTTTTGGTGTGTGTGTGTGTGTGTGTGTGTGTGTGTGTGTGTGTGTGTGTGTGTGTGTGTGTATTGGTTTTGTGAGACAGGGTTTCTCTGTGTAGCCCTAGCTATCCTGGAACTCACACTGTAGACCAGGTTGACCTTGAACGCACAGAGATCCACCTGCCTCTGCCTCCTGAATTCTGGGATCAAAGGCATGTGGCACCACGCCAGGCGAATTCTGATATTTTCATTGTCATTTTATTTGAAATGCTTTTATATTTTTCCAGGTGAATCCTGGTTATGTTAAAGGACTCTATTTAAATCTTATTTCTTGGCCATTAGTGGTGACACATACCTGTAATTCTAACCTGTGGGAGGCTGAGTTAGGAGGGTTGTCAGTTTCAGGCCAGCCTGGGGAACACAGCAAGACCCTGCCTCACCTGCCCCCAATTTCTTCATTTCTTCTTTTCTCTTAGGACTAGTCTAAACTTCCCTTCTTTTTCTCCTGTAGTAATCACACATGTTCTTCATATGGCCATGTTATATACTGTGCTCATCTCTAACTTTCTTTGGACATACATGTTTGTTTTCTGTGTATGATTTTTACTGACCCCCTGGAATGAATGGTAGGCTCCCTGGTTGCAAGTATTCAACTTTGGGCTGGCTTTATAAATTTGTTAGTATTTTGTGTGTAGTTGGTATGAAATTAAAATGTATGTCAAAAGCCATTGATATGAATGATAAAATTTGTGCCTAATCCAAATTACCTATGATGAGTTAACTGATTTGTTAGAAAATATGCTAACTAGGGTTGGGAATGTAGCTCAGCTGATATTGCTTCTCTAGCATGCACTGGCCCTGGGTTTGATCCCCCGTACTATATAAACCTGGTGTGATGGCTGTAATCCCAGTACCATATAAACCTGGTGTGATGGCTGGAATCCAGTACTATATAAACCTGGTGTGGTGGCTGTAATCCCAGTACTATATAAACCTGGTGTGATGGCTGTAATCCCAGTACCATATAAACCTGGTGTGATGGCTGTAATCCCAGTACCATATAAACCTGGTGTGATGGCTGTAATCCCAGTACCATATAAACCAGGTGTGGTGGCTGTAATCCCAGTAATATAAACCTGGTGTGATGGCTGTAATCCCAGCATTTGGGAGGTTGAGGCAGAAAGATCAGAAGTTGAGGGCCATACTTGGCTATGATGTAGTAAATTAGATCAATCTGAGTTTCATGAGACCTGGTCTCAAAAGAAAGAAAGAAAAACAAAAAACAAAACAAAACAAAACTAAACAAACAAACAAAAAATGATAGCTCATGACACAAAACAGTATATGCTGTTAGCCAAGTGACAATAAACACTCCAGGGACCAAGGACAGTAAATTCTTCCAGGAAGATGCTGTTCAGAGAAGAAATGGGATTTGAACAGGCGCTGAAGCTGAGGTAGGATTTAAGTGAAGAAGGAAGACATGCCCTTTCCACTAAAGGAATAGTATTCGGAAAGGTCTTGGGGTAGCAATGTGCATTGTTCCTCCTGGAGATGGGAGAGGAGACCCGTGTGGGAAAGGTTGCGGCGGGAGGTGGGGGGGAGGTGTGGATTTGCACAGAAGCCTCTGATTCTGATTCTGAGGATTAGGATCAAGGGTTTTGTCATTCCCACTTCTAATGGCAGATAGTGATGCTCTCTTAAAAATTTCTCCTTTATTTTGCTATTTGTATATTTACATTGATTTTAAAAATTGTTTTTAATTTGTGTGTGTGCAAGCAAGTAACCTCTGAGCTATCCCCCTAGTCCTACTAGCTATATTTTTATTTCTGCCAACCTTCCCTTCCTCTCTTTCTCTCCCCTTCTCGTCCCTCTCCTGCCCTGTCTTTGTGGATATGCAGGTGCAGGTGTGTATAGAGGCCAGCGGCCAGCCTCTGGCAGTCTCCCTCAGGAGCTGTCCACCTTGTTTTTTGAGACAATCTCTCGCTGGATGGTCTTTCACTGGAGCTTGCTGAGTAGTCTAGGCTGGCTAGCCAGCAAGCTCCACCAGGGATGTGCTTGTCTCTGCCTCACCAGGGCTGGGATTATGAACACGCGCTACGACCCCTGACTTTTATGTGGTGCCTGGACCGAACTCCGTGCTTCATACTTTGGTGTGAAGCCGACGTTTTGCCCACCGAGCTCTCTCCCTTGGTGCCGGGTGTCTTGCTATATCTCGGGCTGCATGTGCATTCCTCTGTGTGGCTTTGCCCTCCCGATCTTATTTCCGTCTTTCAGGTTAGTGCTCATGCTCTCCGACTAGCATAGGCCAGCCCTCCGCTGCTGTGGACCTGGGTGCTGGGTGCTTTGCTTTTTCTGAGAATCTCTTTTCTTAGTTACTTCTTATTGGCGTTCCTTTCTTCACTGATTTCAGAGTGACTGGGCGGCCGCTCTGTTTTGGTTTTGAGACTGGCAGCTGGGAGGCCTGTGTTTTCAGGAAACTCTGTTCTAGCTTTCTTGCCACACCAGATCTAACTATTTGTACTATTAATTAAGAAGAGGGAAACCACCTCCCTGATGTCATAGTACAGAGAAGTCTAGCGTTCTTGATGGGTAGGAATGGAGACATCTGTCTACAAAATGACTTTGACAATGAGCCTTTACATGCCTTTGTTCACTTCCCTGGGGGCTTTGCTTTCTTGTTCTGTTCTTGTTATGTGTTTGGGTGGGAGACATCTCACCCTGCACATTTCTGCTGTAGGCCCCCGAGGTGTATGACATCAAGGGAGGTTTTTCTGTGAGGGGTGCAGGGGTGGTGACAGTGTTGCATGAAGCTCTAGGCACGTTCAATAGAGTTGGGCAGAAATCTGTCTGAGGACTTAGAAGAGGGAATTGGGCTACCCAGAAAAGACTCCCAGAAAACATGAGAGTTGAAAGCCTGGCTTTGGATTTTGCAAAGGATAGTGTAAATACTGTATTGAAGAGGGGGTAGTGAAGTTGCTAATTAAAAATTGAATATTCTTTCCCCCAAACTTGGGTCAGGAACTATGTGCAGCAGTGCTGGCCCAGACTCCCATTCATGATTCCGTCAGGACAGTGGCCACTTTCTTCCACTCTGGGGCTTGCCTTCTCACTCTTCCTTGTGGTTCAGGA
The DNA here is from genome assembly GCF_049852395.1 of Peromyscus maniculatus bairdii. Taxonomy (NCBI): domain Eukaryota; kingdom Metazoa; phylum Chordata; class Mammalia; order Rodentia; family Cricetidae; genus Peromyscus; species Peromyscus maniculatus. The sequence goes on from NC_134870.1 coordinate 69,218,392, forward strand.
CTGCTTCCCTTTTGTGGCTATTCCACAGTCCTTCAAGAGGTCTAACTGGCTGTGGGAGGAGATGTCAGGGTCTTTGGTGGCAGGATTAAGGACAAACTGAATGTTGTTTAGCCCCTGATTAAAATGGGCCTGTAGTGTCAGTCTCTCTCTCTCTCTCTCTCTCTCTCTCTCTCTCTCTCTCTCTCTCTCTCTCTCTCTCTCTCCTCCCCCCACCTTGGTCCTACATATGGGTACTTCGTTTTAGTTTTGAGAGGAGCTGGTTCTCTGTGCTTGACTGCCTCCTCAGACTTATGGGACAAGAGTAGGGGCCAAATTTGGTAGATTCTCCAGGAAATGCCATAGACCAGGAAGAGACTATTGGCACATCACAGATTTTCCCTGTGATGCCATGCTTTTGTTGGGTAATTGACAGGTCTTCAGATTGTATTTACTAATGCATTTAAAAATTAAACAGGAAGTAGACTCAGACACTGGGCCATTATCTTGAGCATAGGAAATCTCAAAGCCCACCCCCACAGTGACACATTTCTTCCAACAAGGCCACATTTACTCCACAAAGCCACACCTCTTAAGAACGCCACTCCCTATGAGATTATGGGGGCCAATTACATTCAAATTAATATACTCTGTGTAGTCCTGGCTATGCTGGAACTCACTCTACAGTCTAGGCTGGCCTCGAACTCACAGAGCTCCACCTGCCTCTGCCTCCCAGTGCTGGGATTAAAGGCGTGCGCCACCACCTGGTAGCCAGAGACAGTTTCTGACAAGCGATTTGAAGGAGCACACAACACCCTGTCTCTCCTGTCCTGACTTAGGTGTGGATGGAGGCCCAGAGAGGGACTTGAGTCCGCCTCACCCCTCATCCTTAGGCCTCCCATTCCTCTGTCTTGTCTCTTCTGTTTGGTGGCTCTTCAGTTTCACCATTTTAACTATTTTTTTTTCCAGCTGTTCATTTTTACTTCTTTCCTGATTTCTCTTGGGTTACATCTTTGTAAAAATGATTCGGTGAAAGTCCCATTGCGGGCTTCCTGCCCCTTCTGCCCCATGCCTCCTTCATGCTGATTCCTAGTCTGACGCTATGCTGTTCATTCCTCCAGAGCACGGACATCCTCAGCACTGTCGGCTACGACAGCATCATCCAGCATCTGAACAATGGCCGCAAGAACTGCAAGGAATTTGAAGAGTTTTTAAAAGAACGGTAAGATTCTCAGGCCTTCAACATGCCCCCCACCCCCACCCCAGACTGGGAATCATTCGTTTTCTCTTGTCTTTCTTTTTTAGAAAGCTATTTCTTGTTAGTACATGGCCATGCATGTGCTACAGTGTGTACGGGGGAGTCAGGGGATAACTTTGTGCAGTTGGCTTTTTCCTTCTATCTTTACATGGCATCTGGGGATTGAACTCTGGCTGGCGGGCTTGCCCCCCAAGCACTTCTCCCTTGTTTACCAGTTCTGAAGACTCTCTGCTACAGGCTATGAACCCATCCTAAGAAGTAACTGGTATTATTCTAGAATTAATATTAATATGCCTTCTCAGTGAGAAATCACTCTGCATACTTAATAGATTAATAGAGGGGGAAAAAGCTTTTCAGCATAGCATGTGTCCAGCTCTGGCTAGTGCCCATAGAGGAGCAGGCCATGAATAGATGGTTTTAGTAACTCACACACCTTAGGCTTGTGCATTCCACACACACACTGTCATCCTTACATTTAGGTCCAGTTCCAGGTCACACTTTGAACGATTTAAACAGAGACAAGAGACTACAAGTCTGGCTGCTTGGGCAGATGGGAGATTTACACAGCAAAGATATTGCCAGAATTATTTAAGTATAGCAGTGTTGTACTTTTCCAATAGTTGTTACCCGGGGTCGTCTTGCCTGCTGCGAAGAATTATGCTTTTCTAGAGAAGAGCACAGGGGACTTACTGCAGGCTGGGACCTAATGATGGTTGTGAGCATGTGCAGCCTCCTCAGCCACCCTTAGAGTCATGCTCTTTGATCTGGAGATGAGCCTCATGGCCATTTGTAATTCAGAGTTTCCTCCTTTTGTTATGGGAATGGAGCCTAATTGGGGCTCCATCTTTGTAAACAAACATCAGCATCCCAGCATCCTAACTTTCACTGATCTCAAACAGACCTGGTTAGCATTCTTCTTATCTTTGGTGTATTTTGGAGGCAGTGGCCCCCTTAGCTAAATTCTACTTTGGGTGACTTAATGTTTTAGTGACTTAAGCAAATCTATCAGTAAGCCTTTATAAGCGTCAGTTCTGACACTCGAGTTTCTTCTACATCAGTGCCGGTTCTAAAGTTCCCAGGAGCCAGTTTGAAAAATGAGATTTATAAATGTGACAGCGCATAGAATGCAGTGAGCACACAAACAGAATGAAGAGGTGTGATCTCAGTGACACTGAAGAGGCAGATTAAGAATCGGCAACACACACCCAGTGGTGACGGTGCACGCCTTTGATCCCAGCATTAGAGGCAGGAGGATGTCTCTGAGTTCAAGACCAGCCTGGTTTACAGAGCAAGCTCCAGGACAGCCAGGCTACACAGTGAAACCCTGTCTTGAACCTCCCCCTACCCTACCAAAAAGAAGAAGAATTGACAAAATAGCCAGGCAGTGGTGATGGTGCACATGCCTTTAATCCAACACTCAGGAGGCAGGGGCAGGCAGATCTCTGTGAGTTTGAGGCCAGCCTAGTCTACAGAGTGATTTTTCAGGACAGCCAAGAGCTATATAGTTGAGACCCTGTCTTGAAAGAAAGAAAGAAAGAGAGAAAGAGAGAAAGAGAGAAAGAGAGAAAGAAAGAAAGAAAGAAAGAAAGGAAGGAAGGAAGGGAGAGAGAGAAAGAAAAAAAGAAAGAAAGAAAGAAAGAGAGAGAGAGAAAGAAAGAGAGAGAGAAAGAAAGATAGAAAGAAAGAAAGAAAGAAAGAGAGAAAGAAAGAAAGAAAGAGAGAGAGAGAAAGAAAGGAAGGAAGGAAGGAAGGAAGGAAGAAAGAAAGAAAGAAAGAAAGAAAGAAAGAAAGAAAGAAAGAAAGAAAGAAAGAAAGAAACCGGCAAGAATCAATAAACAAACAACTGAAACAACCAAATTCTGGGGTAGCTTCATGGAAGAGGGGATCCTCTGGCAGGAAAGGTGGCTCTGACAGCTGTGGGAGACAGGCGGTCTTGGAGGTGGCAGTAAGCAGGGAGGTGGTAAGAGGAAGGCAGGACCTCATTCAGACACCAGAAGATGAGGCGCCATGAGAGAGGCGGGAGCAGGACCTAGCTGTCTTGGAGGCTCTAGGGAGAACGTGGTTCGTGGTTTGTGTAGCTTCTGGTACTGTTAGGAGTCTTTGATGGGTTTCAGCCCTGTACTCCCTACCCTCTTCATTACTACAGGGAGTTCTTGGCTTGTGAGGACTCCTGCGATGATGGATTAGGAGCTGACCCTGCTCAAGGGTGCTCTCATCTCAGCTAACTACATCTGTAGTGACCCTATTCCAAAGAAGAGGACAGTCTGAGACAGTGCGGACTAGACTTGGACAAGACTATTTTTAAAAGGGAGACAGCCCATGACATGCAGGTAGAACAGGCAGGAAATTGAGACCTACAAAGGAAAGAACTTGAGAGAAACATCTAGTTACTTCCTCTTTTTATCCTGCTTCCTTGGTCATTGGTCAGGGACATGCATCAATGGCACGTATCTTCCCAGACGTCATTTTCCTCATCAGTAAAAGAAAGCCATTGGACTCTTGTTCTGTAAAATCTGTGAGCAAGGAGCCTGAGTCTTCCAACGAAATTAATAACTCAAGGGAGGCACTATTTTGGGAATATGTAACAAAATAGGCCAAAATGGGTAAATATCAGGTACTTGGATAAAAGGTTTCATTTTGACTACCTACTCTGACTTGGGGGCTCCCTCGAGCTCCAGGCAGGGAGTCATTGGAGACTGTTTTCAGGCCTGAGGGAAAGGGCTGCGTCTGATTATGCACCAGAAGGATGCCTGGCTTATAACGGATGTTCAGAAATGACAACATAGGGGCTGGAGGGATGGCTCAAAGGCTAAGAACACTTGTAGCTCTTGCAGAGGACCAAGGTTTCATTCCCACTATCCACATGGCTGCTTACAAATAACCATAACTCCAGTTCCAGAGGACCTAATGCCTTTTTTTTTTTTTTTTGGCCTGTATGTGTTCTGTACACAGGCATAAACACAGGCAAGCCACTCATGCATATCAATTAAAAAATAAAGGAATCTTTAGAAGAAGACAAATGCATGAGCAGGAACACTGGGGTGGTTAGTGGGTGGTGATCTAGGTAAATGTTTCCCCAGTCAAAGGGGATTTCTACAAAGTCCTGGTGGTTCCTCCCGTGGCCATGACCTCAGAACCCAGCACTTCCCCTATGCTTGGGATCTTCCTCTGTATGTCAATGGTGGTTCCCCTGGTTTTAGAGGGTGACTCTGGAGTTTCACTTCAACAAAGCTCTCCCTTTTCTTCAGAGAGCAGACCCCTGTGCTTGCTGGGGGTGGGGATTCTGTCCACAGATGCCTTACTGCTAGAGTGCCTCCTCCTGGAGGCGGGGGGGGGGGGGGTTCTCAAGAGCCCTTCAGGAGCAGACAGGAAGGAGGATGGAGGACGAGAGACAGGGATGCTCTGCTAGATTCTGCACGCAATACACTGGAAGCTGGATGATGACTCTGGAAGTGCTGATGTTTAGTTACCGCTAGTTTTAATACTGAGGTAAAACAGGGGGCTTTCTAAAGCTGGAGAAGAAGTCCTGGGGAGATTGGCTTGGTTTGAGGAGCGATTCCACTTCCATTGAGAGGAAAAAGCAGATAAGGGCCAGGGCTTAACACAGAAAGGCTCAGAAGATTTGCACTTGGACTTTCAGGGGTAAGCATTTTAAGGTGCAGAGAAAGAGGGAGAGGCCAGACAAGGGATTCAGAGTGACATGGTCAGAGTGAGGAGAGATTCCAGAAGTCTCTTTTCAGCACTGGGCAGCCGTGGGATGCCATTTAAAAAAGACCTCTGCAATCTTGGTGGCTGTGGTGCCCGAGACCTCTTTGAACCACGCTCTTGGGAAACTCAGAGCAAATGCCGTGGGACCGTATGCTGAAACCTGGCCAGAATGCTTCTAGACTGTAGGTGGAAACTTCGATCAGAACTATGCAGTCTTCGGTGAGATGAAAACTTGGTTGGAGCAGAGTCTGCAGGGCAATGTAGATGGACCCAGGTTTCAGGCAGCAGACTGGACATTGGGATGGACTACACTGGGGTAGGCCAGCACTGATAGCTGGACTCCTGAAAGGTTGTCCATAGGTGTGACCTTACAAAGGGATGTCTAGAGGTGTGATGGTCCTCTGTGAGCCAGAGAAAAAACAGGTAGACTAGCAAGCAGGCTGGACTGCATTAGACTCCATCCTGCACTTGGCTTTCTCCTCTTTCCTTAGTCTTCCTTACTTAACACTAGTGTCAGATTAGCAGGCAGCTCTGGTCTCCTTTGCTTTTGTCCTCAACATCTATCTTTTCCTTTTTCAAAGAGCACAAACTTTTCCTGGTTTGTAGGGATTCAGTGTCTCAGCCTCCTGAGATCTGGATGGTTGTAAATTATCTGGGTGTATGAGTTTACTGATGTCTTTTCATTTTACTTTAGCCAAAACTGACACATCCCTCCAGATTTTCCCTCTTTTATTCATATTTATCCTCTTTCTCCCCCTCTATCACTAATCACTAGTCTTACTCTGTTTTTGATCTCACTTTACAAAGTGGTTAACATATCACTCTACACAGTATTATCAGTGCTCCTTTACTTCCTAAAATGATTGGCATTTAAGGGGTGTTGTGTTTCTTTTTTTAATTTGACTATTATTGGATTTTCATAGCAGGCATTCCCTTTGGTAATGATCCTTTTGAAGACAGTATTCCAATTTTAGGGGAGCACTGGGGATTGAGCCTGAGGTCCTAGACACCAGTCCATCAGAGAAAAATGGCACTTCAGCCTTACTGAAATCTAGTTCTTGTTGAATGTTAAAAACACTTCCTGTGAAAGAATCAGGGACACTTGAAAAGACCCAAATTGAAAATAACCCAAACACAGATGTACAAGTCCCAATGCAAAAGTATAAGAAACGTGAAAAACCAAGACAACATGACTTCTCTAAAGTTAGTAATACCAGTAGTAACGAACTAGACAAAATCAAAGACAAAAAATTCAAAAGGATACTTGTAAGTATGTTCAAATAGATCAAAGAGGCCATAAATTTCTGAATGAATTCCAAGAGAACACAAATACTGAATAGAATAACATAATCAGTATAAGATATGAAAATAGAAGTCAGTAGAGACAGAAAGGCTGAAGAAAGCCAAGTGGAATATTGGAAATGAAAAATTCAGTAAGTCAAATAAAAACTCTATGGAAAGGCTCACCGATGAAATGGATCATGGGGAGGACAGAATATCAGTGCTTAAAGACAAGGTAGAGGAATTTCATTATTCACACTGTTAAAAAGTATAAATTCACAAGAAGGTATGAACAGAACATTTGAAATCTATGGGACACTCTGAAAAGACTAAATCTACAAATTATGGGCATAGAAGAAAGAGAAGTTCGTACTAAAAGCATAGAAAATATTTTCAATAAAGTCATAGCAGGAAATTCCCCAAATCTAGGGAAAGAGGTTCCCACCTAGTACAAGTGACAGTTAAAAAGCCAAAGACCAGAAAAAAACAAAAAACTCCTCATGTTAAATTGTAGTCAAAACAGTAAATGGACAGAACAAAGAATTCACATTGAAATCTGCATGAGAGAAACACCAGCTTGCACATAAAACCAGACTCATACAAGAGATTTCTGTGGTGATATACTATGAACCCTAATAAAATCTGCCTGAAGATCAGAGAACAGAACAAGCCACTAGATTAAACATAGAGGCCAGGCAGTGGTGGCACACGCCTTTAATCCCAGGAAGTGATGGCTGGGTGGAGAAAGGTATATAAAGTGTGAGGAGACAAAAACTAAAGGCTTTTCAGCAGAAGCGTCCCTTTCAGCTAGAGGCTTTTCCAGCTGGAGCCTTTCAGGTGAGGACACAGAGGATTTCAGTCAGAGGACTCAGGTTTTTTATTAAAAGATTCATGTTACAATTTCTCAACAGAAACTTTAGAAGACAGGAGGGCGTTAATGTACCTAATTGAAGGAAAATGAAAAACTTTCTGTGATAAAGAGATTAAAAAATTTATGACCCCTAATTGAGGTCTGCAGAAGATCCTTGAAGGGATCCTTCAGACTGAGACAATTAAACACATGTACAAGGCTACAAGGAAGAATAAGGTACACTGAAACGTGGATAACCAAATGAGGACGAGGAAAACACCAAACACCACACAATCAACAAAGTGTCATGAATTAATACAAACCTTTTGGTAATAATTCTGAATATTAATGGTCTCCAGTCCCTATTAAAAAGCACAGACTAACATATTGGATTAAAAAACAGGTCCCATTGGTTGGGGATTTAGCTCAGTGGTAGAGCGCTTGCCTAGCAAGCGCAAGGCCCTGGGTTCAATCCTCAGGTCCAAAAAAAAAAAAAAAAAAAAAAAAAAAACACAGGTCCCATGTATTTGTTGCATCAAAGACAGATGCTACCTTAGGGCAAAAGGACGAAAAAGTCCCAAGCAAATGGACCTAATAAACAAGTAAGTGCTACTGTTTTACTATCTGACAAAAGTCACTCCAAATTAGTAGGAAGGGACAAAGAATTTTTTTATGCTGATAAAACAGAAAAGCCCATCAAGAGGACATTGTAATTATAAACATGTATGCACCAAATATGAGTTCACTCGATTTTATAAAACAAATACTATTAGATGTAAAGTCACAGATTAACCTCAACTTAGTAGTACTGGGCTACTTCAATACCACACTTCCATAATAAATAGGCCATCCCAAGGAAAAAATATGTATCCATGTTAAACAGTATCATAGACCAAGTGAGACCTGTACAGGACATTTCACCCAAACATGCAGAATGTACATCTCTCTCAGCAGTCTTTGGGACTTTCCCTAAAGGAGAACATATGATAGGACACATGGCAATTCTTAGCAAACATGGAAATCATTCCTTGTATTTTGACTACAATGGAATAAAACTTTAAATCAACAGCAAGAGAAACTATACAATATACACAAACTCATGGAGATTAAATCACACACTGTTTCACGATGAATGAATCACTGAAGACATCAAGGAGGAAATTAAAGAATTCCTCCACTGAATGAAAATAAACACATCATATCAAAACCTTTAGGATATAATGAAAGTAGTTCTGAGAGAAAGGTTCATAGCTACATTGGCTACATTAAAAATTAAAGAGCTTTCAAATAAATAACTTAATGATCACCCTTAGAGCAAGAACAAGTTGAGCACAAAATCAGTGGGTGAGAAGAAATTATATCAAGTCAGAAATTACAGAAATGGAAATAATATAAAGAATCAATGAAGCAAAGAGCTATTTCTTTGAAGAGATAAATAAGATAGGCAAACCCTAGCTAATCTAACCAAAAGAAAAAGAAGACTCAAATTAATAAAAAAAAAAAATCAAACCTAAAAATGGAAAGGAGACTTTACAACAGATGCTGGGGAAATTCAGGAAATTCTTGGGACATGCTTTAAGTTGGAAAATCTAAAAGTAATGGATGAATTTCGGTTGCATATGATCTACCCAAATTAAACCAAGCTGGGATAAAGAATCTAAACAGGGGGGCTGGAGTAATGGCTCAGTGGTTAAGAGTGCTTGCTGCTCTTCCAGAGGTCCCAGGTTTGGTTCCCAGCACCCATGTCATGTGGCTCACAACCACCTGTAACTCTGTCTTCAGGGGATCTAGTGGCTTTTTCTGGGCTTTTTGGGCACCTGAACACACATGCATCCATACATTTGCACATGTGCACACATGCACATACACACACAAATAAAATAAAATAACACATCTACAACAATTGTTGAGATTGGGGCTGAAAAAGTCCAGGCCCCAGATTTCTTTGTTTCTTTTTTTTTCTTTCTGTGTGTCTGTCTGTCTCTCTCTTCCCTCCCTCCCTCCCTCCCTCCCTCCCTCCCTCCCTCCCTCCCTCCCTCCCTCCCTCCCTCCCTCCCTCCCTTCCTTCCTTCCTTCCTTCCTTCCTTCCTTCCTAGACAGGGTTTTACTACATAGCTCTGGCTAGCCTGGAACTTGCTATGTAGACCAGGAGCCTGGAACTTGCTATGTAGACCAGGCTGGCCCCAAATCCACAATTCTCAGCTTCTACCAGACTTTTAAAGGAGACTTAACACCAATGCTTAAACTATTCCATAAAATAGAAAAAAAAGTGCTTCAGACTCAGAGAAAGACACAGCAGCAACACAATGAAGTCAATTAAGTACTTAAAAACTACAAACTAAATAGAAGAAAACATCAAAGAGATCATTCACTCTGGTCAAGGTGGCTTCATTCTAGAGATTCAAGGATGGTTCAACAGATGTGAATCAATAAATGTAGCACATCATACAAATGTGGTCAAGAATAGAAATCACATGATCATTTTAATAGATACAGAAAAGGCTTTTGACAAAATCTAACATCCATTTATCATAAAATCCTGAAGAGGCTACAATAGAAGGAATGTATGTCAACATAACGAAAATATATTTAATTAACTGTAGCACGAATTCTAACTGGTCTTAATAATAAAAACCTGGAGGCAGATATCACAGTGAAAGCTGAAAGATCAGGTGAAAGCTGGGCAGCCAGCCACTAGAGAGACTTCTTACCTTTGCTGAATCCTCAGCCTGAAAGGGATCTGCACTCCTATCTCCTTCCGCCTTCTATTCCTTTTCTTCACACAGCTATCACACTTCCTGTCTCAACCTCCCTAGTGCTGGAATTAAAGGTGTGTGCCACCATTGCCTGGTTCTGTTTCTCTTTTAAACTGGATCAAAATTTTGTGTAGCCTCGAACTCACAAAGATCGTCTGCCTCTATGGCTAACTAGTGGTTTAGCTCCATACTCTGATCTTCAGACAAGCTTTATTTGTCTGATCACAAACAAAGTATCACCACATCTAACATTATACTAAACAGGAAATACCTCCAGGCATTTCCACTAAAATCAAGGACAAGACAAGCATGTCCACTTTCTCTACTTTTATTCAATGTAGTGCTTGAAGTCTTAGAGAAAAAGAGACAAAGAAATGAAAGTGATATAAATAGTAAAGAAAGAAGTCAAAGTTTCCAGATGACATGATTCTATGCATAAGAGATTCTACTAGATTCTATGCATAAGAGATTCCTAAGATTCTACTAGAAAACTTGTAAAGCTGGGAAACTCTTGCAGCACAATGGCAGGATGCAAAATCAAACACCAAATCATCAGCCTCTTGTGTACCAGCCACACATCTGACAAGAAAGAAATCTGGCAAGCAATTCTATCCACACCTGCCTCAAAAGATACTTTGGAATAAACCTAACCAATGAAGAGAAAGACCTCACCAATGAAAACTTTAAAACTGATGAAAGAAAGCACAGACAGTCAAAGATGGGAAGACTTCCTAGGCTCATAGGTGGGAAGAGGTAACATTGTGAAAATAACTATCTTTAGAATATTTTTTTACATTTTTTGTTTTTATCAGATAATCAGCAGATGTGAATGCCAAGCTTAGCTAGAGACCCTGTCTCAGGGGAAGAAGATGGAGTGTGCGCTAGAGCACCCTCTGCCAACATTTGTCTTTACATGTGTGCGCACAGGCACATGCTCACATGTGCACACACACTGCAGACATAGATATTCACAAACAAACAAAAAAATTTAAAAAATACCGATTTCAATCACCATCAAATGATACAACTAATGTATGTATGCTTGTGGTGTATTTGTCTATACATGTTCATGTGTGTGCATGCACATATGTGTGGCTGCATGTCTGTGTGTGTGAATGTATGTTGTGCAGATCACAGGTTGCTGTCCATGCCTTCCTTACTTGTTTTTCAGCAGTTTTTTACTTTATTTTTTGTTGTTGTTGTAGTTGTTGTTGGTGTGTGTGTGTGTGTGTGGTTGGAGGTCAGAAGGAGAATCAGTTATTTCCTTCAACCATATGGGTTCTGGGGGTTACACTTGTTTAATCAGGTTTGGCAGCAAGCACCTTTGCCCGGCGGGCCATTTCACTGACCCTTTACCTTACTTTTTGAGACAAGGTCTCTTTCTGAACCTGGAACTCATCAGCTTCAGTAGGCTGGTTGGCCAGGAAACCCCATGCACCCCAGGGATATAATTATGGATGTGTGCCACTGTGTTCTACTGTCCACCCCATACAAGGTCTCACTGTGTAGTCCTTGCTGGCCTGGAACTCACTATATAGACCAGGCTGGCCTAGAGCTCATAGAGATCCTCCTGCCTCTGCCTCTCAAGTGCTGGGATTAGAGGTGTGCACCATCATACCTGGCCACGTGCTCCTCTTTATGTGTTGTGTGTGATGCACTTTACCCACTAATCGTCTTCTCAGAACCTGTCTTAGGTAGGGTTTCTAGTGCTGTGAAGAGACACCATGACCGTGGCAACTCTTATAAAGGAAAACATTTAATTGGGGCTCACTTACAATTTCAGAAGTTTAGTTCATTATCTTCATGGCGGGGAGCATGGCAGTGTGCAGACAGACATGGTACTGGCTACATCTTGATCAGAAGGCAGCAGGAAGTAGACTATCTCACTGGGAGTAGCTTGAGCATATATGAGACCTCAAAGCCCACTCCCACAGTGACACACTTCCTTCAACAAAGACACACCTCCTGATAGTACCACCACAGTTCCCAAATGAATTAATTTTGGTTGATATAATTTGAATAACTTATTATTCTTTTCTTTGATTTAAATATTTATTTTTATTATTTTAATTATGTATATGTATGTGTGTGTGGGGGGAGTATGTACACATGGATGTAAGTGCCCACAAAGGCCAGGGGTGTGAGATCCCCTAGAGCTGGGGTTACAGGTAGTTGTAAGCCACCTGATGTGGGTGCTAGGGAATCAAACTCTGGTCCTCAAGAAGAGCAGTATGTGCTCTTAACCATTGAGCCATCTCCCCAGCCCTGGAGCTTTTCTTTTTATTTTTTTAGGATAATAAAAGCTGGGCCTGGTGGTTCAGGGCCATAGTCATAGTTTTTGGGAAGTTAATGTGAAGATTTAGGTTGATGTAGGCTACAGAGTATGACCCTATCACAAAATGAAAAAGTCAAGGGCTGACCTGAGTGAGTAGCTGTTACTTTCTGGTGCTGGCAATGAAGCCCCAAGCCTTCTCAGGTAAATACCACACCACTGGCCTACATCCCCCAGCAGTCTGGGGCAGGAGAGATGGCTCTGTAGCACGAATCCTGATTGGTCTTAATAATAAAAACCTGGAGTCAGATTTGGGGTAAATGTGGAATGATCAGAGAAGCAGAGCAGCCAATCACTAGTTCTTACCTCTACGAAATCTTCAGCCTAAAAGAGGCCGAGCTCCTGTCTCCTCCCACCTTATATTCCTCTCTCTGCCCAGCTATATCACTTCCTGTTTCCTCCTCCCAAGTGCTGGGATTAAAGGTGTGTGCCACCACCGCCCGGCCTCTAGTGGCTAGCTCCGTGCTCTGATCTCCAGGCAAGATCTATTTATTAAAGCACAAATAAAATATCACCACATGGTTCAGTGGTTAAAGTGTGTGTTGCTCCTGTAGACGGACATAACTTGGTTTCCTGTGTTCACACAGGAAGCTCCTAACTGCCTGGGACTTCAGCTTTGAAGAATCTGATATCCTCTTTGGTCGCAGCAGGCGCTCAAATGCTTGTACACATACGATAACATACAGACACATGTAAAAGACATGAATCTGATTAAAAATGTTTCATTTTTATTACAAAATTCATTTAATTTTGTATTTCTCTGATTTCTAGTGTGATCTGGAATCATTTTATACATCATATATTCTGTTTTGTCATCTAGTTCTAATTTTTTCCCTTATTTGGTAGAGGTTCTTTTAATATGTGTGTTTGTCTGTGGAGTGTATGCATGTGTGCCTGTGCCCATGTGAGTGTGTGGAGACCAGCAACAGCAGACCCCATCCACCATTTATTTATTTATTTATTTATTTGGAGACAGTCTCACTGTGTAGGCTTGGCTGTGCTGGAACTTGCCTGTGTAGATCACGCTAGCTTTGAATTAACAGAGATCTGCCTGCCTCTGCTTCCTGAGTGCCGGGGTTAAATGGTGTGTACCCCCATGCTGCTGCTGCCATGTTCCTCTTCCTTTGAGACAGTGTCTCTCACTGTCCTGAGGCCTCCTGGGTAGGGTAGGCTGCCTGGCCGGTGCACCCAGGAATCCTGTCTCCTACTTCCAGGGGCTGGAATTGCACGTTTGTTTCACATACCTGGCTTTTAGGGCCTGGGTTCTGGTGATTGAAGGGTGTCTGTATGCGTGCATGCGTGCGTGTGCGTGCATGTGTGTATTTTCTTAAGGCTTATTTTTATTTATGTGTATGTGTCTGTAGGCCATGTGTAAGTATGGGTGCCAAGGAGGCCAGAAGTGAATGTCTGATCCTTTGGAGTTACAAGTGGTTATGAACTGCCTGATGAATGTGCTATGAACTAAACCCAGGTCCTCTGGAAGAGCAACAAGTGCTCTTAGCCACGAGCTGCCTCTCCAGCCCCTTCCTTTTGTTTTTTGAAACAAGGTCTCATATATTCTAGACTGGCCTCAAACTCCCTGTGCATCTAAGGCTGATGTTGACTCCTGGCCTTCCTGGCTTTACCTCCCGGTTCTGGGATTATAGGTGTGTACCACCATGCCTGGCTTTGAGTTTTATTTTAATTAATTAATTAATTTTAAATTACTGAGTCTTATATTTTACACAGTGACTTTACATCTGAACTTCTACAGTAAATGAACAACTTTCCTGCAGGGGCATTGTCTTATGTGTCTTAGCTAAGAACTCTATGCAGGACCCCTATGATTTTCTCTTCTGTTCCCTCTAGGGCATCAATTGAAGAGAAATATGGCAAAGATCTGCTGAGTCTCTCCAGGAAGAAGCCATGTGGACAGTCCGAGATCAAGTAGGTACCAGTCAGTGTCTTTCTGAGTCCTAGGCTGGCTCACTGCCCAGTGCCCCATTGTTTCAGCAAGTACAATTGAGTAACAGTTACAGTATATAAGATTAAAAGAATTAATTTTTTTCCTTTTTTTTCAATTGTGAAAAGTCTGTATCTTTTCATAGATCTTAACAGAACACAGAATTTGTGGTTCTAAGTTACCACAATTTTTTCAGTACAGACCCTTGCTGAAGAAACACAAGAAACACAGTGAAATTGAACATTTAGTTCATAATGCACACACACACACACACACACACACACGTTACTGTGACTACAATTCAACAATGCAATAGATTGAAGAATTAGATATACATAGATTTTTAGTGATGAACAGATGTAAAAAAAACCCTCAATTATACAGACTATGTTTATAAAAGAGTGAATTAAAAGCTTAAGTGGGGAGATTTTTAGAAATGTCCTAGAAATTTTGTAAAAGGATCAAATAGGAAAATGAAATCTTCCAGGCTAGAGGGAAAAGACGATTTCAGAGCTGGGAGATGCCTCTGTGGTTGAAGTATTATCTACACAAGCGTGATGGCCATAGTTCAGTTCCCCAGAACCGATGTCAATGCTGGATGATGTGGAAGCCTGTAATTCCAACCTTAGAAGGTGGAGTCAGGGGATCCCCAGAGTTAACTGGATAGATAGCGTGGCTAGCCATATCAGTGAGCTCTGGGTTTGATTGAGAGACCCTGCCTCAGAGAATGAGTAGAAGACTGATAGAGGATGATTCTTAGCATCAACTTCAACCTTGAGCCTTTACATGCACATGTGTGTATGCTCACATACATGCCCACACATGTGGAGACATGCATGTTCATACACACGTACAACATGCATAAAAACAGTAAAGAAAAAAAAATGTTAAGGAGCCGGGCAGTGGTGGCACACACCTTTAATCTCAGCACTTGGGAGGCAGAGGCAGGTGGATTTCTGTGAGTTCGAGGCCAGCCTGGGCTACAGAGCGAGAGCCTGTCTTGAAAAACAAAACAAAACAAAACAAAAAAAAGTTAAGGGTTTAGTTAGGAGAAATAAATTGAAGAGAAATATTATACAGCACTGTGATTGTAGTTAATAGCAATGCATTATTCTTAAAAAGAATTGAAAGTAGATTGTAAGTGTACCACTCCAAAACAGTGGTAAAGATGTGAGGTAATGGATATACTAATTACTTTATTGAGCCATTCCACAATGCATACAGATTTCAAAATATCACGTTGCACATGGTAAAGATGCACAATTTTATTTTTCAATTAAGAGAAAGAAGCTGTAAAAAAGGAATAGGCTTGACCTATAGTTTCTGATCAGTAAGTATATGCTGAGTGTAGTGACCTACACCTTCAGTCCCAGCACTCGGGAATCAGAGGCAGGTGGATCTCTCTGAGTTCGAGGTCAGTCTGGTCTACAAGGTGAGTTCCAGGACAGCCAGAGGTACAGAGACTCAATCTCAGAAAAAAAAAAAAAAAGCATGTGATGACTTTCTGGAAAAGGAGTCAGTTGAGAGCCAGGGTTTGAGCTGGGGCATGGTGGGGAATGCCTGTAATCCTAGCATTTGGAAAGTGGAGGCAGGAGAGTTAGGAATTTAAGGCTGACTTCAGCTGCATAGCAAGCCCGGATAGGTGAGATGCTGTCTCAGTTTGTACACCACCCCCCGCCCTCCCCGCAGAAACTCACTGAAAGTGCACACTAGGATTGGAGCTCTCTCTTTATTTGCTTCATTTTCATATTCAAATGACAACATGTTCTTATGAGAAAGGGATTGTACCTAGAGTTTTCCTGCCTTGCCCACAGTCAGGACAAATCTCTGTCACCCAGCAGTCCCACAGCCGCTCAGACCCAACCAAATAAACACAGAGACTTATATTGCTTACAAACTGTATGACCATGGCCGGCTTCTTGCTAACTGTTCTTATAGCTTAAATTAATCCATTTCCATAAATCTATACCTTGCCATGTGGCTCGTGGCTTACCAGCATCTTCACATGCTGCTTGTCATGGCGGTGGCTGGCAGTGTCTCCTTCTGCCTTCCTGTTCTTTCTTTTCTCCTCTCTGTTAGTCCCGCCTATACTTCCTGCTTAGCCACTGGCCAATCAGTGTTTTTTTTAATTGACCAATCAGAGTAATTTAACATACAGACCATCCCACAGCAAGGAATCAGATTCCTATATTATCACCGGGGAAGATAAAATGCAGAGTTTTCACATTTGGCTCTAGCCAGGGCAGACAGTGCGGAACTGTTTATGCCAGGGATTGAGGAGGTCAGTCTTAAGAGGTTTTGGTCTTTTACTGTTTTCTGAGGTTCAAGGGTAAACATGAATCTGGAGTCCCCAGGTGAAGACGTGGCAAAGAGAGGCACGTGAAAACATTGTGATAAAATTAGATAGATGATTTCCAGAGCTGAAATTGTATTATGTACTTGTTTTTCAGTACCTTGAAGAGAGCCCTCGAGGTCTTCAAGCAGCGTAAGTTAATTATTTAAAATTTTATTTTATATGTATGGGTGTTTTGCCTGCATGCATGCCTGTATACCATGTGTGTGCCTGGTGCCCACAGAGGCCAGAAGAGGGCATTAGATCCCCTTGAACTGGAGTTACGGTGGCTGTCAATGTCATGTAGGTGCTGGGAATTGAATATGGGTCCTCTGGAAGAGTAGCCAGTACTCTTACTGCTCAGCCACCACTCCAGTCCCTAGTGCAATCATCGGTAGGCTCTGTCTCTTTCTTCTAAGGTGAGTTCTATTTTGAACAGTAGTTTAACATTGGGTAGAAAGATTTAACACAGCCATAAGGTGAGAAAAAGCTCTGCAGAGTAGAAATGAGCCAGACTCTTCACATCTACCTGTCACTTGGATAGTGTGGTTAGCACAGATGCATGGGCTCATCTGAGGTTCTGACTCAGGGGTTTGGAGTAGGGCCTGAGATTCTGTGTGCTCTTAAGTTCCAAACAGGAATAACAGCATGCAAGGACATTCTGTCCTGTGTTGTTTTTAACTCAGAGATATCGTTATGTGAGTGCTTGTCTGTACCTTACTTGATTCTGACAGACTTACCCAGCCTCTCATATATTTTTGTGTGGCTTTTCGCTTCCCAGAGATAATTCTGCCGGACTTCAGTCACTGGGGGCAACGTTGTAACTGTCTTGCCACTTCTCCCAGATTTTCAGACATTTTAAAAATCATTTTTATGCAGAAGAAATCTTTATTTTCTAGTGTGTGTATTTGTGTGTGAAAGGGTATGTGAGTGTAGAGGTCAGAGCACCACTTTGTGGGATCTTCACCTTTAACCTTGTTGAAGCAGGATCCCTCTTGTTTTTACTGTACGGCCTCCTCCAGGCTAGCTGACCCCCAAGATTCTGGGACTTTCTCCGATCGGCGCCTCCCATCTCTCTGGGAGTACTAGATCTTAGATGTATGTCACACATCCGGCTTTTTTCATGGCTCTAGGAATCTAACTGAAGTCGTCAGACTTGCTTGGCCAGTGGTTTTTCCCGATGGGATGGCCCCAGCTCTACAAGACATTTTAATTAGGGCAGTCTTCAAAGAAACATATTACCTGGCCATTCTTTGCTCCTATTGTAATCTGGCACGTGGTCCCACCTGCCCCTCCCCAGACCTGCTCTTTTAATGGACACTAGCAATCTTTCTCTAGTTCAGAGTATGTCAGGCATCATGGGCTTTTCTCACCCACTTTGGCATGTTCATTGATGTTGTCCTAGTTTGGTTTTGAATCTGACCTGGAACTACACCAGCAGATTTTTATTAGTTACAGTAACGTGGAGACAATCAGGAGCTGGGAGGTCTGGGATGAGACCTGTCACGTTACTCTTCAGGGAGTCCTGCCCAGCTCAGTGTTCCTCAGGGTTTCTGCTTCCGGGGCTTTCTGTCCTTCCTTGTAGGGGATTTCCAGGTGAAGGGTGTCAAAGGGCACAGTGTGTATGACTGATGCTGGAAGTGTTTCTGTAGCTGGTTGAGTGCTGTTCCGTCAGAACCCCTGTTATCTGCTTCCTGTCATACTATGGTATGACTGTGTCCTAATACAGGAGACTTCTGACCCATCACGTGAGAGGATTTCCCCCATAACGACTAAGCAATCCCTTCCGCAATAGAAGCTGGCCAGTGTCCTCTGGTCCTGCTCAGTTGTCACACTATCATCCTGGAGGTAATCAGATCCTGTACTCTGAAGGCTCAGCTCCCACTATAGTTACCTGTCCCAAGGCTCCTACCTGTGCCCACCAACAGGCTGAAGATCAGGTTCCCACAACCCCCATTTGGTTCAATACATTTACCCCAGTAGCTCCAGGAACTTAGGGAAAGAATTACCCTTGCTGGTTTATAATGAAGGATATTACAAAGGAAATGGATTAAGGTGAGGGGGCAGAAGTGGGGTGTGTGTGTGCGAGGAACTTTTATGCCCTTTCTGAGCACACTGTGCAGGAATGGGTTCAGCAGGCTTCAGCCACACCCAGTAATCACCGCATGCTTAGCTATTAGGAAGCTCCCAAAGCTGTCTCTGTTTTGATTTTTATGGAGACCTCATTGGATAGACACGCTTGTTAACAGACTGAGTGGGAAAGCCAGTTGGGAGCTTCAGAGTCTTCCTGGCCTCTGGAGTACCATGTCTACCTGCAGTGCATGGGGTGAGACTCCTCTGGAGGGAACTGGGTCCTTTGACCCACTACCAGACAAGATAAAGAACACAAAGAAACCCTGTCTCAAAACAAAACAAAACAAAACAAAACATAAAAAGAATTTCTTTATGGTCCACTAAAGGCAGAGAGAGATCAGTTTTCACAATCTTCCTTGGCCAGGGGTCACAAAAGCAGCAAGATGAATCAACATTTCATATATATTATACACTACAGGTGTACAAGATACATAAATAAATACTCCTCTGAACTTCTCCACTGACAGTGTCTTCTTTTCTCTTGAGTTCGGTGATGGATGTTCTTCTCATGGAGATGCAGTGTCCTTCCATGTCCCTTATTTACAATACACCGAGGAGCCAAGTGTGTTGGAGCAAAGAGCTTAGGCATAGCTCGGCTCACCCCAGTAGTCGACTTTTTCCACTCTTACTTGTTTTCCATCTCCCTCAAAAAACAGTGCGATTGTCTCTGCCGTGGTAGCACATGCCGGTAATCGGAGCACTCAGGAGGCAGAGACAGGAGGATCCTGAGTTCCGTTAAGTTAAAATTGTGTCCTTAAAGAGCTGGAGGACTGACTCAGTGGCACTTGTCATGCAAGTGTAAGGACCTGGGCTCACATCCCAGGAGCACACATAAAACCAGACATGGCAGTGCCCACCTGCCATCCCAGGAGCTCACTAAAACCAGACATGGCAGTGCCCACCTGCCATCCCAGGAGCACACATAAAACCAGACATGGCAGTGCCCACCTGCCATCCCAGGAGCACACATAAAACCATCCCAGGCAGAAGCGGGAGAATTCTC
The DNA here is from genome assembly GCF_049852395.1 of Peromyscus maniculatus bairdii. Lineage (NCBI taxonomy): Eukaryota > Metazoa > Chordata > Mammalia > Rodentia > Cricetidae > Peromyscus > Peromyscus maniculatus. The sequence continues at coordinate 69,237,963 of NC_134870.1, forward strand.
AGACTCACGAGCTTGGTGTGCAGAGTGGGAAAACCGAAAGGAGAACCTGTCTCAAACAAGGTGGAAGGTGAGAGCTGCCATTCAGAAGTGTCCGCTGACCTCTACACATGCACGGTGACATGTGTGTTCCGGACTCACACAGGAAAATGCACATATTGCACACAAGATTTAAAAAAATTAAAGGTTTCTTAGGTCAGCCTTTCTAGTTTTAACAGCATGTTTCATATTATTATTATTTTTGAGACAGTTTCTCTCTAGGTAGCCCTGGCTGTCCTGGAACTCACTATGGGGATAAAGCTGGCCTCTCTTCTGCCTCTGCCTCCCAAGTGCTGAGATTAAAGGTGTGCGCAAACCACACCCAGACTAATTTGAGCAAAATACAAGTGTTTTTCTTTCTTTCTATTATAAAGACAAATAACCTTCAGAGGTCAAAACATTGCACAAATGTTTGATAAATGTTTATGCTCATGAGAGGCCAGAGATAGAAAGCACCCAGAGATCATCAAAAGAGGTAGAGAATCAAACTTAATGATTCTTTTTTATTTCTCATATTCATTGGTGTTTAACTTGCATGTGTGACTGTGTGAGAGTGTCAGATCCCCTGGAACTGGAGTTACAGACAGTTGTGAGCTGCCGTGTAGGTGCTAGGAATTGAGCCCAGGTCCTCTGGAAGAGCAGCCAGTTATTAACCTCTGAGCCATCTCTCCAGCCCCAAGAATCAAAATTGAAATTGTGATGATCTTAGTAGCACTCTAGTTCTATTTCTCTTGCTCTGATAAGATATTGACAAAAGAAATTAGGGAGAAAGAGTTTATATTCAGTGTATAATTCCAGTTACAGCCTATCACTCGAGGGAAGTCATCACACCCATGGTCAAGGTCAGAGAGTAATGATTACTATTACATGCATGCTCACTGGTTTGTTTGCTTGTGCTCGGCTGATTTTTCCACTGAGTTTTCAGGATCCCCTGACTGGGGAATGGTGCTGCCCCATAGTAGGTTGGATCTCCCCCATATCAATGAACTTGACAACATGCCCACAGGGTCTAAACCCTCATCGAGACTTTCTTTACAAGGCTGTGCCAAGTTGACAATCAAAGCTAACATCCTTCTCAGGATATAAGGTTGTTGACTGTAACCTTGGCTGCGCCCTCCCCGCCCCCCAGCCTGGGGTGTACAACTGGGTTAGTAACAGTGGCTCGAGGCTAAGCTAAAGACTTGGCTTTGAGCTGGGCAGTGGTGGCCAACACCTTTAATCACAGCACTTGAGACACAGAAGCAGGTGGATCTCTGAGTTTAAAGAGAGCCTGGTCTACAGAGTCCAGGATAGCCAGGGCTACACAGAGAAACCTTGTCTCAAAACAAAAAACAAAAAACAAAAACAAAAACAAAAAAACAAAAAACAACAACAAAAAAAACCACCTTTGGTCTTGGTTGGGCACAAGAAGGACCTCAGTAAGTGTTGGTGACCAAAGAAAATTCTTAATTTTGTTTCTTGCTCCAGATTTGGATGTATAGTTTTGAATCATTGTGTATATTTGAATTTAGACGCATATGGACCTTGACTTTGTTTTATTTACACATTCTTTTTTACAGAAGTAGACAATGTGGCCCAGTGTCACATCCAGCTTGCGCATACTCTGAGAGAAGAGGCCAGGAAGATGGAGGAATTCAGGGAAAAGCAAAAGCTGCAGCGGAAAAAGGTTAGTTTCGTGGATGTGTTACAGTATCACTTTCTTCTGCAGAGAAATCTCAGGCATGCCTGTTCCTAAATTGCTCAACATGCTGGGCGTAGTGGCACACTTTTAATCCCAGCACTCAGGAGGCAGAGGCAGGTGGAGCTCTGAGGTAGAGGCCAGCCTGGGCTACATAGTGAGTTCCCAGACATCGAGATCTACATAGTGTGACCCTGTCTCAAACAACAACAACACCCCAAACAACAACAACAACAACAACAACAACAACAACAACAACAACATCCCTGCACAACTTGGTTCCCACCCCTAATATAATCATAACCATTTTCTGGCCTGAAAAATGACATATTGGAGTCTTCATGTAGAGACTCAATATGGAAACATGTACCCCGTACCCCAGGTCAGTCTTTCTTTAAAACAACTTGCAGGAGTGCTGGAGAAATAGTTCGAATGGTAAAATGCTTCCCATATAAGCATGGACCTGTGATTTTAGACACCAAGAACCTGGGCCACATCCTTACAGGATTCAGTGGTTCTGTTTGCGGTCTCTCTTCCTTTCAGATCCGCTGCCCCGTCACACTTGTTTTTATCAGACAAGACTGTGGCTGGAGACCTCTTTGCTCCCATCAGCAGCATCTAGCACACCCCAGCTAGTGAGCTTCCGGATCACACTCCTCCTAAGCTAGGCAACAGAGGAAGGGGGAAGAACTGGGAGAGACTCACGCTTTCCTTGAAGTTCATAATACCATGGCATAATCCCATTTTATAGCTAGAGAAACTGGCCCTGGGAAATCCAAGTTGTTTTGTTTTCAAAGCAGCTCTGGAGGCCCCCCCCCCTTTTTTTTTGGTTGTGAGCCTAGCCTTTACCGGCTGAGCCATCTCTCCAGCCCGCCTTTTTTTTTTTTTTATTTAAAGATGTATTAATTTTCATTTTATGTGTATGCATGTTTGCCTGCATGTATGTGTGTGCACTACATGTGTGCCTGGTGCCTGTGGAGCCAGACGAGGGTATCGAGCCCTTGAAACTGGAGTTACAGACTGTTGTGAACCATTGTGTGGGTGCTGGGAACTGAACCCAGGTCTGCTGGATGAGCAGCCAGTGCTGTTAACTGCTGAGCCATCTCTCCAGGACCCACGGGACTTTTTCATTGACGGGATTAATTCCACATACCTGAAAGGTGTTGGGAGTGAATAAGAGTTTTTATGCTAAATGCAGTCAGTGTTTGGGGACTTGGAAGGATCAAGAAATAAGCAGGCACAATTAAATTCTTTTTTATTTTGTTCCTGAAAAACTTGGATATGTAAGTTGACGCTTTAGTCAAGTAGAGCCCTTCAAGAATGTCTTTCAAGACTGGAAGGCTGACACCAAAGATTTCTATTCAGATCTCTGTGGACATTTGGGGACCTGTCATCCTTCCTGGAGGACTCTTTGGAATCCTTCCTGTATCCTAGCTTTTGACGGTATCTGACGTTGTTTCTACAGTCTGTGCATCCAACCAACGGCCAGTATTCAGGCTGATTCTATCCTAACCTCTCAAGAGGAGCAACTTTGCCTGCAGTTTTAAGTTGGAGTCTGGGTCGGCACTGGTGTGTCAGGCTGCCTGCAGCACCTTAAAAACCTCCTTGTCTCACACTCACCATCATTTCACGAGCTGCATTTCCCTTTGTGTGTGTGTGTGAGAGACATGGTCTTGTGAAGCCCAGACTGGCCTCCAGCTCAGCATATGTATGGCTGAGTCTCCTGTCTCCACCTCCGAGTACTGGGACTGTAGACGTGTGCTGCTATGCCTGGCCCAAGAGCTGCTTTTTGCACACTGCTGCCCCTTCCCATTTCTCAGCTGGTGCCTGTGCAATCAGTGTCTCTTAGCATGAAGGACAGATGCTGACGGTTAAGGAACACCACATCAAATGGTTTCACTTGTTCTTTCAAGCTTGCGCGTCACTCTTGAGGTTCATCTATCCCAAAGCCCTTTTCCAAGCAGAAGTATTGTGTGTACTGAACTCATTGGATGGAAGATTCTTTTGTCTGACATTGCCCAGTCTGCCACTTCTTTAAGGAAATTACAGGTTGTTCTGGTTTTTGAGACAGGGTCTCCCTATGTAGCCCTGTAACTCTATATCTCCAGGCTGGTCTCTAACTCATAGAGATCTCCCTTGTCTCTGCCTCCCAATTGCTGTGCACCACCGTACCCAACACCAGGTGATTTTTTTTTAAAGTTACCTTTTACTTATCTATTTTTCTAATAATTTATTTATTTTTATGAGCACTGATGTTTTGTCTACATGTATGCCTATGTGAGGGTGTCAGATCCCCTGAAATTGGAGTTATAGACAGTTGTGAACTGCCATGTGGGTTCTGGGACTTGAACCCTGGTTCTCTTGGAGAGCAGCCAGTGCTCTTAACCACTGAGCCATCTCTCCAGCCCCTTACTTTTTTTTAAAAAATTTTTTTCCTTTTATTTTATTTTACAATACCATTCAGTTCTACATATCAGCCACAGGTTCCCCTGTTCTCCCCCCTCCCACCTCCTCCCCTTACCCCCAGCCCCCCCCCCCCATTCCCACCTCCTCCAGGGCAAAGCCTCCTCCGAGGACTGCGATCAACCTGGTAGACTCAGTCCAGGCAGGTCCAGTCCCCTCCTCCCAGACTGAGCCAAGTGTCCCTGCATAAACTCCAGGTTTCAAACAGCCAACTCATGCACTGAGCACAGGACTCGGTCCCACTGCCTAGTTGCCTCCCAAACAGATCAAGCCAATCAACTGTCTCACCTATTCAGAGGGCCTGATCCAGCTGGGAGCCCCTCAGCCTTTGGTTCATAGTTCATACGTTTCCATTCGTTTGGCTATTTTTTTTTCAATAACTGAGTAAAACCGAAATTTATTATAAGCCACAGTCGTCCTAGGGACCTCCATGCTATATATATATATATATATATATATATATATATATATATATATATATAGCCTGTACATACCATGACTGTCTTTCTGGGTTTGGGTTACCTCACTCAGGATGATTTTTTCTAGTTCCATCCATTTGCCTGCAAATTTCATGCTTTCATTGTTTTTCTCTGCTGAGTAGTACTCCATTGTGTATATGTACCACATTATTTTTATCCATTCTTCCATTGATGGGCATCTAGGTTTTTTCCAGGTTCTGGCTATTACAAATAGTGCTGCTATGAACATAGCTGAGCATGTATCTTTATGGTATGAATCAGCATTCCTTGGGTATATGCCCAAGAGTGGGATGGCTGAGTCTTGAGGTAGTTCGATTCCTAATTTTCTGAGAAACCGCCATACTGATTTCCACAGTGGTTGTACAAGTTTACATTCCCACCAACAGTGGAGGAGTATTCCCTTTGCTCCACATCCTCTCCAACATTGACTGTCATTGGTGTTTTTGATTGTAGCCATTCTGACAGGTGTAAGGTGGTATCTCAGAGTCGTTTTGATTTGCATTTCTCTGTGATTAAGGATGCTGAGCATTTCTTTAAATGTCTTTCAGCCATTTGTGATTCTTGTTTTGTGAATTCTCTGTTTAGCTCTTTAGGCCATTTTTTAATTGGACTGTTCAGTATTTTGATGTCTAGTTTCTTGAGTTCTTTATATACTGTGGAGATCAATCCTCTGTCAGATGTGGGGTTGGTTAAGGTCTTTTCCCATTCTGTTCAGCCCCTTACTTTTATTTCAATCTATTTTTAATTGAAATAAGATTGCATCACCTTCCTCTCTCTCTCTAGCCTTTCTTAGCTACCCACCTCCAATCCCTCCCATGTTCCCCCTCCACAAAGAGTTATTTTTTTAATTTTTAAGTGTGTGTGTGTGTGTGTGTGTGTGTGTGTGTGTGTGTGTGTATTTGTGTATGTGTGTGGGTGTCCATGGAGGCCCAGGATCCACTGGAACTAGAGTTACAGGGGTTTGTGAGCCACCTGACATGGGTGCTGGGAACCAAACTTGGGTTCTCTTAACTGCTGAGTTATCTCTCCAGCCCTGAAATGACAATTTTCTTGTCTCTTCTCTCCTCCCACTCCCCGTCTCCCTCTCCACTTCTTCAGGCAGGGTTTCTCTATATAGCCCTGGCTGTCCTGGAACTCAATACATAGAGCCAACTGGCCTGGAACTCACAGAGATCCACCTGCTTCTGCTTCCTGAGTGCTGGGATTAAAGGCGTGGGCCACCGCAGCCCAGCTGAAATGACAGCCAAAGAGCTTGGAGGTTGGAAAGGTGGCTCCGCAGTTGAGTGTGTACCGCCCTCGCAGAGGATCTGAGTTCAGTTCTCAGCACCATGTGAGATGGCTGATGACCACCTGTAACTCACCTCCAGGGGTATGCAGTCCTTCCAGCCTTCATGGGCACTGCATTCACATGTATGTGATCACACACAGACAGGCACAGACATACAATTAAAAAAAATGTAAGCTGAGTGAGGTGGCAGATGCCTTTAACACCCCAGAGGCAGAGGCAGGCAGATCTCTGCAAATTCAAGACCAAGCCTGGCTTATACAGTGAGTTCCAGGCCAGTGGGAATTACTTAATGTGGCCTTGTCTTCAAAAAAAAAAAAAAAAAAGGAAAGAAAAGAATAATTAAAAAGTTAAGGAGATATTGTGTCTCATGTGGAATAGTTAAAAAAATAAAAGGAAGCATAATACTTTAGTCAACCGAGCTGTGCATCTATGACTCCACTAAAAAGGGCCATTTTCTCACATCCTCAGGAGTCTTTAGCAGCCCTGGTCATTGCAGGAAGAGCTGTTAGCTCTGAAACTTTCCCGCTAACATGACGCACATCCAGTGAGTGGTTTGGGCTCAGAGGAGCAGCAGAGCAGCACATGCTCAATTCAAGTTCCCTTCTCAGCAGGAGACCCTTTCAAAACATCCAAAAGCCAGAAGTTTATTTAGAAAGTGGTAGTTATGTGTTTCACAATGGACTCTGGGGTGGCTTTGAGTACCTATTTTTTTTTAAAGAACATGCGTTAGGGGGAAAAAAAAGATGTGTCAATGCTAACTTCCCTTTTTAAAATTGTCACACTGCATGCTCTGGTCTTCCACTTCTTGGAAATAGAGCTATTTACACTCATCCAAAGACCAGTTGCTTGCTTGTTTTTGTTTTTTCTTTTCTTTCTTTTTCTCTTATGCAACTGGGTGAATCCAGGACCTTGGTTGTGCTGTACAAGCACAGTATTGAGCTGTGTCTCCACATGTAAGTTATCGATTTATTTTGAAAAGCCTATAGGGGGCTGGAGAGATGGCTCAGAGGTTAAGAGCACTGATTGCTCTTCCAGAAGTTCTGAGTTCAATTCCCATCAACCACATGGTGGCTCACAACCATCTGTAATGAGATCTGGTGTCCTCTTCTGCCCTGCAGTCATACATGCTGTATACATAGTAAATAAATAAACCTTTAAAAAAAGCCTAATAAATTCTTAAGTAGAATGTTTTATGCCTTTAATTTTTTTTCAAGATTTAAAAATCTTTAATCCCAGTACTTGGGAGGCAGAGGCATGCAGATCTCTATGAGTTCAAGGCCAGCCTGGTCTACATAGTAAGATCCAGGACAGCCAAGGCTACATAGTGAGACCCTGTCTCAAAAGACAAATGAACAAAACTTTATCTTGTATGTATGAGTGTTTTGTTTGCATATGTCTGCATATCATGTGAATGTCTGGTGCCCATGGAGGTTAGAAGGAGGTGTCAGAGATACCCCTGAACAAGGGTTGCTGATGTTATGAGCCACCATGTGGATACTGGGAATTGAACCCAGGTCCTTTTCACGAGCAACAAGCGTTCTTAATTGATGAATCATCACTCTAGTCCTGTTTTCTTATTTTAAATTACATTTTTATTTTCTACATGTGTGAGTGCATGAGTGTGTGCATGTATATGTGTTCATGCCATAGTGTATATGTGAAAATCAGAGGACAGCTTGTAAGAGCTGGTTCTCTTCTTTCACTGTGTTGGTCCCAGGGATTGAATTCATGTTATCAGGCTCGGTAGCAAGTGTCCTTATCTACTGAGACATCTTACTGGTTCCATAATTGATTTGTTTAGTAGACTGGGGCAGGGGAAATGTAGGAGGGTGGCTGGTCAATGTTTATAGCTGCTTACCTCTGCAAGTAGTGTTTTCTTGGGGATGAGCACCAAGATGGACATATTCTCCTTCCACTAAACACAGAACATAGCCAGACAGTCTGATGTGATATAGAATCAGGAAACATATGATGAGTCCTCTACAGTAAAGGAAAGGAAAGGAAGGTCCCATCTGAACACCTAATAGGGACATACAAACTCACCTGGGGCTGGTGAAGCCTTCTGGAGGAAGTCACCTCTGTAAACTGTTTGCTGTCCCACCCATTCCCAAATACTCAGAAACTGCTTCCCAAATAATTGACTCAGAGGCTTAATATAAATTATATAAATGCTCAGCCAATAGCTCAGGCTTATTACTAACTAGCTCTTACATTTTATATTTTTCATTGTGAGCCTAGCCTTTAATGTCGGAGCTATCCCTCCAGCCCAGCTCTTACATTTTAAGTTAACCCATATTCCTTATTTACACTCTTTATTAGCAAGGCACATTAATCTCCTGCTCCCTCTGCATCTGGTTGCTGACTCTGGCCTTCTACTTCCCATCATTCTTAGTTTGGTCACCCTGCCTATATTTCCTTTCTGGCTACTGGCCAATCAGTGTTTTATTAAACCAATTCAAGTGACAAATCTTTTCAGTGTACAGGAGGATTATTCCACAGCACATCTGTATGCTAAAGCTACTGTTAGAGGCCACTACTGAGGTAATGAGAACGGAGCCTGGCATTCCTTGGGGTAGGCAGGGTGAGGAGGGTGTGTGGATATCCTTCCCAGTAATCTGCCCCAGAGTTACTTGGATCCTTCACAAATCTCTTCTCCTTTTCCCTTCCTATTCTTTATTCTACTCTATAGATGAGATGGTTGAGTTTTTGCATACTTTGTGTTACCAATAATAAAACACATCTGAGCAGAAAACCTGAATGCTAAAAGAGCCTCTCTCCCCAAAACACATGCAAGAGAATTTGGACTCACTGAGATCATCCTGAGTGGGTCACCCTGTGAGTGAGCATGGACACAAGAAGATTTAGGTCAAAGCTACTTAGCAGATAGAGATAGACCCGATGTGCCACCACTAACTCCCTGAGTGGGCTTGAGCACTGCATATCACTCCAGGGTCCAGAAATTACCCATGATTGCTTAGAGTCAATGGCTGCTCTTTAGGACCTTGACAACTATTAAATGCTGGTGTCCCTGGGAAGGCAGATGGAGAATGGTAGGAAGTGAAGAGGTAGTGTGAGTCACTCAGCGCCTGAGAAGGGCCTAAAGTAGATGCTCTACAGAACTTGGAGATAAGGAGACATCTTGGGCTATCAACTATAAACTAGTAGCAACCATCAACTGGATAAGTAGCAAAGTGTATACTTGGACTAAAAGGGCCGTGGCAAAGCCAACACAGCTAATTGATCTGGTCAAGTAGCCTAGGAAAATCAGCTGTGATTAGTGAAGGAGTAAAACTAGTCGGTTGTGTGAACTTCAACTCCCTGGCAACCGTGTCCAGGATCTGTCATGTGTCTTTCTGTGTGGGACTCATGTTGGAGCCCTGTCACTGTGTCTGCCTTATCTTCTTCATTAGCAGGCAAACAGCTGCTTCCTGGAATCTTTGTTTTACAGAAGGCTAGGAGGAAAATTCTGGGTTCTTTGACGCTCCCGTGAGGGAATTTCATTTATCCCACTTGAAGTGAGCCCACCATACGTATTTCATCCAAATATCCTGAAAATCCATCCATGCTTCTCTGTATGGTAATACATAAAAACTTAAATTCTTTATGTATCCAGTAGGAGCTGCATTTGAATTTCACTCTCAGTAAGACATAAGTAGGCTCATTGGTGCAAGTTTCAGCTTTCTTTATTTGCTGAATCTCTTAGTTGCTTTTCTGCTGCCATGTAGACACGGTGAACTAAGCGACTCATAGAAGAAAAAGTTTATCGTTGTTTCAGTTATAGAGGGTGATCCATGACCTCATTGCAGACAACATGGCGACAGGCCGACAGGCATGGCCCTGGAGCAGTAGCTGAGTGTTTAGTGTTGAGACAGTAACTAGGAGGCAGAGAGAAAGCTGGCTGGGAATGGCATGGGTTCACATGCCCTTCCCAGTATCACACCTCCTCCAAACAAGGCCACACACATTTCCTAACCCTTCCCCAAACAGTTCCACCAACGAGAGACCAGGCAATCAAATATACGAGCCTCTGGGGGCCATCCTCATCCAAACCCACCACATTGACTTTGTTTCTTTGGGCTCATGAAGCTCATTGCCATCACGAAAGTGGAGATGTAGTACTTGTACAGAAATGCTACTATGATCATGGAACTGCTTCACACACAAGTACTAGATAAGTGGGAGCCAGAACAATTGTTTCTAAGAGGTAGGTATTTATTATAAGCAGCATAGTTTTGATTAACAAAAGTACCACCATCGCAACTCCAATGGAGACATTGTGCTCAAGGGAACTACGCGGTTTACCTCGCTGGGTTAGATGAGGCAGAGGATCGTAGAGCAGTCTCTGTTAGCACTGCTACAGACACATCCTTCTTTCCCTGGCAACTTGTTGTAAAGCGGATGTCATCGATGGGCCACAGAAGTGGAGGTGGAGTTCCTCATTTGCCTGTGCCGACATAACTTCCAGAATAAAGTCGCTCTTAAAATACAAATGGTATTTTAAACAAAAGTTTAAAATTCCTCCTTGAAACCCAGGTCCTTTGATTCTTGATTCACCAAAGGAAGCACTCCATGGTGATCAGTGAGTCCCTGGTGATGTTTTGAGCCTTCAGGACCTGGTGTGTGAGTGCCCAGGCTAAATAACATGCAGCGTGTTTAACCGGTTGTGACTTCCTGAGCAAGGAGTTTAGTCTCTGTCTGTGCTGTCCTCATTTGTGATAGCACATTTGGCTTCTGGGTAACCCGAAAACTAAATCGGATAACCCACGTTGAACACTTAGTCCTCAAGACAAGCTGTTGTTAGCGGTCACTTACAGTTTTTATTGACAGTGTTTGTATTCTCTTCACAGACAGAAACTATAATGGACGCTGCCCACAAACAAAAGAACTCTCAATTCAAGAAAACCATGGATGTAAGTCACACTTGCTGCTGCTGTTTCTGTAATAGAGGCATTATCAGAAATTCTGCACATGAATATGCTCCTACCCAAATGATGTTTCAATGGTGTCATTTATCAGTGTGCTATTAAGGAAAACACTTGGCTTTCCTTGCTGTGAAGGCCTGGGGAAGCTTGAAATGGGCGAGTGTGGGTGCAGCAGTGTTCTTTCTGCTGGCGAGCTGGAGTAGAACTCTGTCCTCTGGGCATGGCGTGGCTATTGCCTTCTAAGTCAGAGTATCTGTGCCTACCAACACCCCTAGCAAGACTGGACCCCGTAACATTCTGTTCTGCAGGAGAGGGAGATTCACAGGGAAGCAAATGAGTGGTCACAAGCAGGATAAGGGGCCTCCCAAGGCCACGCCTTCAACAAGGACATGGGTGGATAACAGCTCTGGGTAGGGGCAGACTTTTCTTGTGCAGTGAAGCTACCTGTAAGTTGTCTACGTGACCCTTCACCCTTGATCCTATAAATATCCACAGTCAAACTCATTGGCCCACCAAGGTGGACTTGAGTGGTCTTTTGGTACCTGATGGGGGTGAGTAGGTGTTTGTTCATCTCTGCTGGAATAGTTAGCATGGCACCTGGAAAAAATAAAACCAGCTCACTGAAATATTGTAGGACATGATACAAAAGCATGCGATACACAAATGCACACACACACACACAAGTGTACACACACAGGCACACACACCTATGTACACAGAGACACACACATAGAGACACATGGAGACACACAAATACATACACGCAGGCACATATGTACACACATACAAATAAACACATACATATACTATTTATCTTGCATTTGAACTTTCTACTCCATAGCACTTCTGAACCTTGATTGTTGCTCATTTTACTGAATGACCCTTTTGTGTTTTAAGATATCTGGGAATTATAAGAGCCCCCTTTCACTTAAGTGACTTATTAACAATTCCTAGCAAGCTAGGAAGAAGTTGTTACAGTTTCCGTCCTAGCTTTTCATGAATCCTTAGTGCTCAATACAACCTCTTCTTTTAGATACATACACACTGCTACATCTGTAGCGTGTGTGGCTGTAATATGCTGTTGAAAGTATCACTCTGCTGACAGCGCATGCAGGCTATTCCTCTGCTTGCACTGATTCTTGGAGGAAACCGCATCAAAGCATTTGGTCAGGAGGGAATGTTGGTTGATGTAGAGTGCTGAAATAGTGCCAGGGAGTGTGTGTGTGTGTGTGTGTGTGTGTGTGTGTGTGTGTGTGTGTGTGTGTGTGTTTGGAGAAATCTGGGGCAAGTTTCCTCACATTAAAGTGAATGACTTTTAAAGAAAATCTACATGTCTTGATTGTTTCCTGTACCTACACACAGATTGTTGATTGTGTTAACCCACTTTGTGTTGCGGCAAAAACATCAGAGAAAACAACTTAAAATTTGGCGGGAAGGTTTGTTTTGGTTCACAGTTCCAGAGGCTTCTGTGTGTGGTTGCTTGGTCCTAAAGGGAGGCTGAGCATCATGGTGCAGGGTGGGTGGTAGAACAGAGCTGCCTGGGAAGCAGGAGACCACGAGGAAGGGTCTAGGGACAAGATACAGTCCCCTGAGTACCCACTGCCTTCAAGCAGGCCCCACCTCCTAAGTTTCTACTATCTTTCAATAGCCTGTCAACGAACTAACTCATCAATGGATTAACCCGATGATGGGGTCAGAGCACCCATGATTTAATCATTTCCCAAAGTGTTCTCTCTGACCACTGGTGAGTTTGGGATCAAGCATGAGGATCTGCACCAAAGCAAATATTGTCGTTAATTATTTTGCTTCCACTAATATAGTAATTTAGGAAATTTGAGAGAAAATTTCAAAATAATTTTGAAAATTTGTATTTGACTTTTTCCCTCTCACTGTTATAGTTTCTATTATTCTCTCTAGGATAAAACACTTTGGCAAAGGTAATCCAAGGAAAAGAAGGTTTATTTTGTGTCAGTTTTTAAGTCCATTCTGGTGGGGAAGTCAAAGCCGGGGAGCCTGGAGTAGCTGGTCACAGAATGTGTGCAGTCAGGAGGAAGAGCAGCAAATGCCGGTGCTCAGAGCTCTCTCCTTTTTATAGCATCCCAGACCCACCCAGGGAATGGTGCCACCCGTAGTGGGCAGGTGGCTCTTTCTGCCTCACTTAACCGATGAAGATAATGCCCAGAGGCCCATCTCCCCAGCAAGCCTGGATCCTATAAAATGGACAGTTGAGATTAGCCATCACACTAACCATGCTACCTCCTTTTTTATAATGTTCCACGGTTTCCTTTAGCATAGTTTCCTTTTGTTTAGAGAACGTTTTAGCTTCAGAATGTCTGCCAGTGAATATTTTATTGAATACACTTATTAGGGATGTTTGCAGGAGCATGGGTGAGGAGTTATTCACAGGAGCATGCGCACCTGAGCAGTGGCCACACCACTGAAGAACATGTCTGTCTCTGCAGCAACCACTAACTGCTTAGGGATCCTCAAAAGGTGGGGTCTTGTGAACTGCTCCCCACTCCATGACGGAATGAGCCCAATCCTAGGCAGGCCTTGTGCAGGGAATCAAGGCTGTCTTAACCATTTGTGAATGTCCAGCTCAGTGATGTTAAGTATATCACCATTCATCTTCGAAACTCTGTATCCTGTGAGCCTCAACTAACTCATGAAATTATAAGTAACCAGTGCCCCCACCTGAGCTCCTGTCAGGGGCCACTCTACTACTGCTCTTCTCTTCATTCTTCTCTACTTTAGTGAACATTCATGGCAGAAGGTGGCATGTTTCCTAATGATGCTCTCATTTAAATATATCCAGATACTTTGTAGCTAGAATGTTTCTCAGTCCTGCCCGGCCTGAGGTCCCGCAGACGCTTACAAACTAATCACTTTGAGGCTTATATTAATTACAAATTGTGTGGCCTATGGCTTCAGCTTCTGGCTAGCTAACTCTTTCATCTTAAATTAACCCATTCCCACTAATCTATATGTTGCCACATGGCCGTGGCATTACCAGTCTGCTGGCATCTTGTTGCCCCTTTGGCTGACACACATCTCTTCCAAATCTGCCCTTCTTCTCTCTGTATCTCTGCTTGGATTTAATTGGCTTGGCTATAAGCTTAATTGCCATAGGCCCAAACAGCTTTATTTATTATCCAATGGGAACCACATATATTTACATCCTACAGAAACCACATTCACCCCCTATGAGTCCCCCCCCCCCCCCCGTCAGATTTCTTCCTCTTCCCAAATTGTTCCTTCAACTTCCTGTCACCTGCATGTCATACACGGTTTTCTTTCATCTAAGGCTATTTTGAGGGCTGGAGAGAAGGGCTCAGTGGGTAAGGTGCCTCCTGCCACGCCTGACTACCTGAGTTTGATCCCTGGTCCCACATGGAAGAAGGAGAGAAGTGACTCCCATAGGTTGTCCTCTGTGCCATGACATGCATCCTCTGGACCTACATAGCAGCTCACAACCACCTGTAACTCCAGCTTATACTTAAAAATAATTTATATTTTATTTGAGGTCTGAGTGCTCTGCCTGCATGCCAGAAGAGGGCATCAGGCCCTATTATAGATGGTTAGGAGCCACCATGTGATTGCTGGGAATTGAACTCAGGACCTCTGGAAGAGCAGCCAGCATTCTTAACCATTGAGCCATCTCTCCAGCCCTTAAAAATAAAATTAAAGAGTATTTTGGATTTTCCATAAATATTTGTTTAAATTATTTTTATTTTATGTGTATGAGTTTGTTTGTTTGTTTGTTTGTTTGGTTTTTCGAGACAGGGTTTCTGTGGAGTTTTGGTGCCTGTCCTGGAACTCACTCTGTAGACCAGGGTGGCCTCAAACTCACAGAGATCCGCCTGCCTCTGCCTCCCAAGTGCTGGGGTTAAAGGCGTACACCACCGCTGCCTGGCTGTTTTTGTTTTTGCTTTTCAAGACAGGGTTTCTCTGTGTAACTGCCTTGGCTGTCCTGGAACTTGATTTGTAGACTAGGTTGGCCTTGAACTTACAGAGATCTGCCTCCCCAGTGCTGGGATTAAAAGAGTGAGCCACCATGCTGGCTGTGTATGAGCATTTTTCCCATACATATGTATGTCACTATGAGCATGCCAGAGAGGCCAGAAGCTGGAGTTACAGGTGGTTGGCTGTGAGCTGCTATTTAGGTGCTGGGGATCAGACCCAGGACCTCTGAAAGAGCACCAGTGCACCTAATCACTGAGCCATCTCTCCAGTGTTTCTCCATAAATCTTTAAAAAAAAAATGTGTGTGTGTGTGTGGGGGGGGGAGCACATACCATGGCACACCTGTGGAAGTCAGAGAACAGCTTTTGGTAGTTCATTCTCTCCTTCCATTGTGTGGGTCTCAGGGATCCCGGTCAGGTTGTCAGCCTTGGCGGTAAGAACCTTAACTCTCTCTCCACAATCCCTTTTCTCTACTTTGTTTATTTTTGTGAAATACACATGACATGAGACTTCCATTGGAGAAAACCATGCTTGTCTGAGTCTGGCTTATTTTGCTTGTTGTAATTCTCCAGCTCCACCCAGTTTCCTGCCAATGACACGGTTTTATTCTTCCCTTAGAGTTGAGGAAAGCTCCTCTGTCGTACATTTCTACATTTTCTTTATCCACTCTCTTGCTGACTGACTGATCAGCGACTGTGGGATTACGGCTGACAGTTCTTTTCTTGGGGCATTTGAAGTTATTTCACTTCTTCCTTTGGGTTCTCGTTCTTCCTAGAGATAAACCTGTGCTAGCCAAGTTGTTTGTTTTTTGAGATATAATGTCATTACTGCCACTGCTTCAAGATATTTTCTTTGTTTTAGCCTTTAGTCATTCCGTGAATGCCTTGGGTGCCCTTAGGATTCTCTTGTTTGGAGTTTCGTTTTAACCTGTAGGTTTTATCTTTTTTTTTTTTTAAAAAGATTTATTTATTTATTATGTATACGGTGTCCTGCATGACAGAAGAGGGCACCATGGAATTGAACTCAGGACTCTGGAAGAGCAGATTGTGCTCTTAACCTCTTAGCTATCTCTCCAGCCCCTGTAGGTTATGTCTTTTACCAAAATTGGAGTCGCCTCAGTTACTGCCTCACATGTAGTTTTAGCCTGTCTTCTCTGTGAGTATTCCAAGTCCATGAGGTATTAGCTTGCTTCTTTCTGTACTAAAGGTCCCCGGGGATCTGTTCAATTTTCTGAGCTGTTTTTTTTTTCTTCAATGTTGGTTTATTTTGATTTTTGCTGATGTGATTGTAAACATACCAGGGGCATTGATGAAGCTCACCTGGGAGGTTTTCTGGTAGGTTCTTTCCCTAGAGGCTTAATTAAGGATGAGAGTCACACCCTGAATGTGGTGACACCAGCCTAGGCTCTGAGTCTGAATTAAAAAGGGAAAAAGGAAAAAGCCAGGTGAACGCCAGCATTTCCCATTCTCTACTTCCTGGTCCAATCCCGGAAATGAGGAGTCCCAGGTTTCCGTTGTCATGGACTCCACCATACCTTCCCTGCCATGATGGACTGTGAACTAAAGTAAATCCTTCCTCCTGCAAGCCACCTCTCGATCACCGAGGCGAGGAAATACTGAATACACTCTTGGTCACTCGAGGTGATGACACTTACCCCTTCCTGTTGATTTAGTCCTCTGTCTCTTCGGTTCTTCATGGGGCTTTTGTTGTTTTCAAACTACTTTTCCATTCCGAGATTTCCTTTTATCTTCTGTTTCTTTGCTTAGCTTTTCTGTATCTTTGCCACGCTGTTTTGCTTTGGTTTGTTTCGGTGTGTCGTGGTTTGCCGAATGTTTTTGCAGTCTTTGTCAGGCAGTTCTAACATCTGTCATCTTGAGGCTGGCATCTGCTGATTGCCATTGTTCATTCAGTTCGATTTTTTTTTCTAGCTCTTGGTTTGGGTGGTACTCCATCGATTTGGGTATTTAGGGTATTACAAGAAAGCTTTGGGGTATTTAAACCATGTTTCATCTGTTTTCCTGTGACTGCACATCCACACGAGCTGGGGCCTTATTACTGCTATCTGGGGTTAGGAGTTCAGGTTCCCCTCTGTCCTCAAGGGAAGTTCTAATTTCCCACAACACTTCCTCTGCTATCACCCCAGCAGGGAAGGGACCTGACTATGGAAGGTCAGGCAGGTCAAGGGGGTCTATACTGTACAGGTAGGTATATAACATACGGCATATAGGGAAAGCTTGTGAAAGGCTAGCAGTAGTTGAATTATGGAAACTTACTTATGAGAAATATAGGGGAGTATGTATCACAGTAAGCCCAAACGGCTTCTCCACCATCCTTTGGAGAGCTTCACCCTTCGAATTTTCTGGGTTCAATTTCACACGTCCTTGTGTAAAAGCTATAAAAGTACAGTTTATATCTTATTTTGTTTTCATGTCCCTTTGGAGATAAATGTATAAGATTCCTTGCTTTATAGGTGGGGAAACAAAGGCACAGGGACATAATTTATTAAAAATAAAAGATACATAGATAAAGGTGAGGCTTGATTTGAGCCTCTGCACTCTGGTTCCAGCACTTGATCTCTGTTTCACAGGCAGCTGCAGAGAAATAAACCAAGAAAAGAGTTGTATTTTTGGTTGTGTATTTTGGTGGCTGAGCCGTCTCTCCAGCCAAGAAATAACACCTCCATTCTTAGTCAAGTATAACTATCACATTGATTTATTCTCTAATTGTTTGATTCATAGCTTTTGTGTGTGTATATGTTGCTTAAGCTAAGGCTTTGTTTCTAGACCCGAAACAAACTAATTTCCTTGATTCAACCATGATTAGAGTTTGTGAAATGATTCCGTAATCCTGGTAGTAAGAGTGGTATAAGATAGGCCGTTGGCTACTTTAAACTCTGTCGAACTGAAGTCTTTAAGAAGCATGGCTATGCTAGAGTGGAAGAGACGGGGCACTGCTGTGCCCCTCACTGGCATGGCAGCGGCCGGAGACTCGAGAATACTGACGCCTGTCGAGAATGAGAGGGAGTTGGTTCCAGTGACCAAGTGATTGTGCAAAGACTCAAAGGATTATGAATGTTACATAAATGTTGGATTACATATCTTAGAAGTTATATACATGGGGATGGATACAATCATACTGCGGTGTATAATTGTGTGAAAATTTCAAGAATAAAGAAAAAATCAGAAAAATCAGAAAAATCATTTATATACATTTTAAGTCCCATTTCTTAGTCTTTCGAGCTCATGTGGAGCTTGAAACAAAGCTGGAGCTTTGTTCCAGCAAATGACAGTTATTACTTCCTTGGGCTGGGGTCCACTCTGTGCCTAGTTTGGAAAAAGGCTGGAACTAGGGAGACTTCTCAGAGTGCGGTGAGAACCTCTTGTCTGTTGATTCCAGCACCATCTGGAGCTTATGCTGGGCCTGGACCTGGCCTGGAGGGCTGGGTCAGCTGATTTTCACACTGTATACCCTGCTCACCTGTCTCCACTCTCTGTTTGTAACAAAGGCCAAGAAGAATTATGAGCAGAAGTGTCGGGACAAGGATGAGGCGGAGCAGGCTGTCCACCGCAGTGCCAATGTGGCCAACCCAAGGCAGCAGGAAAAGGTGCGTGGTGTGGTCTACAACCTGAAGAGGCAGAGATGCACTCATGTCTGTTTATAGGGGTTGGGCATGATACACATGACTTGGTGTTCTAGTGCTCAGAAGGGTGAAGCAGGAGGGTCATGAAGTTAATGCCAGATTGGACTATGTAGTGAAACCCATCTCAAAAAAATAAAGATTGCAAAACAAAACTTAATTTATTATTTTTTAAAAAAGATTTGTATCCCAAGTCTCTGGCAATAACTTCTTTGGCTTCTAATCTTCAGAAAAAGAAAAAGAAAAAAGAAAAAAAAAAAGCCCTGGTAACATTTTTGAGGTTGGGGAAAGCATCAGAGAAGCACACCACTGGAGAACAGTGGGTGGAGTAAGAGTCTTGATGTATGTTTTAAAAATGTCTTCAAAACTCAGCTCTTGTATTCTTTGTTGACAGAATGCTTCTTGTGGGTGAGACATTTAATCATATGGGCTGAAATAATATTAATAAATAAAGTCACATATTTAGTAATATGGCTGGGGCAATGGCTCAGGAGTTAAGAGCACTGACCGCTCTTCCAGGGGACCTGAGTTCAATTCTCAGAATCTACTTGGCAGCTCACAACCATCTATAACTCCAGTCCTAGGGTGTACAACGCCCTCTTCTGGCCTCTGCAGGTGGTACACAGACATACACTCAAGCAAAACACTCATACACACAAAATATAAAATAAATAAATAATATATAATATGAATATAATATTATCCACAGCTTGAGGCCAGGGAGACATATAGCAATAAATCCAAGGAAGTCTGCTTAAGGAGTATTAGGGAGTTTATTAGGATATAAATTGGGGAGAACAACTCACTAAAAGGGATAAGGCAAAACCATCGCAGAGTCCTGGAAGGTTCATGGCCAGTCCCATGTGGCTTCTGCCACCTGAGTCAGTCCACACCATCCAAGCCCATAAGGGAGAGAAGAGGGCAAGGCCTATGTGCCCCTCAGGTCTTAAGCTAGCCCCAGGCCATGCCCTAGGGGCTGGTACCTCAAAGTGGAACAGGTACCCACTACAGAGATGTGTCTATGGGAAGACATAGGATGGCTGTTTTCCGATGCTGAGAAGATGAAGGAGTAAAGATGAAAGATCTGCTTCTAAGTTGGACTTGGAGCGGACCTTACTTCTCCATCATTATTACCTTTAACTGTGTTTGCCCGGGGAAGCCTGGTTCAGCTTTCCTAATGCTTTCTGGTTTTGGTCCTCACAGCTTTTTGTGAAACTGGCAACTTCAAAGACTGCAGTAGAGGATTCAGGTGAGGGGCGGGATGCTCTGATACATGGGGAGGGTTGGTTGGGGGGCTGTTTACATTATTATGAATATGTAGGATCAAAAGGCATTAGAAAGGAACAGCTACAATCCAACAAGCCTGTCTAGTTTCTAAATCAACCCCCCGCCCCCTGCCCATTGCAGATAAATCGTACATGCTGCACATCAACATGCTGGAGAAGATCCGGGAAGACTGGCAGAGTGAGCATGTAAAGGCCTGTGAGGTAGGTACCTGGGACTGGAAGCAGTGTGGGACCAGAAGCAGTGTGGGACCAGAAGCAGCGTGGGATGGAGCACGTCTTCCTCCTAGAACCTGAGAATCTGCTTTCAGAGTACAAGGGCGAGTTAGAAATCGAGAAATTAAGTGAAGAACCAAAGGAACTGGAATAATTTCCTCCTAATGCTTATCTTTGTTGCTGCCCCACCCCAATTTTGACCTCACTGTCCAGGTCAATCCAGAGCTTTAGGCATGACGCAGCTGCATCAGTCAGTGGTGGGTTGAGCACTCATCACTCTGAGAGTCAGGCCTGTACTCGCTAGGTTCTAATGAGAATACACAGGACTCCATAATTTTCAAGAGAAAACTTGAAGGACACAAGCTGGAAAGTTCCTCAGCTTTCTGACACCGGTTTTTATAACAGCATTCTTGGGCCAGCAGAACCAGCATTATTTGGGGCCTCTCCGCCCAGCCCAGGCCTTTGGAGTCAGAAACACTTAGGGTAGCAGCTGGCTGTCTCTGTGAATTCAAGAATTAGAACTGCTGATGCACAGCTTTCCTTAATCGGAAAGGAGCTGCTCCCTGCCCTGTCAAGGTCTTACGCTGCCCAGCTGGCCTCTTTACACCTTTTGGCACAGTCTCCTCCCTTTTGGCTGCGGGTGCTCTCTCTCTCTCTCTGTCTCTGTCTCTCTCTGTCTCTCTCTGTCTCTCTGTCTCTCTGTCTCTCTCTCTCCCTGGCTCTGTCTCTCCTGATGTGCGTGTGTGTGTGTGTGTGTGTGTGTGTGTGTGTGTGTGTGTGTATCATGCCTAGGACCTCACACTTGTATGTGTTCTATCATTGAGATATGTTTCCAGCCCCAGCTACATTTTTTTTTTTTTTGGTTTTTCGAGACAGGGTTTCTCTGTGTAACTTTGCTCCTTTCCTGGAGCTCACTTGGTAGCCCAGGCTGGCCTCGAACTCACAGAGATCTGCCTGCCTCTGCCTCCCGAGTGCTGAGATTAAAGGCGTGCGCCACCAACACCCGGCCAACCCAGCTACATTTTTTGAAGTTGTTTGCAAGTTCCAAGTTCCAGCCTGTCTCAGCCTAAAGGTTACTGCCTACACCTCTTTCTCCTAGCTCATGGATACCAGGGATGCCCTTGGTATGAGGTCCAGTGGACCTTTGTGGTTTCTTTTCCCTTTGTGTGGTGCCGGTGATCAAACCCAGAGCTTTATACATGCTAGGCAAGCACCAGTCCACGGAGCCGTACCCCCAGACCAACTTTGGTAATTTTTTTTTTAATCTTATTTGATTGATCTTATTTGATGGCTCTCTACAATTTGATACTGTACACTAAGCACTTTCTTCCGCTTTCGTCTTTAAACTCCACCCCTCATCTTTACAAATGCGTGTCCATGTCACTGTCTTTCTGTAGGTGTTTGAGGCTCAAGAATGCGAGCGCATCAACTTCTTCCGGAACGCGTTGTGGTTACATGTCAATCAGCTGTCCCAGCAATGCGTCACAAATGATGAAGTAAGTCCGAAGCATTCACAAGAGGACGGTGCTCTGCGTGTTAGAATCATCAGAGCAGAAAGAACCGTCAGTGCTCCCTAGTTCGGTGCTCACTAGTCCATCCTCTCCCCGCTTCCTGCTTCCATTTGAGGGACAGAGAGTTAGTGGCTGGAGCATGGCTGTCACTGGCCCGACTCCTGCTCCATTTTGCTATCGTGACTCTCTTAAGAAACTGAGAGTAAGGGATGGATAGCAGGTAAGGAAACCCAAACACAGTTTAATGTGTGGAAGACAGAGATGTCACCGAAGAACGTGAGTCCCAAAGACAGCTCCCGCATAGGATGCCATCACTGCCTGCACCCAGTATTAGCAGACTGGCCCGTGGCAGGTTGATGGCCACCCCAGGGTGAGGATTTGCTTCTGTATCTTCACGGTGCTTATCCAGAATCAACTTGTGGGCAGCAATAGTAACCAGGTCCCCAGCAGTAGTAACCAGATGAGGTTATCACAGCCTTTGCTAAGAAATAGCCCCTCTCTCAGATGGGACATGGCGTCAGAAGAATGATCAGGTGTCCAGGGAACCCGTAGAATTGAACGGAAGAACTGATCCTCAAGTGAAGTAGTTGTGTTTGCATTTGCGTGTGGCACTGAGACTTGGTCATGGGACTTGTATCACTGGACTTGGCATATAGTTTCTTTATTCTATCAATACTTTTAAAAAAATAACCAGAGTTTTGGTTGGGCCTGAAAGAAATACTTCCTTGTATCTTAAATTTATTGATTGATTGATTGATTGATTGATAAAGAAGGCAATAGCACAGATATGCTAGAAAGCTGCCCTTATGTGAGTCTTGGACTTAGGAATGTCTTCTACTTTCAAAACAAAAGTTGCAAAAGAGTCAGCTGCTCAAGAATGTTCCTTTCATATAGAGTGGTGCCGTAATTATCATCAATACACTTCTATATAATGCTTTATCTCGTGTTTATCAGATGTATGAACAAGTCCGTAAGAGTCTAGAAATGTGCAGCATTGAAAAGGACATCCAGTATTTTGTGAACCAGCGTAAAACTGGACAGACCCCACCAGGTGAGCCGGGGTGGCATGGTGGGAGGGATGGTTAAGCCACAGGATTAGTGTTTCTTGACATAGGTCACAGAGGGTGTAAAATAACAGTATTAGTCAGCTTCTGCTGCTGTAACAAATACCTGTTGTAAATCAGCCAATAAGAGGAAGGTTTATTTTAGCTATAGTTTTCCAGGCTTTAGTCCAGCCAGTTGATACCATTGCTCTTGAGGCTGGAGCAAGGCAGCACAGGATGATAGAGAGTAGCCCAGTGGACTGTTCATCTTACAGCCAGGATGTGAAAGGGGAGGAGACGAGGGCATGTCTCCAGTGACCTGACTTGCTGTGTCCCTACTGGGTTATACTTCTTAAAGGTTCTTTCGCCTTCCATTAGCACTAAGCTGGGGACAAAGTCTCTAAAGGCTCTAGGGAGCAGTCAGAGTTTCTCTACCTTTTTTTTTTTTTTATGTGTGTGTGTGACAGGGTCTCATGTATTCTAGGACAACCTTGATCTTACTGTGCAGCCGCGGATGACATTGAACTCAGATCTTTTTGCCTCCCTCTCCTGAGCACCGAGGTGACAGGCATGTGCACGCAGGCTTGTCTTATGTAGCCCTGGGTGATGAACCCAGGGCTTTGTGTGTGCTAGGCAAGTGCTCTGCCAGCTGTGACCCAACCCCAACCTTTACCTGTTTCTGATGTCTCATGTCTTAAAAATTGTAGCACCCATCATGTATGAGAATTTCTACTCTCCTCAGCGGAATGCGGCCCCACTGGGAAAGACCACGGGGCCCAGTGTAGCAAGGTAATAACCAGCTGCTTTTCATGGGAAGAAAGGTATTTTAACAAATATTTATATTGTTAATGATCTAAGACTTTACCTTTTGTTTTCAGTTGACCAAATTTGTGTAATTTACCTAGCAAGAAAACTTAATTTTTTAAAATAGCATTTTTAGAAAAATTATATAACTTTTATCAGTTATAGTTTCTGGGGTGCTATAGTACACTTGAGTATGACTATTATTCCTGGTTTATGAATTCTGTGCCTTTCTATGGCTGGTAGAAAACAGGAATAAGCAAACTATGCCCCCCTTATGAGTCAGATCGGATTGACTAGTTTCCACAGGGCCTATGAGTTAAGAAGGATTTCTCCCCCACCCCCTGTGTGTATGTGTGTGCGTGTGTGCGTGTGTGCGTGTGTGCGTGTGTGTGTGTGTGTGTGTGTGTGTGTGTGTGTGTGTGTGTGTATGAGACAGGATCTCACACTGTAGCCCAAACTGGCCTTAAACTCACAAAGGTCTTCCTGCCCCAGCTTTTGAGTGCTAGGATTTTAGTCACAAGCCATTACACTGGACTTACATTTTTTCCCTTTATTTATTTTTTTAATTACACTCACAATATTCATTAATTACACTCATGATATTAATTACATTTGTGGTATTCATTGATTACATTCGCAGTATTCATTCAATAATTATATTTATGATATCACTATTTACATTAATTGTATTGATATATTACATTCATGATATTATGTCCTGATACTATTGTCCATTTGTGGGGCATTTCCATCATACAAAACAGAGATTCTATACTTAGGAAATCATTGCTCTATATTCCTTTCTTCTCTCTCTTGAGATAACATCTAATCTTTCTGTCTCTATAAATTTGTATATTCTATATATTTCATGTAATACAATTCTATAGTATCTGCCCTTTTTTAAATGTAAGAACATTTTATGTACAACTGCAGGAGAAATAATACACAGATAGCTTGAACACAAAAACAGGTTCAAAAGTCTAGGGTTATTTTAAACAGTAAAATATTATCCCTGTAGAAAATAGTAGAAATGATAACATTTCCCAGTAAGCCCTTTTAAGCCAAATGATAGCTGAATTATACATATAAATATTGATTAGATTCTGGGATACAGAAGGAACCTGTCTTTATCTGTTCAGAGAGCTATGTTTTACTTAAGTTGTGTAAGTGAGATTCCTATTCATCTTCCCCTTCACTGTTTGATTTATGGCAGACATTTTTCTATAGGCTAATCCATAATCTAAAAAGATTTTAGCCCCCTCCTGAAAGTACAGCCAGCATTTTCTTTCATCAGCTTGATACAGTACAAATTCTTACCCTAATAGTGAAATGTTTCACTAAAGCTCGCCCAGTGATTGGGCAAAACCAAAACTTATTATAAGCCACTGTCATCCTAGGGTCCCCCCCTCCTAGGTAGCCTCCCTGGATCTGTGGGTTGCCATTACACTGGACTTACATTTTTTTAAAAATTTATTTTTTTTTTTTTTTTTGGTTTTCCGAGACAGGGTTTCTCTTGTGTAGCTTTGCGCCTTTCCTGGATCTCACTTGGTAGCCCAGGCTGGCCTCGAACTCACAGAGATCCGCCTGCCTCTGCCTCCCGAGTGCTGGGATTAAAGGCGTGCGCCACCACCGCCCGGCTTAAAAATTTATTTTTATCTATGTGTATGTGTGTCTGTCTGTGTCATTGCATGCTGTGTGTCTGTGAATGCCCATGGAGGTCAAGAGGGTGTCCGATTCCCTGGAGCTCGAGTTACAGGTGGTTGTTACTGGGAACTGACCTTGGGTCTCCCAGAAGAGCGGCGAGCACTCTTAACCACCGGTTCATCTCCCCAGCCCTGGCTTATATTTTTAAACAGTTGGAAAACAGAAGGATACCCTTTAATGATGTGAACGTTATACAGTCAGGTTTTGGTGTTCATACAGAAAGCTATTGGAGCGCACCAGCCAGTGGGTCACTCTGTCTGTCTGGCTGTTTTCCTACTGGACCTGAGCAGAGGTGCCCCAGAGACACTGTGGCCAGCAAAGCGCTCCCACTGGGCCCATTGCACAGAAAGTGTGCTGCTTCTAATATGAAGGGTCTTGAGGGAAAAGAAACTTTTACTTCCCACCAAGCCTGTGGGGTGGGGGTGAGTTCTCATCCGCTGAGTTTTTGAGTTTTAGGAAAAGTGGAGAGTGTGTGGGAGAGATCAATGCATACTGTCCATAGTAAGGACCATTCAGAACAGTTAAGATGAATGAGCTGACTTGATTCTCACAGAGAATGGAGAGCTGCTTGTGTTTCTCATTCTATGATGTACCAGGAGAGTAAATTTTGTTCCAACACTAAGATGAAAATCCTGCCAGCGGGCCGGGACAGAGCTCCACACCCCTGCCTATTGTGTGTTCTCCCTGTCCTTCATGCCTGCACTTTGGGTTTCTGCCAGTCAGGCTGCAAATCACTGGCTTCAGCTGAGCCTTCTTGACGCGCTAAGCTAGAAGCCAGTTGATTCCAGTGTGGTATGTTTGCAGCACGCAGGAGAAAGATATAAAAATAATAAGAACTCACCTGAAAGACTGATTTTCATCTTTTACAGGAGAGGACCTCTCCCAGTTCCTAAAAGTTTACCAGGTATGCCACCAGGAAAAGCCTCTTGGGATTTTTAGGGCAGATCTTCTTTAAGATTGAAAGTGAATAGATTTGAATGTGAATAGCTAGAATGTGAGAATAAGAACCAGGCACATCTGACTTGTTGACATTATGACATGGCTCCATCATCTATAGACTCTGTACTTGAGAACAGTGCAGTCTAGTTACCAAAAAAAAAAAAAAAAAAAAAAAAAGAAAGAAAGAAAAAAAGAAAGAAAAAAAAAAAAGAGTTTATGTTGGGCCACATTCATAGCTCTCCTGGGCTGCGTGCGGCTGTGGATGGTGGCTTGGACATGTCTGATAGGATCAAATTCCTAAGAGATTGTGCCTGTATTTGAATCTTACTATAAGACTTTTCTTTTTGAGGTAGGGTCTTTCTATGTAGCCTTGAATGTCGCACACTACCTAAAAAGGAACTGATTGTTTTCGGATCATGTTGATCTCCCTTTTCCTCTGCAATACGGCACAGAGAGCCACACAGAACAACGTTTTTGTCAGTTATAGTCTCTAGTTAATTCAACACCTTTGAAGAGAAGCATTTTGCCTTCTCCTGTCCTCTCAAGCCCTTAGCATATTACTAGCTGCATAGCAGTGCTTAAAATGTTACCATTTTGGAGAGAAACCGTTTAAGTAGCTGTCTGCAGTGGGGACTGAGGGAAGAGTTGACTGAGGCTGATTTGGCATCTCAGTAAACATTTAATGACAAACAGACAAATTTTGGGCCGACAATATGGCTCAGAGGGCAACGGTGCTTGCCATCAAGGTGGACAGCCTGGATTCGATGCCCAGAACCCAATTGCTGGAAGGGAAAGAACTGGCTTTCGCCAGTCATCCCCTGACTTCTGTGTGTGTGCTGAGCTCTTGAACATGTCCACAGATATGCACAATAAATAAATACTAAAAAAATTAAAAAATAGTGATTGAAATCATATATTTAAACAATTAGTTATTTTACTTCTTGTTGCCTTCTAATTATCATTTAATAATGAGTGACTTCATTTTTGTCCATTCTTGATGATGACTTTACCATGGATGCTAATGTGTGCATTGTTGCTGGAGAGCTTCTCTCCAGGTTCCCCAAGCCCCGCAGTCCCACAATCCACTTATAAAATAATCACTCAGACGCTTATATCACTTATAAACTGTATGGCCGTGGCAGGCTTCTTGTTAACTGTTCTTTTATCTTAAATTAACCCATTTCTATAAATCTATACCTTGCCACGTGGCTGGTGGCTTACCAGAGTCTCTACATGCTGCTTGTCCTGGCGGTGGCTGCAGTGACTCCTTCTGCCTTCCTGTTCTTTTATTTCTCCTCTGTTAGTCCCGCCTATACTTCCTGCCTAGCCACGACCAATCAGGTTTTATTTATTGACCAATCAGAGCAACTTGACATACAGACCATCCCCCAGTACAGCCAAGTGCAGACCATCTCAGACACCTGCACTCAGGCCCATGGTCCTAATCATCCTCTATGCAAACCTGCTGGGTAACGCCACAAGGAACCCAAGAAGGGCTCCCACAGGACATACATTAACATCCCACAGCAGTGCATGAATGAAAAAGAGCCAAGTCCTAAAAATGGTTTCTAGAATGTTCTCTGACTATCAGTTATGGGCTTTGTGCCCATATTTTGTATTTTGGTGTATTTAGTCGTTACAAAAAGGCAGTTGCCTGAATCTTGAAGCGGACTGCTTCAGTCTGAGAAGGGCTGAGTCATTCAGTAGCTCTCAACCTTCCTAATGCTGTGACCCTTTAATACAGTTCCTCATGTTGTGATGACCCCTAACCATAAAGTTATGTTTTAAAATTAAATTAAAAATTAAATTAAATTTTTTTATTGCTGCTTCATAACTGTAATTTTGCTACTGTTATGGATTGTAATGTAAATTCTGGTTTGCAGTATATCTGACTGATATGAGACTCCTGTAAAAGGATTGTTTGACACCCCCTCCCCCAGAGGGGTTGTGACCCACAGGTTGAAAAACACTGGGCTAAGGTCTTATCAAGGAAAACGATGAGCTTAATTCTGCCCCATGTTCTCTTTGCAGATGACCCTGATTATTCCTTGGTTGAGGACTACACTTTGCTCTATCAGTAGCACCCATGGTGGTAAGAGTCTTTAAATTTCCTTTAGTCCTGTTGATTTGAGTTTCTGAAGCCTTCGGATCTTCTTCCGAACATTGCTGAGATGCCTGGGGCCAGCATCCTGGTGGGCGTGGCCTCCATCCCTTCCAGCACCTCTGGAGCCCACCACTGCAAGATGACTGGAAACTTGATGGCATGAGGACATTTCCCCTTTACTTTTCTTTAGTCTGTGACTCTCTGAATTCGCTTAGCTCTTCTTGTAGCTTTTACACACCCACGTTTCAGCATCCCCAGAAGCAAAACCCACATGACTCTCATTCCTTAATGGATTCCTTACTCCCTGAAAGGGGAGAGGTCAGTGAAAAGCACGCAGGCGCCATCACACTCACCAAACACAGGAGGATGGTGGGAGTCAGCCTGTACCCGGTCGCAGGTTGTCATTAGTTGAACTAGCACTTCACAAGGATTCCTGGAGGAGATCTCAGCCCTGCTAACCAGACAGAGCTACAGAGGGGACCACAGAAGGGCTGGTTCTCTGGGTGCTCAGGCAGTTGGCACATTTTCACAATGTGAAAAGTGCCTCGGAAGCCAAAAGCAACACTGAATGAAACTCCTTGTACAGTGTCCTGCTTGCCCGGCAGGGTGAGTCTGCGATGGAACTGTATGGGATTTTACCAGCGAAGAAGGAGGGATCTATTTCCAAGTAACTCTTTCCATTTCCAGTCTGTCTTAGTTTCTCATTTGTCTGTGGTGAGACAGTCTCACTTCTTCGACAAAAACTGTTTTGAAGAGTTGAGCATTTTTCTGATCTCATGTGCTTCCTGGAGCTACAGGAGAGCGGGTGGATGGATGCAGGAAGTGACCTAGACAGGTGTCACCTCTGCTCTTCCTGGTCTTGATGACGCTTGCTGTCAGTTATGAAGCAGGACAGGTTTCAGAAGTGCTCTCTGGCGATTTGTTAGTCTTGCATTCTACCCACCAGAGAGCACCAGGAGATGAGCATCTCAAACTGTGCGTCAGGCCCCCAAGCCACCTACCTGCTGACTTATCCCTAACTAGCTGCACGGGACAGGAGCCAGGTTGTCTTAATTAAATAGAAATAACTAGCTGGTATCAATTTGTGTTAAATAGAAGACATTAAATTACTTCATAAGTATGTTTAAGATGTAAGTGTGCTATAAAAAGAGATAGAAACTGAAGACATAAAATTTTCCGTTCTCTAGCTAGGTAGACATATAATATAATAAGAACAGTCTTTACAGCCGGTCATAATTGCTTCTTCTGAAGACTGCCTCTTTCTCAGAGCCCTATTAGAGACAAAGCAGGGACATGGTAAGTGAATCACTCATCAGGAAGATCTGCTGTCTGGACCATGGTGCAAATGATGGCTGTTGGGCGAAGCATTGACAGTCCCCAGAGCTTATGAAATATACATGTTATATAGCACACATATTTATATATTATATATTTATACAAAACACGTATTTTTATTTTGTTTCTTGCTCTTATCTGGATAAAGCATATATGCTACAGGCTTAAGACTAGCATTTGATATAGAACTCTAGTTCCCCAGGGTCCAGGGATCTGATGTGTGAATGCAAGATGCTAATGCCTACACATTTAATGAGTAGAGTCTCTCAAACTGTGTAATTTTAATGCCTGCATCAGCTTAATGAATAGGAGCTCAACATGTTCATATATAATTGGCTGAATTTCAGAGAATTTAAAAAGCTCGATCTCCCTGCCCCCTCTCTCCGTCCCTCCCTCCCTCCCTCCCTGCCCCTGCCCCCTTTCTCCCTGCATGCACTTTCCTGAAGGGTCCAGGAGAGGGCGTTGGATCTGCTGAAGCTGGAGTTCCAGGCTGCTGTGAGCCACCTGAGATAGGTTCTGAGAATTGAATTTAGGTCTTCTAGAAGAGCAACAAGTGCCCTTACCCACTGGGTCATCTCTCCAGCCTCAATTCCGGAGAATTTTAAGGAAAGAAACCCAGTTTAATTAATTCAGTTAGGCCATGTATTACACTACTTATCGATTTGACTGTACCTTAGGGGTTGAAATTTCATAGGAGACCTTAGGCATTAATGACTTGTTCAATAGTTGTTGATTTTAGCTGCTATTCCTGTTTTTTTTTTTTTTTTTGTTTTTGTTTTTGTTTTGTTTTTTGAGACAGGGTTTCTCTGTGTAGCTTTGCGCCTTTCCTGGAACTCACTTGGTAGACCAGGCTGGCCTCGAACTCACAGAGATCCACCTGGCTCTGCCTCCCAAGTGCTGGGATTAAAGGCGTGCGCCACCACCGCCCGGCAGCTATTCCTGTTCTTAATTCTAACATGCTTAATAAAGACAGATTATAATTTTTTGAATTAAAAACGTGTGTATCGAAAATATCAGTGCCCGTGTTATTACCATGAAGAACTTCTGTGGTGACCATGGCTCTCTCCTCAACATTTGTTCCTTGACCAAACACACTCCTAGGTTGGCATGAACAGGTCATTCAGATGAAATGTCTTTTGCTGTTTTCTTTCAGAAAAGAAAGCTTTCCTCAGTTACTGCTTCTGTGACGTGAAAAGAGGCCCCGAGAGCAGCACAATCCGTAACCAAATCGTGTCAATCATGAAGACTTTGTTGTGAACCCTTGTGGAACATTTTTTGATATTTTCAATTTATAGTAGATATTTGACTCAACCTAGCCAAGTAGAGATCTGCAGAGTGCAGAGTTCTTCCCCCCCCCCCTCCGAAAGTTTACATTCTGCCCCAGAAGGAAGAATTATTATTTCCTGGTTAGTTACTAAGGTTATGAGTGTTGTTTCCTGTCTGGAAAGCAAGGCCACTCTGGATTCTGAGTGTCGGCTTGAGCAGGCAGGGCTGCAGAAGAAGATGGTGTGAGCTGCCGAAGATGCTCCTTGGGCGGTGAGAAGTAGGGGCATGAAAACAGCGACGGCCTCTCTCAGCGGTGCGATATTTAACATCGCCGTTGTTTTCGGCTGAAAGACTTCGCCACGTCCAATCGGACTTGCTCGATGGGGAAATAAGACGCAGCAGGGTGAGATCAGTTTCTGACAGCCAATGAGAAGAGACAGAACCAGACTGAGCCGATAAGTTTGTTCTACAGCGCTAGTCTATTCTTCTAGCCCTTCTAGAAGTGAGGCTGCCATGCTCATGCTCAAGCTAAAGAAGGGCGGGCAAGTTGGATCAGGGAGTAAAGGTGCTTGTGCAAGCCCAAGGTCCCGAGCTCCGCCGCTGCAGCTCACATAAGGGTGGAAGGTCTCCACGTGTGCTGTGGCACACGCACAGCTATGATTGACGGGGGTGCTTTTTAGGTTCCACACACGTGCCGTGGCACACGCACAGCTGTGATTGACATGCATGCACACACATCCCTTGCGGTGCTCTGGAACACTTAAAGAGGCATTCTCTATTTGGCTCCCTCTTGGTCACCCACACACGGCAGGAAGATCACGCACCGTTTATGTCGTATTCACACCTGAGAAAGTGGAACACTTCAGTTATGACAGAGCCCGTTAGCACGGCTTCTTAGTGGCCATGTCATACACGCCTGTGTCACCGTAGAGGACAAACAGCAGAGTTCCCGGGAATTTGGACAAATTGATTAAAATAAGATTGAAAGCCGGGCGTGGGGGTGCCTGCCTGTGATCACAGCGTGCTGGAGGCTGAGACAGGAAGACTGAGTCTGAGATTGGCCTGGGGACATAGTGAGAACCCATCTCAACCCCTCCCCCCATAAAAAGATGGACGGTTTCCCCTCTTTCAATATAAGATGCTCCCAGCTGTGGTAGCTGCTTGTCTTGACAGGAAATTTGCACCAGTTGGGCATCCTTTTAAGAAACTCAGGTTTGCAAAGGTCCACTGACTTCCCCAAACTGGAAAGCCTCAGGAAATTGTCTATTGCACATAGAAAATTATGTTTTTAAGTATATTATTTATTGTTGGCAAGCCCTCAATGACTGATGTTTTCTATCAATCAGCATAATTGATGTAAACATGTTTCATGAGTGTAGAATAATATTTTAATTTTATTGCTTGTTTTTTTTTTTTCTGCTTGACATGAAGTAAAATAAAAGTTCCTGATGACTTGGGATTTAATTTGTATTCTTGTGCTAATCACACATCTCTTCTGAGCTTAACATGCTCCTTTGACGTGCGTATGTGTGCGTGTGCGTGTGCGTGTGCGTGTGCGTGTGCGTGTGCGTGTGTGTGTGTGTGTGTGTGTGTGTGTATGTGTGAGTTCAGGCTCCTGCCACTGTGCATGTGTGGAGGTCAGAGGATCACCCTGGGCGATGCTCATTGCCTTCTGTCTTGTTTGACACGGGTCTTCTGTCCCTTGCTACTGTATATGGCAGGCTAGCTGGCTTTGGAGCTTTTGGGGGATTTTCTTGTCCCCACATCTCACAATGTAGAAGCCCTGGGATTCCAGTTGTGCCTCTTTTATGCAGGCTTTAGCGATCAGAACCCAGGTCCTCACACTTGCCCACTGTACTCTACCCACTGAGCCATCTCTGCAGTCCTCAGCCTCTCCCCTCTTCTCTCAGAGGTCTAAAGCGCACCCATAGCATCTAATCAAAGACACAATATGCCCGCTGGATTAACATTTCATGAGAATGGAGATTAGGGAAGTGTCTGAAAGAGTCCTTAGGGGAATGATAATGAAAAAAATAATTTGAGAAACACTAGTCCAAGGTAATGATAAGTGGAATTTCGTGTGACATATCAGGCATTCTATAAACCGTCCAGACACTGTAAGCTAAAGGGCAAACCCATTCTTGGAGTCTGTCCTGGCAGGGAGAAGCCGTTACCTCTCCCAGAGTGGATGAGATTTGATGGTTTTAATTCACTGGTTGGTCTTTTGGAGGGATGGTAACAGATCTAGAGTTCAGCCCCAGAACAGATAATCGGCAGGAGATCACAGGGGGTCCGTGGAGGGTCGTTGTATAGTCTCATTTCTCTAACCATGGTCTTTCTGATCATGGGTCTAGTATGGAAGCACTGGCGTGGCCCAGGACAGAGTGCAGTGCAGTCTACCGGATGAGTTACCCCAGCCACGCAGTTCTGCATCTCCCCTGCAGTAGAGGTGGCGATTCCCTTGTAGGCATTAGGAAGCACATTTTCTTGCTTATTTGCATAAGTCCACCCACTCACTTCTTCTCTAGCTCCCTGCCTTCAATCTGCAAACCTTCTCCCCTGTCTGCTCCACGGTCCATGCATCATTCGCCTTGGGTTGCGTCTCCCCTCACAGTGTGTTGGTGACCAGCTGGAATGATTGACATAGTACCTACCCGGAGTCCTTCTCTCCATCCTTGTTTCAGTCACTCTTGAGTTTTGCGGTGTGGCAACAGGCCACATCCACATAAACGAGGCATGCAGAGCTGAGCTGTTCTTGAACCATGCCTGAGCTTTCTCTGTCAGCTGGGCTGAAGGAATCTTTTATGAGACCATAAGTGTGAGGAAGAGAGGCACAGGTCCAAGAAAGGACGGTAATTGATGTGTGTGCCTCACCAGGTGAAGTAATGTACCCAAGCTTTCTAGAATCAGAATGTACCATTTTATTTTCTCATTCTTTGCCCCAACCCCTACTTTGGGAAGCGGGTTCTTGCTGTGTATCTGAGGCTGACCTTGAACACAGGATCTTCCCACCTCTGCCTCGTGAGAGCTGAGGTTACAGGTAAGTGCCACCACACACAGGCAGAAGGCACCATTTCCACTGCATGATGGACAGCTGACAGGCCTGCCTGCCTGATGTAGGACTCATGGGATCTGAAGAAAGTTAAGCAGTGTAGAAGTGACATCATTTCTTTGCATATTCCTATTGACTTTATGCTCTTACAAAATGCATTTCTTCATTGGGTTTTGTTCATCTCTTTAAATGCTGCTACAGCAGCTTTCTGGCTCCTCCGTCATTCTCCCTGTGTCCCCAGCTCCCGATTTCCATCAGTGTAGGGACAGCAGCTGGTTATAACCAGCTTACACTGCGGTCCTTAGAATTATGCTTGGCCCATGTTTTTACATGCTAATGATGCTGCATAAGCTCTTTTACCTGAATTCCTCCCTGATGATACAGGAGAGGCCTAAGAGATGGTGAGGCTGCAACTCAGACAACACCACCATTCTCCTCGAGAACCTTGTCTTCTGGCTGGGGGCGTGGGGGGCAACAGTAATATCCTGTCCTGACACCTTCAAGGACCATTTCTGGTGTTGGCTGTCTTAGCTTGAAGTCACCTAGACGGAGATCCGAAGAGGAAGATTTGAGATCACACAGTGCGTGTAGGAAGTGAGTACATAAGCCAGCAGTAGAAGAGGAAGTGAAATAGGGATGAAAAGGAAATGGATAAAGAATGTGCTTTAAGAGGCTGGGGAGCTGCTTGAGTCCGGAAGGGTGCTTGCCAAGCCAGTCTGAGGACTCGGGTTTGACCCTTGGAACTTATATCAAAGGAAAGAATTGACTCCTGAAAGCTGCCCTTTGAGCTCTGTGCACATAGATGGTGCCCCTGTACACACACACACACACACACACACACACACACACACACACACACCCTTGGAAGTGTGCTGGTAAGTCAGTTGCCATTGTGGGAGACTGGGCTTTAATTTCCCTGAAGGAGACTGGAAAAGAGCACAAAGGCAGAGTTGAGTTAGTCTGACCACAGGATGACAGTGCTGGGTGTATGGACTAGAAAGTTGGAACCCCGAAGGACTATAAACTGGGTGACTGAAACAAGAGGTCCTGTCACAGTGCTAGGGCCGGAAGACAGAAAGCAAGGTGTATGCTGGTCCAGTCTGAGCACTGTCATGGAAGGGTGCATCGTGGGCCTTTCTCCTTGAATTGTCGACGGCCTTCTTTTCTCTGTTCTCTTCTCAGTGTTTATCTTCTATGCCTGCCTCTTCCTCCTCCTCCTCCTCCTGTAAGGACAACCGCTGTACTGAAGGTTCATTCTTAGAATCTCATTTTACCTCAACCACCTTTCTAAAGACGCCATCTCCAAGGTCTCATTCTGAGGTCCTGGGGGTTTGGACTTCAGTGTTAGAGTTTGGGGTGGGGACATAACTTAGCTCATAGCTGTTCTTGTGTGCCAGCTCCCAATGTCATCAGTCGAGGGTGGGTCTCAGTTTGCCTTATTTTCCTGACACATCCAGCCTGTCATGCACGTGGCCGAAGCTGGCTCTGAGGCAGAGTGGTTGGATTAGGTACTACTACACACTCAGAAATGTAAGTGCTAGCTGAGTGTGGTGGCCCTTGCTTGTAATGCCAGCATTTGGGAGGCTGAGGCAGGAAGATCAGTAGTTCAAGGCCAGTCTCATCTACTAAGGAAGTTCAAGGTCAAATTGGGCTTCACAAAACTGTGCCTAGTGAGAGAGATGGGGTGGGGCTTTGGAGAGTGCTTGCCTGGCATGCACGAAGCCCTGACTTTGATTCCTACCATCAGCATGGTGGTACAGGCCTTCAGTGTCAGCATTTGGGATGAGGAAGTGGGAGGTTCAGAAGTTCATGGTCTTCCTTTGCTACATAGTGAGTCTGAGGCCAGCCTGGGGTAGATTGAGAGAGAGGTTCCATGTTTGATGTTTTGAGGATGTAAATAACTAATTCGATGACCTAACCTCTTTCCTATTTTTTTTAGTGGAGAAGGTTGTGGAAGGGAGATTAGTAGAAGGGTACTTTTGTATCTTTTTCTTCCTGTAGAAACAAAAGTCTTTTAATGGAAGAGATCACATCTGTGCAAGAGTCTGGTGAAATAAGTATGTAAGCTGGGCGGTTTTAGTTTACATGCTGATTGACTCAAGACACTGAAATAATTTTAGCTTAAATTAGTTAGATCCCACATCAATTTCACAACATGTATTTAGTTACCAGGAATGATAAAATAAGGCCTCCTACAGGGTGCTGTGCAGGAAGTATTGACAACAGGAATGATTAACTTCTCCAACACCCTAGGTAGAAATTGTCACTACTGGGGAATGACCACCAGAGGGCAACAGAGATCCCGGCATGGGCTCATGTAGAGCCTTCAGGAAGGTCCACCCAGGCTTCTATCAGGAATGCAGTAGCTTTCCTTTGAACTTTCATGACAAGCCCTGTTCCACACACTGGCTGACTTCTACATCATTCTCATATTAAAATTTGCAATGCCATAACATGAGAATTATAGCCCTTTTATGAATGACTAACTCCTGTTTTCAATTGGTTGGAGTTTTTCTCTTGAGGTGAAACGTGTTTTACTGTCTCAAAATTGCCATGGGAATCAATTCAGCCTATTAGAAGGAATTTTGAAAACTATTTATAAAAAATTAAGAACAACGCCATCTCTTTGATGAACAATTTTTAATCTGTATCTGTCTTATACACATGCAGACTAGGTATGATGACACAAGCTTGTAATCTGAGTACTTGGGAGGCAGAGGTAGTAGGATTTTTGTGAGTTCAAGGCCAACATGGTCTACAAACATAATGAAACCCTGTCTCAAAACAAAGCAAACAAACCAACAAACAGAACACACACGCATGTATATACATAATGCATGTATATATTTGTACACACACACACACACACACACACACACACACACACACTCCAACACACAGCAAAGTAGGAGGATTATTTGGGAAGTGGAAAGGGATCATTACAGTTAGTTCCGCTTTGCAGAATAAGTAGTAGGTGGCACTCAGAGAACTTTAAGACCAAAAGGAACTGTGGAAGGCAGTGTGTGTGGGGTCCCAGACTGGGAGATGACCAAGCAAACACTATGGATAGTGGCCAGAAATGGTGACATCTGCATGGAATTGCAGGTACTCAGGAAGCTGAGGCAGGAGGATGACTTGAGCTCAGGGAAATGATGAAAAGTTTTAGATAAGTATGTCTACCTTAAGTGTCACATGGCATCCCATAAACAGACAATTGTATGAACCAATAAAATAAGGAAAACAGAATATGTGGATAGATTGGCATAAGTTACATGAGATATTATGTCATTTTATATAAGGGACCTGAGCACCTGCATTTTGGTATTCTCGAAGGTAGAGTGTCAGAGGTGTGATGCGGTGTGTGGGTCCTGGAATCAATTCTCCAAAGACTAGTATATACAAATGCCAGGACTACCAAGTCCATCCACGTACTAGGGAACTTGGTAACTTTTGTTGCCATTGAGGATTTGGGCTCACTGAACTGGGGATGTAGCTTTACTGTGCATCGCTTGCCTAGCTGCTGATCTGGGTTCATTCCTTAGCACTGTGAAACGAAACAACTGTCTCCTCCAAATCCCCACTCCAATCCACCAAACCATCTTACATGATCAGGAACAAGACATCGTGCAAGGGCCAACGTAGCTCCACTGTAGAGCACTTGCTTGGCATATACAGGGCCCCAAGTTCAGTTCCTAACATCACACAAGACACTAATAAAGATTTACCTATAGAAAAAAAGATACAGGGAAAAGTGGCACATGCTTTTAATCCCAATACTCAGAGGCAGAGGCAGGTGGATCTCTGAGTTCAAGGCCAGCTTGGTCTACAAGGTGAGTTCCAAGACAGTCAGGACTACACAGAGAAACCCTATCTCAAAAAAAAAAATTGGAAAAAGATATCATACAGACTGATTTCTGAAGTTCTTTTCTTCCTCCTACCTATTGTTTTGGACAGAGTTTCTCTGTGTAGTCCTGGTTGTCCTGGAACTCGCTCTGTAGACCAGGCTGACCTCTAACTCAGAGATCCACCTGCCTCTGCTGGAATTAGAGCCATGTGCCACCATGCCTAGGCCTTCCCATTTTCAAGCCATAATCCTGAGATTTTCATTTTAGGGTACCCGCAGAGTGGGTGGCTAGTCTTTACCTCCGTCCTGTAGACCCCATGTGTTCCACCCCCTCAACCCCTCCAACCCCCCTACCCCCAACAAAACAACTCATATCTATTTGTTCCATTCATCGGATATTATCTATGTGCTGGCTGTTGTTTTGGAGGTCCTTGGGGATACATCAGAGGAGCTGACCTTCCAGGAGGGTTGATAGACCCTACCAATAAGCACAAAAGCAAAGTATATATACTTTAAACACGTTTATATAGTAACGATAATATAGAGATGCCCGCTGTTATCAGGTGCCTTCCACGACTAACTCATGACACCGGAGTTGGAAGTATCATCATCCCCTTCTACAGAACAGCAGACTGGAGTGCACTTTGGGTGGACATCAGGTTTCTTTCCGGAAACGTGATGTAGATGTAGCCCGGAATTGGTTATCTAGGGATCAAAGTCAGATTGCCAAGACCTCTTCTCTCCAGCACTTCATAGTCCAGTCTGACCCCCTCTCTGCAGAGCTGCGGAGGCAGAGGGTTGCTCTGAGTGCCACCCTGCGGAGGGCGGCGGAGGCACAGTCCGTGGCTCAGAGGGCGGGACCGGAGGCGGGAGGAGGGCTGGGCCGGGGCGGGGCCTGAGCGGGGATGGGCGTGGCCTTCCTCCCCGCGCGAGTCGTCCCTAGCTAGTTTGTTCCAAGCCGCAGCCCGTACGGCCTCCTGTTGCCGCCTCCCTGCCCCAAATGGTGGAGGCTCCGTCACGTGATAGCCAGGAGGCCGGAACTAGGCGGCTTGCGTGAATTGCAGGAGTTTGACAGAAACAGACGGCGACGTCTCGGAGGCAGAGTGTATGGCCGAGGCCGTGAAGCCCCGCCGGGCCAAGGCCAAGGCCAGCCGGACCAAAGGCAAGGTGAGGATGCTGTCGCTCGCACCTCCCCGCGCGGAGCAGCCGTGGGGCCGGGCGGCTGTCAGGGCCACTTGGCCGCCTCCCAGTCCTGACCTCCCTGGGCTTTTATCTTCTGCTCATTTTCTTGACTTCCCACACCGAAGCCTTTTCCTCCTTAGCCCCGTCTTTGACATGGGAGCATTCCCCGCCCCTGGAAATGCACGGAGAAGGGACTTCCTTCGCTTGGGAGGAATGGTTTGTGGATCGCAGTGATGGGTCAGTCCTTCGTTTTCAGAATTCAGGGCGACGGTGTTATTTCCCGATGAACCTGGTTGTTTACAGCGTGGCATGAATATCCAGGAATTATCTCAGGGCAGAGCCCACCGCGTAGGGATGAGTTTGAGTTTTCTGTTTTCTGGATTGTTGCGTGTCATTAGTGTGCTTTTAATTTGACTTGTTTTTAGGTACATTTTGAATTTTTAACTTTGCTCCTATAAACTTGTTGCAGTGAACAAATGAAATTTTATAGATAGGTGGTCTATTTATATCTATATATTTAAACAGTGTTTTTTAACCTGCTTCTGCCTTTGGATTGCTGGGCTTAAAGACATGCCACCACCCCTGGCCACTGGGTCTAGATAACTTTACCTTATCCAAAATAGAATGTACACGAATTGGAACGAACAATGAAGATGGTATAGGAAATTTCCTTCCCCAGAATTGGTGATGTTACTAAGCCAAAAGTATAACTTTGTGTGTGTGTGCTAACAAGTTTTAATAGTGATTTATGGGAACTTTATTTAATAGAGTGTAAATGAAGTGTGTGGATCCCTTTCTGTAAGGTAGTATGGAATTAGGCACATCAGTCAGAAATTTTTTTTATTTTAGAGACAAGAATGTGTATGTGTGTGTGTGTGTGTGTGTGTACACACACACACACACATACACGTATATACATACATATACATATCTCCCAAGCTGATCTCACTATGTAGCCCCAGGCTGGACTTGAACCTGTGCCTCCTACCTCAGCCTAGAAACATTACTTTCTGACACACCTTTTAAGGGTACTATGACCATTTAAAATATAGAGAAACTCTGTGTGTATGGCGAGGGAGCATGAGTGCAGATTTGGGTGGACATTGTAACGGTGAGTGTGTGTGGCCCCGTCAGTCTTGGGCAGTGCTCTTCAGGTGGAGCTGGTCCCTTGCTTTTTGAGACAGAGCCTCTGGCTGGGACCTGGGGACTGCTGTGTAGCTTAGGCTTGGTGGGCATCATGTCCTAGGCTCTGCTTGTGGGCTGTGGGGACGGAACCCAGTCCTCATGTTTCCATGGCAAAGCTTTACTGAGTGTACCACCTTCCCACTCCCTGTCGGAAACATTTTAAGAAAAATAAGTTTGCAGTATCTTGGTTTGATACTGAACTATCACAAACAAACAAACAAACAAACAAACAAACAAACAAACAGTTAACCAGCCATACATAACCCTTTGAGCCTGGAATATAGTAGTTTATAACATGAGTTATCCAAAGAGAACAGAATCTTAAATCTTAATGAATCTACTTTTTTTTCTCTCTAATAAGTGATGAAACTAAAGCCTCTACAGGTTAAATGATTGTCTTAATCATGCAGTTAGCATGGTTTATCTCAGGGGAAGCCAGAAATTGTGGCTTTCAGTCCAGTAGCTTAACCATTATTTTACACGTGTCTGTCTGTCAAAGGTAGCGTATTACAGACATCTAAAACACAGTCAAGAGGAGTCCCTCTTTATTTTGTTTCATAATTTCTAAATTAAAAATTAAATCTTAAGCCTTTAAGTCTTATGAAAAATGAACTGTCTATTTTATCAACGTATTTCAGGCAGTTTTCCTACATACACATACAGTACTCTGTTTTCTCAACTGTTAAAGCTCATTTCCAAGACATTTGCTTCAGTTAGATATCTCACGCACACTTTGCCCTGTCCTCCAAATTTAATCGTTCACTGAGAGTTGAATTTCCTGCATGATCTGGTTCTTCCCATTACTCTCTATCATCAGTGTCACAACTCCTGAGAGGAGGGTTTTTGCTGAACTGCCCTCACATTCACATTGTTTTCTACTGCTGTTCTGTGAACTGAAGCTAGGTTGATATATGTATACACACACACACACACACACACACACACACACACACACGTACATATGTATTGACTAGAGAGAGCACGCTGACCTCACAGAGATCCACTGCTTTTGTTTGAGTACTGGTAACAAAGGTATAAACCACCATGCCTGTTGAATACTTATTATTATTATTATTTTTGTTTTTTTTGAGACAGGGTTTCTCTGTGTAGTTTTGGTGCCTGTCTTGGCTCACACTCTGTAGACCAGGCTGGCCTTGAACTCACAGAGATCCACCTGGCTCTGCCTCCCAAGTGTAGGATTAAAGGCGTGCACCACCACCGCCCGGCAATTGCTAATTTTTAAAAACCTTCCAAAAGCTGGGCATAGGAGGCAGAGATAAGCAGATCTCTGTGAGATCAAGGCCAGCCTGGTCTACATAGTTCCAGGATAGCTAGGGATAAATAGCAAGACCCTGTCTCAGAACACAGAACAAAGAAAAAAAAAAGTTGCCGAGCTTTCCCATTTTGCAGAGGCTAGGATTGGAAGCACTAATTTAAGGACTCTAGCCTGGGCTTCCTCTTCAGCGTCTGTCACACCTGTATTAATCTGTGTACTTTCCTGCCTTAGAGCCTCTGCCTTCCACCCTTCCAGGCTCCCTTCCTCTGCCTGTTACTGCTTGTTGTCGGTGTCTGAGTTTGAGCCGCGCTTACCCAGCACTTTTCCTATCACCCTTGTGTAGCTCCCTCTGGCAGGAACACTGTGCACCCATTTTAAGTCCCTCTTCTCTATTGTAACAACTTTATCAGCCACTGTCTTCTCTCGGAGACAGTGAACTCACAGAGTGAGGGATCACTCTTGTTCCCAGTGCATTTCACAACGCCTGTAGTCACCTGATAAAGTTAATTGAATTAAAAAAAACAAGAGCCAGCATTGAAGCACATTTCCAAGCTTTGCCACTGAGGAATTTAATAATTTTTTTTCACAAACTAGTACAAGAAAAACAAATAGACAATGTCCATGATACCAGCAGGACCCTCATGCTTGCCAGTCTAAGGAAATTAATTTGCTTTAGGGTAAGCAGAGGCATTTGTTAATGCTG
The DNA here is from genome assembly GCF_049852395.1 of Peromyscus maniculatus bairdii. Taxonomy (NCBI): domain Eukaryota; kingdom Metazoa; phylum Chordata; class Mammalia; order Rodentia; family Cricetidae; genus Peromyscus; species Peromyscus maniculatus. The sequence goes on from NC_134870.1 coordinate 69,279,875, forward strand.
GCTGTTGTCTGGCCATGGTTATGATGTCCTATATCGTTGGCGACTTACAGTGATGTGTTTTAGCATCTATTTATGGAGCCGTGAGCAGACTCCAAGGCTTAGTTGGAAGTTCAGGAAGTGGGGTGTCATGTGCTGTTGTGTTTAGATTGCTGTGGCTTCCGGATCTGTTGCAGTACCTGGCCTACATTCCTCAGGCGTAAATATCTGGTAGGTGACTTCAGGGTGACAGGCTGTGGTTAGGCATCTGGTACTTACTATTGGATACTTTAGATCTAGCCCTAATAATGTTTTTATTCTGTTAGTATCATTCTTTGTAAAAACTTTCCCCCAACTCTGAGGATCTGGACTTCATACATCTTAGTAAACTTAGGTTAAGAAGGACAGAATCTTAGACCTGGATTTACTCTGCAGACTTAATAGATTTTATAGTAAGGCAGAGTGATGATGCATGCCTGTAATCCCAGCCCCTAGCAGACCGAAGGAGGAGGGTTGTGAGTTTTGGGCCAGTTAGGCTACATAGTGACTTCTAGGTTAGTTTGGTGTTATGTAACAAGACCCTGTCTCAAAAAACTGTATTAAGTTCTAAATTCCAACAATCAATAAGAGCATCTTGTAATTGATAGGCTGGATTAAGATGTTTCCTGCGTAACCCTTCCTGCCCATCCCTGTGGTCCTCCATCTTGCTCTATTGCCTAGGTAATTCCTTTGTTGCTTCTAGGTGTGAATTGTTACTGGAATAAAGTCAGACAATGCTATATACTATCATTTAGCCTCTGTTTGGCTGTCAAGATCCAGTCATTATTGAATACATAATGCCCACTTATTGTTTCCCCCAAAACGATTCTAGGCATTTGGGATATAAAGAAAATCCTCAGGCCTCAATGGTGCTTATAGTCTGGAGTAGAATCTTCCCGGGTGTGTTTCAGAACAAACATAACTGCACGATTATCTTCACATTGCTGAAAGAAGTATGTATGTGTTCGTGTGCATATGCATAGACAGAAATGGATATCCAAGAGCCATCTCCAGGAGAGAACTGTTGGTGACAGCTTGTGATGTGTCCTTCTAACTTAGCTTTGCCCTCCTCTGCCTTACCACAGCACTTCAGGGCATTTGACTGTGACAAGCCCAAGGTTCAGGAGTAAGTAAAAGTATTTCTAAGACCAGAAATGATGTCAAAGTTTTTTTTTTTTTTTTGATATTTTTCTTTGCTATTTATTTCCTTAATGATAGAAAGGGTCAAAAGCCAATTAATTCTTACTTTCAATGGTAAGAATGCAGGTACTTGCTGCAGAGCCTTTATTGTTGACAGCTTTACACATATATTCTCCTCCATCTTCTGGGAAAGTTTCTGGTAAATAGAGGCAGTGAGTTTCGCCTCTTTCAATGTACTGGTAGTCTTCTCCGTCCTGCAGCATTTCTCCTTCAAACCACCATGTGATTTCTGGTTTGGGTTCTCCTGTTACTTTAACAGTGAATCTGACTGGCTCACTGTCTACAACTGAGGTATTTCTTAGAGGCTTTTTGAACCATGGAGCTCCTGATCTTGTTTGCTCTTCATCTTCAGTAGTGGAGCCATTAATGATGCTACCTTCTTCTTCTTCCTCATCTTCTCTTTTCTTCTGTAGTGCTGCATCAATTTCTTTCTGTTCAAACTGCATTCGTAGTAACTTCTGTTCTTCTATTCTCCGTTGTTCTTCCTCTTTTCTTGCCTTAGCCATTTGTTCAAATCTGGCTTTCATGTTCACTTTATGAGTAAAGGGGGATTCACTTTTTTTTGCAGGCTTTACATTAACATCATCTTCCTCGTGGAAGTTTTCTGCTTCTCGCTCTTTAATTTCAAGGTCAATTGCTCTCCTCTTTGCTCGTTCTTCTTCTATCTTTTTCTGTATTTCTTTTTCAGACAACTGTCCAATTTTTTCAAACTTGCTTTTTAGACTTTTAGCTTGAATAGAACCACTTCTTTTTAATTTGATTAATTCTTCGTATTCTCTACTCAATCCAAAACTTTCATTTTCTTCTTCTTCCTCTCCCATTTCTTGTCTCAGTTGCTCAAATCCCTGTTTCTCCATTTCTAGTTTATGCCTCCGTTCCTCCTCCGTTCGTCGTCTTTCTTCTTCCATTTTTTGTTTTAATAATTCTTCAAAATTAATCTCCAGTTTTCCAGGCATCAAAGATTCTTGAGAAGCTGTTTTATATATCTCTGGAGAATCATCATCTAATACCATGCTTCTCCTTGCTTCAGCAAATGCCGCCTTCTCTTCCTCGATTCTCCTTCGGGCCTCTTCCTCTGCTTTTCTTTTTTCATCTTCTCTCCTTTGCCTTTCTATTTCTTCAAAACTCAGTTTGAGTTTTCCAGGGCGATATTCTTTAAAAACTTTTTCTGCATCTTGGTTTTCATCCTCCTCATTTACCATGTGCCTCCTGGCTTCCTCAAAGGCACGCCTCTCTTCCTCTAAGCGCCTTCTCGCTTCTTCTTCAGCTTGCTTCTTGCGATTTTCTTGTCTTTGTCGCTCCAGTTCTTCAAAAGTTAATTTCAATTTTCCAGGAAAATGCGATTCTTTTTTGGCCTCAGTTTCATCATCCATGACTAATGAAAGACACTTTGCTTCCTTGAGAGATCGGCACTCTTCTTCATATCTTCTTCTATCTTCTTCATAATTAAGCCTCTCATTCCCTTGTTCTTTCTCCAGGTCCTCAGGATTCTTTATTTTTCCAGATTTTTTGTATGATTTTGCAGGCACCACTGTTATAAGCAGTGAGTCATCACCTTCCTCTGATGCAGATTCGGTTCCCGTATTGTTTATGTCCTCAATCTGCTCAGCTCTTTTTGCTAATTCACGCTGTATTTTCCTCTTTTCCAACAGATCCTGCTCAAGTCTGCGTTTTCTTTCCTCTTCCGTTCTCTTCCTTTGTTCTTCCTGTCTGTGTTTCTCCATTTCATCAAATTTACCTTTAACTGTCCCTGTTAGCTTTGGGACATAAGCCTTTTCTATTTTAGCAGAAATCTCTTCCTCATCATCAGAAGCAAGCATTTCTTTAATCTCTGCCTTTTGTGAAACATCATTCATGTTTGCTCTATGTGGTTTGGGGCTGAAGCTTTGTATTTATTTGTACCTTTCTTTAGTTGAAGGCAAACCAACTACTCAGCTCTTTCCCACCATCCAAAAGCACGGGAGTGTTAGCTCAGGCCTGCAGGGAAACCACATTTGACTGTGAAAGGCTAGCCCAGCCGAGGCCTGTTTGAGTAAGTAGAGGCCCTCAGTTCCTCACTGCATTAAAAACAACAAACCAAACTGGAGGGGTGCGTGCGTGCGTGCGTGCGTGCGTGCGTGCGTGTGTGTGTGTGTGTGTGTGTGTCTCAAAGTTTTAAGAAACAATATAAATTGTAGACAGAAACATAGACAAGTTCTCAGAAAGAGACAGTTTCCCCCCTCAGAGAGCACAGGGTGCAGCAGTTAAGAGAATCTACCTGGGAGCTGGAGAGACGGCTCAGTGGCAGAAGCCATGCTGCAGCCTCTGGGAACAGTGCATAAATGGAGCTCCTTGTGGCAAGATCCTTTGGAGAATCCTGCCCACCTGGCAAGGACCCGTGAAGGTGATGCTGCAGACCCCTGCGCTGACCATAGGGAGTTCATGAGCTTCATCAGGCCTTTCTGACTTTCGATATGCTTATTCCTATGGTAATTCTTAGTTCACTCAGTTGTGATTGTGGCTGAGTTTACTGGGACAAAAGCTGATAATTTTAATAAAGTTTCTACAAGGAAATGAAGCATCTTTGCAATTGATCGCAGAAACTGGTCCCTTCGGTTGCCCCTGACTACCTTTGCATCCATCCTAAGTAAGCAGGAGGAACTCACTAAGGTTAATGATTCTTGCTTACTTAACTGTTCTAAAAAAGAGATAACTATATTCTAAGAACTTAAGAACTCGGGAGACAGATTCCTAAAAGATGACATTAAAAACTTATAGAGACATGTAAGAAAAAGATAAAGGACATGAAAAATCTGACATCTTTCTGGTGCCAGGGCGTGAATGGTTAGACATTTTTTTTTCAATGCCAAAATATCAATAAAGGAATCTAAAACTCCTAGTTCCCTTGGGAGTAAAAGTACAAGTAGAAACTGCTAGAAAGAATAAAAGCTTGGTCCCAACAGTTCAGAGTTGGGTATTAATCATTACCATTCTGAGAATGTATGAAGAATAGGATTACAGCTGTTGTTCACATAAAAGTGATATGCAGATCATTAGAAATTGACTTACACCTGAAAAATAATATTCTAAGTATGGTATCATACTCAGAGCTGACTACAGAAATATAAGAGCATCATATTGCTAAGGACTAATCACAGGGCTTGAATGTCTCTCATTATTGTAACCACACGTTTGCTGCCAGCCTGGGCACAGTATGAATAAGATGTGCCTTGCTAGATACAGTCAATCGGCTTGCAGTATAAAATTAATGCTTAGATACAGGGTAAAAGTCGGTGGCAACAAGGGAGTGGGGGAGAGGAAAAGAAACTGAAATGGGTAAATGGTAATGATTCTGGGAAAGTGATTAAAAAAATGAGTTGAAACTGCTCATGCTTGAACATACTGGAACATGTATAAATAAATAAAGACAGCTCGAGCTATTTGGGACCATCTGTTTGAAAGTCTTCATTTTTCGCCAATTTCACACCTCCATCTTGTGGCTCAGAACCCTGCTGGAGCTGGACTCCGGCAGCTCAGCAGCTAATAGCACTAGCTATTCTTGCAGAGGACCCAAGTTTGATTCCCAGCACCCACATGGCAGCTCACAACAGTCTGTAACTCCAGCCCCAGGGTATCAGACACCCTCTGCAGCATCAGGCACATACATAGTACATAGACAAAACACCCATACACTTAAAAGTAAACCGATCTTATTAAAATTAAAATAATAAAAGAACTTACCTGTACTTGTCTCATGGGTACTTGTGTGGTTCTGTGTTTGAGTAGGTAATAGGTGAGCTGCCCACTGTCTTGTTGCTTGCCCTTCCTGAGGATGGTCACGGGTCATAGGTGCTAGGCTCTCATCATTTGTGTGCCCTGAGGATGGTCATGGGCCATAGGCGCTGGGCTCTCATCATTTGTGTGCCCTGAGGATGGTCATGGGTCATAGGCGCTGGGCTCTCATTGTGTACCGTGAGGATGGTCACGGGTCATAGGCACTAGGCTCTCATCATTTGTGTGCCCTGAGGATGGTCATGGGCCATAGGCGCTAGGCTCTCATCATTTGTGTGCCCTGAGGATGGTCATGGGTCATAGGCGCTGGGCTCTCATTGTGTACTCTGAGGATGGTCATGGGTCATAGGGGCAAGGCTCTTATCATTTGTGTGCCCTGAGGATGGTCATGGATCATAGGCGCTGGGCTCTCATTGTGTGCCCTGAAGATGGTCACGGGTCATAGGCGCTAGGCTCTCATTGTTTGTAAGTCATCACAGACCCCCTGGGTCAGCCCCAAGTAGTTTGGGTTTGACTATTAGAGAATAGAGTGGAGTTTGCTGTTCATTTGCACATTCATTTTTGGCCTTTTTGTCTCTAGTTAAGTGTGTTCTTCTGTATTCATTATTGACTTACATTTCTGTAACACTTCCAGATTTTTTTTTTTTTTGGAATGATTTTGTTTTAGTTTTTATCTTTTGATTGTTCTGGGGATTGAACCCAAGTCTTTTCTTGAATATGGGTACTTTGCCACTGAGCTATATTCCCAGCCCTGGATGATTTAAAATTTTTTTTATGTGTATACAACTTGTGTGGAGGTGAAAAAAAGAATAAATACAGATTCTTTTTAATCTACTTGGCTGTTTTTATATGTAAGACGTTTTCTGGAGAGCTGGCCCAGTGGTTAAGAGTCCTTGCTGCTCTTGCAGAGGACATGGGTCTTGTTCACAGCACCCATATTGGGGGCCTCACAATCTCTTGTAACTCTAGTTCCAGGAATCTGGTACCCCCTTCTGGCCTCCATGGGCACTGCATGCATGTGGTGCACATCCAGTCAGACACACATCCATATACATAAATTAAGAAGAAACAAGAAAATTTCTTAAAATTACCAGAGACATGAATTTTTATGCAAGTAGCTTGATAACACTTTGAGTTGTTTAAATTTTATTTCACTATCTGTGATGATAGTTGTTTTCACAATATGTCTTCTAGTACTTTTTTCCCTACCTCTCTAAAGTAGGCAAAGTAATTGGAAGCTGACTGTCTTTAACCAAAATGGAGTTGCAGTAGATTCCCACCTTGGCATGAAAGTTCACTTCTGAATTTATTAGGAAGCTTACACAGAGTCATATGGGGAGGAGGAGGAGGAGGAGGAGGGAGGCACCTTTGGGAGGATACATTCCTGGAAATGCATTTCATTTTAAAATTTCTGAGTATGTTCAGTTAGGGTCATAGTTGAAGAAGAAAGTATGGCAGAAAGGGACACCCCCATCTCTACTGGGTGATACTGTAAAGGTAGTGGGGAGGTTGGTTCCCTGGGTGCATGTGAGCCCACATCACAAATGTTCAACAGACTTGGGAACTTGCTGGCCGTTTTTGATTCACATATCAATTGCTGACAACAGTGGTGGTTGGGATTAGCACTTCAGTCTTCAGAGGAGCTTCCTTGGGCCCATCATGGTTGCCCCACGCTGCTGAGGAAACTGAGGTTCCCTTATTAATAAAAGAATTTAGAACTGGACTCAAGGACGCTCAAGGACCGTTTATTAGAGTTTAAGAGAAACTGAAGGACAGGTTAGGTGACAGTCCTGCCGGGAGAGACAGAGGACAGGCGATGCCTGTTAAGTGGGGCTGAAGTGGAACCAGAGAGCTTGTGAAGGAGGGAGAAAGTACTCCTTAGAGTGGACGTGCGTTAGCCAGCCCAGGAGTGAGCCCCTGTGTCAAAATGTAGATATTTATGTATAGTTTAAACATTCTTCATCCGAAACAATCAACTATTGTTATATTTCATACCGTGCTTTTAGGAAAAGAAGAAACATGAAGCGCCTCAGACTTCTGATGAAGTTTCCCTTCTAGAGACTTCTAGAGAGCAGGAAATCCTGTCTGTAGCTTGTGAACTCAAAGGAGATGATCTGAAGGTGTCAACTGATTCCCAGCTCCACAAAGATGTCAGTGGATGGAATGAAAGTGAAATGTTTGATATACCACTCACCTCCTTGACTATAGGTGATGAAGGGTCCCTGATACATGACACAGAGGACCTGAAAGAGAGGGGAGAGATCAGAGCCCATGATGGAGATGATGAAATCAAGATGAAGGTCAACCCTGGAGACAATGTTAGAACTACAGTTGAACCTTCCAAGAACTTTACAGAGGCAGAGGAAAGCACACTAATACGACAGGAATCTTCAGAAAGCACACCACAGTTTGATTTTCCCTGTACTCAGCAGGAAATGGGAAGTTTACAAGTCAGAGAAACTCAGACTAGGAAAGATGAAGAAGCCCTTGGTTTTTCAAAGGTGCTTCAGAATGCTAGCTTGCACAGTTCTTATGAAGCCAAAGAAGTTTCTCAGCCACCTAGAGTGAAGAAATTGTATCCCGAGTTGCCAGCTGAAATTGTGGAAGTACCATCTTTGGTGGTGGTGAAGCCCTTGCTCTGTAGTGAGCGACTCTACCCAGAACTCCCGTCTCAACCAGAGCTAGTACCATTTACTAAAGAACAGCTAAAACTCTTGGAGCCTGGTTCATGGCTGGAAAATGTTGAGTCATATGTAGAAGAATTTGACAGCATTGCTCATCAGGATAGGCATGAGTTTTATGAGTTACTCTTGAACTACTCACGATGCAGGAAGCAATTGCTGTTGGCTGAAGCTGAGCTCCTTACTCTGATGTCAGATTGCCAAAACGCCAAAAGTCGACTGTGGAACTTTAAGGATGAACAAATGGCTGTCCAGGTATCTTGACTGTGTGTGTCAAACTTCAGGGCTTGGGAATTGGTAGTTGAGCTGCCTTTCCTGTAGTGCTGTCTAGAATTCGGTTTGTGTGTTAAACCTACACTGGTACTGGCTCCATCAATCCAGGAATCACAAGATCAGATGGCCACAGGGGCAGGCATATAATGTATAGGCAAGGGGTGAGTAGGATAGTGGTCAGCAGAGAAACACATGCCAAATCTAGAGGGGACAGCGGCTCTTGACGTCCAGCTGACAGTTGTATGATTGTGATATGCTGCATCTTAGGATTTTTCAAGAGAGGCAGGAATCTGGATTTTTGCATGAGGGATCCTAACGGGCGGTGTTAACAGCTAACTAAATACAAATATATGCAGACATATATTCTACACAGTCTAAGCCAGCAAACCATGTCTTAATGTAAAATTCAACCCATAGACTAGTAGGGTTAGATTTTGGTGTAATGCCACAAATGTGCAGTGAGGAGAGAGTGTCCTGATTGAGAATTGATAAGAAAGTAGGACAGTCCACTAGCTGTGACGCCCTCCTGGAGGCAGAACCATCATTACTCAGGGCCCGGAGGGATGGCAAGTAGGAGAAGACCGTTCTGGACAGTTCGGCACTGAAGGGAAGCTGGGAGAGCAGTGGGGACTCGTGAGATTTGCTGCCCTACCGTTCATTTGTGCAGAGCCTTGTGTATCTCTTCGTAGATTCTGTGGAAAGAGACACATCTCGAAATACTGAAAAGAAAGGGAGGGTGGAGAAAAAGCTCAGTGGAGAAATAAGAGCACTTGTTGCTCTTGCAGAGGGCCCTGGTTTGATTCCCAGCATGCATATAGCAGCTCGTAACCTAGTAACTCCAGTTCCAGAGGATCCATGACCCTCTTCTGACCTCCCTGGGCAACCAGACATGCATTTGGTACATATCCATCCATATATGCGGATGAAACAGTCATGCACATAAAATGTAAAACAAGAAAAGGAAGTGAAAGACTAGACTCAAGAGTATGGTGGGAGGAATTACTATACTGGAGGATTCCTTTTGAACAGAGCAGTTAAGAGTGAGGCAGATCTAGAGGTGTTTTGGACTACTGTGAAGTTGAGGGATAGCAGCACATTGGCCTTGGTATTCTTAGTATAGGAAGTAAATACCAGTTGTGAGAGTTTTAGGGACACACGTTACTGTTTCCCTGCTGACTTCATAGGGTTACCCTTTACAGAACTTGTCATGTACTCATGATTGGCAGTGTTCTCTGACACATGGCCATCATTTGCTAGTGTGGTTTTGTATGTGTAGTGTTGGCCCCTCATGCGATTATAAGTTTGTGAAAATGGTTCTGAAGCCTGTGTCCTACACCTGCTGCCTGACTGCATCAAATTCGACTGTTTCATACTTTATCCTTTATCTCTGGTAGGGTATCTGTGCAGATCAAGTGAAAGTTTATGGCCATCACCACTACCAGAGAGTAGAGATGAATGAAAGTGTCCTGGGAGAACTGAAGAAGCTATTTGATGCCAAATCTGAGCACCTCCACCAGACCCTGGCCCTTCATTCTTACACTTCTGTGCTCTCGAGGTTGCAAGTGGAGTCGTACATCTACATGTTGCTCAATAGCTCTGCTGTTCTGAGATCTTTAGCAGTTTATCAGCAAGACCAAGGTAGGTAAATAGTGAAAGCTTTCCTATCATACTTAAATGTGGAACAGAATGGAGGGTACAACCGGTGTGAGTTGACTGGGTACTAATTCACAAGGCGTCATTGTGTATTTTCTTTCCTTGCCCCCTCAACACAATGTTTCCTGATATTTCTTGAGTAGTATGAGGCCTCCCTTTCCCATGGCTGTTGTTTCTCCTCCTTTAGGAAGGCAAAAATCGGCCTCTCTTTGCCTTTGCTAAGTAGTGTCCCAGTGGCGTTTGATCCCAAAACTAACCATCTGGATACCTTTTCTTTTTTTAAAATGTATTATCTTTATTTTGTTATTAGATATATCTATTTTATTATATGTGTTTGAGTGTTCTGTCTACATGTATGTCTGTACACCACATGCCTGGTGCCTGCAGAGGTCAGGAGATGGAGTTGGATCCTTGGGAACTGGAGTTACGGATGGTTGTGAGCTGCCTTGCGGGTGCTGGGAATCAAAACTGGGTGGGTTCTCTTCGAGAACAAGTGCTCTACTCACTGAGCAAGCTCTCCAGCCCCACAATACCTTTGCGTTTTCCTGTTTCTCTCTTGCATTTTATTATTTTTGTTTTCTCACTTCCTTGCTTCTTGAATTTGTAACTGATGTTCTATAATGTTCTGAAGTAGAAATTCTAATTCCTTTCTTTTTTCATGGTAGTTATCTGCCCTGCTCTCCCCCTGCACCATATCCTCAGACCTCTCATGCATGCTAAGTCAAACATTCTGCCTGTAGAGTTCATCTTCAGGATGTAGAACCTTAAGGCCAGCCCCCAGTGGCCCACTTCTTCTAATGAGGATCCACTTCCTACAGGTTCCACAACCTTCCAAAAGTCACCATCAGATGGGCACCAAGTATTGAAGTAAATTAGGAAACATTTCACATTCAAGTCACGATATTTTGCTCTTAACCTTGGTCTTCACAATTCTGTTTGCACTCAGTTTAACTTCAGAAGTCCCCATAGTCTTTAACAGTCTCAGCATTGTTCATATGCCCCAAATCAGAGAGTTGAAACCTATTACATATAACAAAAGAATAGCAGTGGTTGGTCTGGAAGAAAGCTGACATGTAATTCCCTTTGTAAGAATTCGATTCATAAGGAGAAAGGGCCTGGAGGCCATTGTTGGCCTCTGTGTGGGAGGAAGAGTGTTAGACAAACAGCAAAATATATGGAGATCTAAACAAGATCAGGCCTTAATGGAAAGGAGAGGCATCCCTTTAAAGCCTAGAGAGGAGCTTCATTAAGAGAATAAAGCCAGGCATGCTTTTAATCCCAGCACCCAGAAGGCAGATGCAGATGCAGATGGATCTCTGTGAGTTCTAGTCCAGCCTGGTCTACATAGTGAGTTCTAGGACAGCCAGAGCTACATAGTGAAACCCTGTCTAAAAAACAAAAACAAAATCAAAAACAAAAACAAAACAAAACAAAAACCAAACCAAACCACAACAGAAGAGTGAGATACTGGATACTAATTCACAGAAGAGAGAGATGGGAGAAATGAGAGTGTGTGTGTGTGTGTGTGTGTGTGTGTGTGTGTGTGTGTGTGTGTGTGTATGTGTGTGTGTGTGTGTGTGTGTGTGCCTGCCCATGTGCACATGTGAGTGAGAGTAAGAGAGAGATAGGAGAAATTAGAGAGAGAGAGAGAGAGAGAGAGAGAGAGAGAGAGAGAGAGAGAGGGAGGGAGGGAGAGACAGAGAGAGAGAGAGAGAGAGAGACAGAGAGAGAGACAGAGAGAGAGAGAGAGAGAGAGAGAGAGAGAGAGAGAGAGAGAGAGAGAACGCACAAGAGCATCAGCATGCTACAATGAAAGGGATGATAGAGAGTCCAGGGGAGTACCTTCAGATCATTTCTCTGTGCAAAATCTCCAGAAGTCTTTAGAACAGTCCCAAGAACAAAAGAAAAATGTGATGTTTTGTAACACTTTAGACTGGTGGGAAGTTTCACATCATGTGATTTAGTTCAGTATAGTATGACAAAGAGTAGGGAGGAGCCAAGTATAATAAATTGAAAGCTGTCAAATCATAGCATAGATGGCTTCTTAAATCTCTGTCCCAGACAGAGCTGCAGGGAGGCATGGCCTAATTCAGGTTGTAGAATCTAGCCTGAGATTACAGGCCCTTGTTCCAACAAAACCAGCATCAATCCTGTTGCTCCATGCCTGGACATCTGGGGCTTGAGAGAGCCATCTGCACTCCAGAAACCCTGGGTATCTAATTCTACTACCTACAGCACTCATAATCTCTGGTTTGGGCTGGCCCCATCTACTTTATGCCTGGCGCTCTCCTTGGTGGATGTCCCTTGGTCCTGGCATCTTCAGTATCCTGAGGTCTTCCTTGTAACTTAGACTTTATGTTTGCAGCTTTATTTGATGGCCTTGAAGTGCCTCCCTGCAGGCAGGGAATTTGACTTTGCCCCATATTGTTCAGCCTTACTCTGCAGCTTTCAGAACCTTGGAGCAAGACACCATCTCCCCCGCCCCCACCCGGACTGTTCCACATTTCATTCTTGCAGAACCAGGATGGTGTAGATGTGGTGATATATTGTGCACCCCAGTAAAACTTATCTGGGGATGAGAGGACAAAGCCAAACACTAAATTAGACATAGAAGTCAGGCAGTGGTGGCACACACCCTTAATCCTATCATTTGGGAGACAGAGATCCATCTGGATCTCTGTGAATGAGATTGATCCAGTCTAGGAGAGAAACATAGCCAGGCAGTGGTGGCACACACCTTTAACCTCAGTATTTGGGAAGCACACACACCATTAATCTAGGAAGATTGAGCTAGGAAGTGAAATGGCTGGGTAGAGAAGGGCATATAAGGCATGAGGACCCAATATCTGGCTCTGGGTTTTTATTATAAGACCATTTAGGATTCGTGTAATATTTTAGTTTCTTTGCTTTAAGTGGAGAAGCTAAAAGTCCCCAATACCATCAGGAGGACTCATCTAATCCTCTCTTTTTATAGTTTCTAAACTGACAGAAAGCATCCCCTCTGACGTGTGTCAGCTGAAGGAGTGCATCAGTGTCTTGTTCATGTTCACCAGGAGAGTGAATGAAGATGCCCAGTTCCATGAGGACGTCCTTCTCTGGCTGCAGAAACTAGTAAGGGAACAGATACAGACATAGAAGTCTTTCTTTGCTTGGGTAATTGAAGAAGAATTTCTTATTTTGTATTTCACAGTTTTTTTTTTTCTGTAGCTTCTCCAGCCAATTCATTTAATGAGTTAATGACTTTTCTTTGATGATGACACATGGTTACAAGTTATTTGTCTTCTTACTCTGTGTCTCTAATGAACTCTGGCTTTCAGTCAGAGTTGAACTCAGGAGGAAATGCAGAGGGAAGTGAAGACCGACTGCTGACTCACCACGTGTCTGATCATGTTTGATGATAAACTTAGTTGTACTTACCATGAGAGGAGAGGTGTCAGGATTTGGAAAGTTTAGGTGTATTACAGAGGGGATTTATGTCTGGGCACTGTAGAAAGGTTGTATGCACCCCAGCTCACTGTGTCCGTGAGTTTATGAAATCAGGGAAACCACGAGTCCTTTGTTTCTTAGGTGTCGGTGTTACAAAGAGTTGGCTGCCCTGGAGACCACTTCTTCCTTCTCAACCACATTCTTCGCTGCCCAGCTGGCGTCAGTAAGTGGGCCGTTCCTTTCCTACAGGTATGATGGTGATCTGACTCTGGGGGTGGCAGGGGCTTATTAGTTTTCCTTAAGGAACGTCTAAAACAACCATCCCCAAAAGACCTAACTGAGTGCTATTTAAATAAAGATGTAAAAGACTTATTTCTATTACTTGTATGCTTTATGTGTCTGCATGGACTCATGTGCACCGTGTACAAGTAGGTGTCTGCAGGGGCTAGAAGACGTTGATCTCCTGGAGCTGGAGTTAAAGGTGGTTGTGAGCTTCCTGATCTGGGTGCAGGGAACCAGACCCTCCCCTCGATCTCTTGGGGAGCAGTGAGTGCTCTTAACCACTGAGCCCTCTGTCTGGCTCCCTAAGTGAAACCTTTAAACCAGGAGTACATGTATATAGGAGTTAGTGCCAGCGCTTTCTGGGTCATCACAGGTGAAGAAATTAGGACAGCGGCAGAAGTTCAGAAGTAACCCAGCTTGGTAGGCTCACGAGTGTTTCATTTGGTAAGAGGACGGCTTACCAGGACTGTTTTTCTTCTCTGTAGTAATTGCCACAACTCTCTAAATTAACCTCGCAGTGCAGTTGAATCTGCCAGCATAGCAGGGCGGTCTCAGGCCTGCTAGCAACTTGCATATCCTCACCATGGTTTCTCCTTTGCTGAGCACCTTTTGGCCGTTTTTATTATCCATAGCAACCACTCAGCTAGTAGGAGTCAAAATGTATGTCAAGTTCAACTCAACTCCTTCATATTTTCCTTAGTATTTCTGGTGACATGGAGCTGAAATCATTTCGAAGAGGAGAGGATGTTTTGTTTTTCTTGGTTTAAAGCAGCAGTGCTGTGCTCCATCACAGCTGCTGCAGGTGTTTGCCTTCAGCCGCTCATCCTCGGCTCTTAGGTAGTGTGCAGGTCGCTACTCCAGCTGTGCCTTGTGCTTTGGAATCAGCTTGGGTAAATCAGCTTAGCTCTGTCCTCTGACTAGCATCTTGCTTGTTAGATACGTGTAAACCAGCTTGAGCTGGTTTTCTACAGTATGCTTTTTTCATTTTCTGATTTCAGATCAAGGTGTTGAATAACCCTTCAGGGGTCTTTCATTTTATGCAGTCCCTTGCCCTGCTGATGTCTCCTGTCAGGTAAGTGTGGAAGAGCTTTGTGAAACAGAAATTGAAATACTTCTACCAAAGGGTTGGTTTTCTTAACTGCCCACATCCAAAGAGAACTGCTAAGGGAAATGTTGGCGTTCTAGAATGTAACATTGCAGATTTTCTTTGGGTTTGATACCCTTATCCCAAAGTGATCTGTCTAGCTGCTTAGTAACCTTTTGTGTGGCCCCCTTTTCGTGGGTTTGTCTCTCATTGTGATGTCATTGTGAAAGGTGCCATAGTCTAAGAGATAGTGTGTTCCTTAGACCAGAGGGGGCTGATGTCAGTGTTAACTGTGGAGCTGAGTACTGTAGTAGGAGTACGGCCAGTCAAGGGCTGAGTGGTCAGAGACAGTTCCACAGTGGGCGAGTCAGCTTTGAAGAGGGGGGTTTCGTTAGGCGAGGGGTGGGGAGACTAGTGTGAGCAAAGGTCCTAATCCAGGGTGTGCAGAGGACTGGGGTGTAGGTAGCTGAAAGCGATGGTAATCCAGGTGAGTAACTGCGGTGGGGGCTGGAGGGTAGAGGCCTTGAAATTAAAGCTGAAGAATCTACACTTGATATGGCTTGGCCTGTGAACAAGTGAAAGCTTTTTGAACAGGGAGCAAAAATTGTCCTTACGGAATATTAGGCCAGGTGTGATGGGACACACCTGTTATCACAGCACTCAGGGCTTGTAAGACTGTGTTTGGAGGATCTTCAGTTCAAGGTCAACTTGGGTTACATCAAGACCTTATTTAAAAAAAAGTGGGGGTTTGTTCTGGGCAGACGGTGGACTGGAGGCAGAAGAGTATGCACTTTTTCATTGCTTCCTTGATGGCTACAGACATTTATGCCTCTCCTGGCTCAGGATCCCAACCAACTGCACAACAAAAGAGCAGGCATGTTTTTGACCCAGGGAGAATGCAGGGCCTGTTTGTTGGTGACCCTGAACACTGTTAGTAGCAGCTAACTGGCCTCTGGGCCTGTTGACTAGGGTCATGATAGTAGATGGAGTGTGGGAGCCTAGATGTCTTCTTTCTGGGAAATGATTTAGTAGCTGATTAAAGAATGCAGAGAAGGAAGGTGTCACTCCTAACTCTACCTGTGTGAGCCTGAGAGACTAGGAGGGCATCATAGCGCTACAGAAATACAGAAAGAGGGCTGTTTTCTACAGAAGAACAGCATACAAGTGACATATACCGATGGACAGCTGGAGCTCAGGACTGGGGTTTTCCCTATTGAAAGGGAGATATTTGAACTCCAGAGCTGGAGTGTGTAGGAGGATTCTGGATAAGAGAGGAGTAGGTAGGTAATTTTTCAGAGAGGATTGCAAGCTAGGTCGTGGTCCAAGAGGAAACTGTTCTAGTTACATTGCTCATCAAATGGAACAACTGCTTGGAAAATCCTGTTGCTGTTTTTTTCTGGCCTCTATCCTATACTGCCTGCATGCAGAGGCTGCTCCTGAACAGGGATGTGTTTTGACTAGGATGTATTTAACCTTTATGTATACTTTTTGGCCCCAAACAAGCCTCTCTACCAACTGCATACCTTTTTGTTTTTGTTTTTGTTAAGATACATTTTTAAAAAGATTTATTTTTATTTTTAATCATGGATACTTGTATATGTCTCTGTGGGGATGTGTATGTGTGAGTGTGGGTGCCCACAAAGGCCAAGAGGGCTCTGGATCCATGGAGCTGGAGTCACAGGTCGTTGTGAGCTGTCTGACGTGACTGCTGGGAACTGAACTTGGGTCATGGGCAAGAACAGCAAGTGCTCTTAACCACTGAGCCATTGCTCCAGCCTTTACTTATTTATTTATTTTTTTAAACAGGGTCTCATTATGTAGACCAGACCTAGAGCTTGCTATCTTCTATCCCAGGCTGGCATGCAACCAGTTATCTAGTTATCTATCCTAGGCTGACCTTGAGCTCAGAGAGATCTGCCTGCCTCTGCCTTCTGAGTGCTGGGTTTGAAGCTAAGCACTATTGTTCCTGGCCTTAGTTCTTACTTCTTATTTGATAGTTCAAACCATTTGACAGCTGGGCTGATTCCTGACTCTTCTTTAGGGTAGATGATCCACACATGTGCTCACGTCATGCTTTCTGTGTCCATATGATCAGATTCATGTCTGTTGTCTTTTAGAAATCGAGCAGAGTTTATGTGCCACATGAAGCCCAGTGAGCGGAAGCCATCGTCTTCAGGACCTGCATCTGGGAACTGGACACTCGTGGATGAAGGAGGAGAAGAGGTAACCTGTGTCTGCATTGTTCCCTTTAACCAATTTTGAGCTGTCTTTACATGCAAAGCATTGTTCTGAGCACTTGCTCTTAAATCTCGATTCAGTAACCCTCTGAGGTAAGTATTGTTGGGACCCTCATTTTACAGACAGGGACAACTGATGTGTACAGGGGAGGTGACTTGTCTCAGGTCATGTGGTCATTAAATGCAGAACCTCTGGAGCGGGTTCCCGAGCCAGGTGCCCATCCTGCCATCCTTGGCAGATGTGTTCAGACAGCTGGAACTGGGAAATGGAGCAGAGCGATGCTTTGTGGAGTTTATACTAAGGTTTCATTGTGCACAGTAACAGGCTCCTGGGACTCAGGTCTCATACACAACCTGTTCTGAATAATTTTGATGAAAATTTAATGAATAAAATCCAGCTTCTCAAGACAGTTTTAAAAAAGTTTTAAGATAATTCTTGTTAATTTTTCTTTCCTCCACAAGTAGTTAGTAGTGTGTTTGTAGGGAATTTTTCTTTTGCTCATTAGCAGTTCCTGAGCCTCTTTCTGGCTGAGTTCCTCATTTGGCCAGCCCAGTGGCTCAGCAGGTCAAGGCCTTTGCCACCAGGTGAGTGAGTGTGTGTGTGTGTGTGTGTGTGTGTGTGTGTGTGTGTGTGTGTGTGTGTGTACATATAGCTTGAACTCTGCCTCAGCCCCCGGTTTGATGTTCTAAGATGCTCATTGACCTAATTCACTAAAATCCCCTGTGTCAGAAGTCTCAGAGTGACGCCCACGCTGCTGTGGGGTCATGTTGATGTATTGCACCAGGGCCCGTTCCGGGACCTGTAGCATGAATCTTAAAAGTTCTTATTAATAAAATCAAACCTGAGGCAAGTTATTGGGGTCCATGCTGGTAGATCAGAGAGACAGAGCAAGCCACAGCTATCTCACCTCGCCACTTCCTCAGCTGGTCCTGTTTCCTCAGACTGGAAGCCTCTGAGTCCTCATCCAGAATGAATCTCAGCTGAACTGTGTTGCTCCATAGCCTGAAAGCTTAACCAGGCCAAATGCTTAACCAGCCAAAAGCTTAACCAGCCAAATGCTTCTAGTTTCTGGTCCCCACGCCTTATATATCTTTCTACTTTCTACCACCACTCCCTGGGATTAAAGGCTGGCTTTCTGGGATTAAAGGCGTGTCACCATGCTTGGCTGTTTCCAATGTGGCCTTGAACTCACAGAGATCCAGAGGGATTTCTATCTCTGGAATGCTAGGATTAAAGGTGTGAGTGCCACCATTTTCTAGCCTTTGTATCTAGTGGCTGTCTGTTCTCTGACCCCAGATAAATTTATTAAGGTACACAATATTTTGGTGAACACAATACCACCACAGGGACCAGTGCTCCCATTCACAGTGGCTTTGTTCTTTATCACCTCTTGTGGCTTGCAGCAGGTGGGCAGGTGGTGGGGACTGATGTGGGCATGCAAACACTTGTTGGGAGACTGAGTTTCTCAGCAGCTAATATAAATTATCTTTGGAAGATTGTAACGAAACAATTTTTTTTTTGTTTGTTTGTTCATTCTTTGCTTTTCCCTAGAGTAGCTTTCTTCAAAATAGTCTTTTTTTTTAAAAATGGGTTCCCTGAAGTTAACCCCAGACACAGCCTCCATTGGTGCTTGCTTCTTGGTTAGTACTCAGTAAAAAGTTGAGTGACTGCAAGAACTTAGGGAGTTAGGCATCATGGTGCTTGCCTGTAATTCCAGCACTCAGTGGGGAGAGGTAGGAGGATTCTGAGATGTAGGACGGAGTAAGCTAGACAGCAAGACACCTACCACCCCACCACCCCCGACAAAAAATGAGGCCAAAAGACCAACAGCAGAAAATATAAAAGCCGCGTCCCTAACAAAACAAGTAAAAACCCAACAAAACTAGCAGTAAGCGAGGAAAACAAAAGCAAAAGCAACCCAGAAGAACTTTGTACCTGAGACTATTATGAGCTTAGTTGGATCAGAAAAGTCTGTGGGGAGGAAGGCCTGGTTCATTTACATCATGTTTCTCAACACTAGCTCCACATAAGGCTCACTGGGCCAATTTATAAAGCGTGTCAGGCCCACACATAGATCTAAGTTTTCTAGAGCCTACCGGGTGATCTGCTGTTCAGCCAGAGTCAAGAACTATTGCTCTTAAGTATAGTTTCTGAAGCTCTTGTTAGCCACCATATACACGGTGTTATTCTATTTTGTATTACTTGATAAAGTCAGCTTTATTAAAAGAGAGGTTTAATGAGGTGACAGTTTTGGAGGCTGAGAGCCCCAGTAGCATGGCACAGGTTCTGGTGGAGCCTCCGTAATAGATGGCAGAGTACAGAGAATCTCATCTCAGAACAGGAAGTCTGGGATCTGGATAGGTCCTGACTCGGGCCTTTCATAGCACCTTGCTTATGAGAACTTCCCTTAAGGGAAGTACCATCAATAATTAAGGGCCTTGCACTAGGGTTCATCTCTTAAAGGTTGCACACTAACTTCCAGTACTACTAGACTTGGGACTAAGCTCCTGATACATGAATCATGGGGCAAAACTATAACTAAACTGTAGTGGAAACAGTAGATAAAGAAGAATATGCTCAGGATGTTATGAATGAATTGCTGAAATGATTGATAAGTCCCTTGTTGAAATCGCTGTAATACGTTCAGATTCTTTCCTTTTAATATAATGCATATAGGGACACATGCTAACTTGATTTCTAAGGTGACTTTAAGGCTCTGCATCAAAAAGACCCAGAAGTGTCCCCTGGATGATCCTTGATCACAGTTAGTTTTGTCTTGCCCACAGCAGAACCTGAGGCATCTGTAGCAAATACTAGCAGCTTCCTCAAAAGTCTGTTGAAAATGATAGTAGACTTTGAGTTTTAGTAGAAGAGAACTGTAACTACAGATATCTTGGCCTATAGTAGAATATGGTTGTTTAATTAATTGTTAATCTGTTGTCTGGGCAGTGGCCTCATAGTAAGGTCCTCACTCTAGAAGAGAGTTTCTTTGTTTTGTTTTGGTTTTGGTTTTTTGAAACAGGGTTTTTCCATATAGCCTTGGCATTCCTGGAACTTTCTCTGAAGACCAGACCAGGCTGGCCTTGAACTCAGAGATCCACCTGCCTCTGCCTTCCCAGTGCTGGGATTAAAGGGGTGCACAACCACCTCCTGGCTCTAGAAGAGTTTTTATTCTTATCTTCTTCATGATAGAAATTTAATGACCAGATACATATAAATTATACTTGCTTTTCAGAAGACTTCCAGGATGTCTGTGGATCTAAGGCTATTTATGTAGTTCACTGCCCTTGAGGAGGTGTCTATAAGGACCACATTATGACTTGGATGATTTATTTCCTGTAACTCCAGACTGATTAGCTGATGTGATGTGGCATCTTTCCTTTAGGATGAAGACCCTGAGACCAGTTGGATTCTACTTAATGAAGATGACTTGGTCATCCTTTTGTCCCAGTTTCCCTTTCATGAACTCTTTCAACATCTTCTTGGGTTCAAAGCAAAAGGTAGGTAATATAACTGAAGGGTGGTACTGGTTCAAGCTCCACATAGGAAGCAACAAGTCTTGCATTTGGGTGGGCTGCTGATGGGGGCGTTTCCCGTGCCCACCTATGCAAAACCTCTTTTCTTTCGTGTTTACTTTTTTTTACTTCATGCTTAAATGAAGAAGGCTGACTAGTGTACATGTTACCTAGGTTAAATATGTTGATCTTAATGTACTTTCCTTCAAGTTCCCTATTTAACTTTGATGGTGGAACCGGAGAGATGGGATTACTCCCTTCCCCTCCCGGCTTTCTCACTGAATTACACACCTGTGTTCTGTAGTGTGTTGTCATATAGTAACTATACTTTTTTCCTGTCTGTTTCACTTCTAGGTGATTATTTACCTGAAACAACGAGGCCCCAAGAGATGATGAAGATTTTTGCCTTTGCCAACTCCTTAGTGGAACTCCTGGCTGTGGGGTTAGAAACCTTTAACAGAGCCCGCTACAGGCAGTTTGTGAAGCGCATTGGCTACCTAATAAGGTAATGCTGCTGTTGGCTCATCATGCTGCTGTCTCCTTGCTTAGACACAGATACTGCAGAGGGATGACGGACGCTTATACTTAGGTCTTCTCATAAAAGTGAGATAGTCCTCCCATCAGCTAGATGAGGATTTTTTAAGTGTTCCCAGTAGAATTATTTGATTAATTATCTCAGATCCAATTGATTTTTTTTTTTTTTGTTTTTTGTTTTTTGTTTTTTCGAGACAGGGTTTCTCTGTGTAGCTTTGCGCCTTTCCTGGGACTCACTTGGTAGCCCAGGCTGGCCTCGAACTCACAGAGATCCGCCTGGCTCTGCCTCCCGAGTGCTGGGATTAAAGGCGTGCGCCACCACCGCCCGGCTCCAATTGAATTTTTTAAATATAATTATTATTGGAGTTCTGATTTTCAAAGCTGCTGCTGGAGAGAAGGGTTAAGGAAGATGCAGGCTGTCTTAGGGGTTTCTGTTGCTGTGAAGAGACACCATAACTATGGCAGCTTTTTTTGTTTGTTTGTTTGTTTGTTTGTTTGTTTTCTTTGTTTTTTGAGACAGGGTTTCTCTATGTAGTTTTGGTGCCTGTCCTGGATCTCGCTCTGTAACCAGCCTGGCCTCAAACTCACAGAGATCCGCCTGGCTCTGCCTCCTGAGTGCTGGGATTAAAGGTGTGCACCACCACCGCCCACCCTTGGCAACTCTTATAAAGGAAAATATTTAACTGGGTGGCTTACAGTTCAGAGGTTCAGTCCATTATCATCATGGTGGGACATGGTGGCATGCAGGTAGATGTGGTGCTGGAGAAGGAGCTGAGAGTCCTGCATCTTGCAGGCAACAGGAAGTGAACTGAGATACTGAGTGTGGCTTGAGTATATATGAAACCTCAAAGCCTGCCCCCACAGTGACACACTTCCTCTGACAAGGCCACACATAATAGTGCCACTCCCTTTGGGGGCCCTTTTATTTCATACCACCACACTCACATAAAGTCTCTTCTGAGATTTATGCAATCTCTTAACTGTAGTCTCCTGTAAAATCAAAATCCAAAAGCAAGTCACATACTTCCAACATGTAATGGCACAGGGTATATATACTTTACAACTCCAAAACATAGGGAAGGGCATAGTGTTCCCTCTCTCTGTCCACAGGCTGCTTTTCCTTGGAACTGCTACTGACTAAACTATGACGAATTGGCGGTAATCCTTTACTGCCATTATTTCCCTAGCATTCCTCTTCTGTTTCTTACTGTACTTTAAAATATTTAGAAAAGTTCCAGAGACTGAAATAAGTCATGCTCTATTTGATCTGGGAGAACTTTATATATTTAAATGAAAGATGGGTTTATGGTTTCATTATCAAGTGTTTGAAAATTTTTTGAGTTTATATATTGCTTTTCTCTAAATCAACTTCATACCCTTTTCTACATTTTTAGTTTTTTTTTTTTCTGGATTATTCCCTATGGCATATACATAGGGTATTCTTTTTCTTTCCCAACTTCTTCCCTCAAAAAGAAGTTCATAAAAATGTAAAATCTCTCCCTTTCTCCCCTTTTGTTCTCTAAACTGAATTGGTTTACACTCATTTGTTTTAGATTTCAGTCCGTGTATGAAGATCATAGGATGCCCCCAAAGGCTGGGGTTCTTAGGAGGTTGAGATCCTGGCATGTGTCTCTGTCCTGTGCCCTGCAGCCCACATGGAGCTGAGGCGAGCTGGGAATGCAGCCTGACATGAAATGTCAGTATCATCTGTGTGATGGATTTTACTTACTGTGGTTGTTCTTATGCCTCCTGCTAAGTACATCACCACGAGGGTTGGTTTTCATTGTCCCTATTAGATTGCCTTCAGAACTGAGCAGATAGTAGGTGCTTAGTTAATATTAGTCCTTCACATCTATGTCAGGTGATACTGAGTGAGTGACTGAAAAGTGCTGAGGTGTTTTCCTCATTCTCAGGATGACCCTTGGCTATGTCAGTGACCACTGGGCGCAGTATGTGAGCCATAGCACAGGCGTGGGCTTAACACTACAACCCTACTCTGTGGAGAAACTGCAGATTGAATTTGATGAGCTGTTTCTCAGAGCTGTTCTACATGTCCTGAAAGCCAAAAGGTAAGAGGTAAGGGCTTCCTGCCTAGGAATGTAGAAGTGTGTTTTAGTTAGGGTTTCTAATGCTGTGAAGAGACACTATGCATGACAGCTCTTATAAAGAGAGACATTTACCTGGGGCTGGCTTACAGTTTCAGAGATTTAGTCCATTATCATCATGATGGGAAGCATGATGGCATATAGGCAGACATGGTGCTGCAGAAGGATCTGAGAGTGCTACTTCTTGATCTGCGGGCAGCAAAAGGAGAGCGTGTGCCACACTGGGTGTAGCTTGACATATAATACCTCAAAGCCCATCTCCACTGTGACCCACTTCCTCCAACAAGGCCACACTTACTTCAACAAGGCCACACTTCTTAATAGTGCCACTCCCTATGGGCCAAGCATTCAAACACGTGAGTCTGTCAGGGGCATTCCTATTTAAACCACCACAAAGTGTAAGCCAAATAAACCCTTCCCAACCTGATTTGGTCATGGTGTTTCATATAGCAATAGTAACACTAACTAAGACAACCTATCTCTTATTGGGGTCTCTGGTTCAAAACACAGCACTTTTTCTTTTTCACACGTCTGAGAGGTCTCATGTAAATTTGTGATAATAATATCGCCTTTGTTTTTGTAAGGATGGAATGAGTTGATGATGTATGCAGATTGAGCATCCCCAGCACAAAAATTATTAGAAACTTCTAGTACAAATATTATGTCATAAGTGGAAAATTCCACATTTGACCTCCTGTGCTGTGCTAAAATAAACACATGCATAGTAAAAATATTGTATACAATTATCATTAGAGCTAGGTGTACAAAGTGCACACAAACGTCCAGATCCAATCATTGTATCTTGCTCATATTTGCCCCTTCTACCTCTTTGTCTGTCTTCCTCCCTCTGACTGGTCTGCTTGCTCTCTCCAAATAGCCCAAATGCTAAATAAAATTTTTTAATTTATTTTTTTTTTATTTATTAAGAATTTTTTTATTCATTTTACTTACCACAGATCCCTCTCTCTTCCCTCCTCCTGCTCCCTCCCAGCCTTCACCCTCCAACTCACCCCCCATTCCCTCCTCTGAAAAGGCAAGGCCTCCCATGGGGAGTCAGCAAAGCCTGGTACATTCATTTGAGGCAGGATCAAGCCCCTCCCCCTGCATCAAGGCTGTGCAAGGTGTCCCACAATAGGCTCCAAAAACCTAGCTCATGCACCAGGGATAGATCTTGATCCTACTGCTTGGGGGTCCCTTAAACAGACCAAGTTACACAACTGTCTCACTTATGCAGAGGGCCTAGTCCAGTCCCATGGAGGCTCCACAGCTGTTAGTCTAAAGTCTATGAGTTCCCACTCTGCTGAATAAAATTATATTGTAAATAAGTACATGTGTTCTTTGTCCATTCATCTATTAATGGACGTCTAGTTCCATATCTTGGCTGTTGTGAATCATGTAGCAGGCTTTCATGTTTAGACTTCAGTCTCCTCCATGGTACATGCTATCATATATGTGCAAATATTCCAAAAAAAATTCCCAAAATTCAAATACTTTTAGTACAAAGCATTTATGATACCTCCGTGTGTGTGTGTGTGTGTGTGTGTGTGTGTGTGTGTGTGTGTCTTGGAAAAGTTGTGGTAGTGTGAGAACTGAAGTCTTGTTTCCACTTCCTTAGTGTGGTGAAGCTTTAATAATATATAAAAATTTCCCCGTTGCTGTTTCAACTGTGCAGACTTGGCATTTGGCTGTTTATGTCTGAGATGCCCTTTGGCACGCTCTCGGTCCCGATGCTCTGGAAGCTCTTCTACCTCATGCACCAGGCGGAGAGTGGGGGCCTGCAGCACCTCTGTGCCTCCCTGCAGCCGGCCGAGTGCAAGAGGCAACTCCAAGGTACTTGACTAGGGCAGCCTTCTCTCCCTCTGTGTGCTGCGCTCTCGCATTGTTAGTCTCTGCTTTTAGGAGCACTGTGGCATGATTTGGACATTCAGGAGACTGCTTCATTGTCGGATGTGGTAGATGGCATATCTCAAATGCAAATTCAGTTAGGTCCAAATTCTGTGCAGGAAGCACAATGGCCTAACATTGATGAATCATTTCTTTCCATGTCTAAAATTCTAGTCTGATCAACAAGTGATGTTAATTAGCTTGAAATTTGTTAAGGCTTGTGCCCAGTTGTTCCACTAATTTTTTTCTGTTATATTTTTCTTAGTTGTCTTGATTTTATGAAGTAGGTAGGAGGTAGACAGAAGTTCTTCAAAAACTTAATTTTGTAGCACAGTGGTATTCTGTATGTACTTTGTATGTATAATGTTCCAGGTTCAATCCTCAGCAACAAAATAAACCCCTGAAACCAAAACAACAAATATTAATTTTACTGAAAACTTGATTACGTTTAATGCATACTAACATTGAACTGCCAGCTCTTTGTGTTACATGTTAAAAAAAGTGTTTGCAGAGGGCCAGTTTGATTTCCAGAACCTGCAGGGCCAGTTCCACGGGATCCAGCACCCTCTTCTGGCCTCCTCTGGAACTACATATATGTATTACCCCAATATACAAACAGGCAAAACTACCCACACATGTAAAATAAAAATAAATGAATCTTTTTCAAAAAGAGTTTGAGCCAGGTGTGGTAGTTCATGCCTTCAATTCTGTACTTGGGAGGCAGGTAGACAGACATCTGGTTCAAGGCCAGTCTGGTCTGCATAGTAAGGACAAGTAGGGCTATGTAGAGAGACCCTGTCTCACAAAAACAAAAACAAAAAACAACCAAACAAAAAAGAATAAAAATCAGACAATCTAGTTAGATACAAAGATATTTATTCATTACACTTAATATTAAAGAAAAATAACAGAATACGAACAGAATTAAAAACTTACAAAATCTCTTCTAAATTTCTAGACTTCTGTATTGCTTAAAAGAAGGCATGTCTTTATTCCCAGCACTCAGGAGGCAGAGACAGGCAGATCTCTGTGAGTTCAATGCCAGCCTGATTAAGTGAGTTCCAGGACAGCCAGTGCTATGTAGAGAGACCCTGTCTCAAGAAAAAAAAAAAAACATAAAGAAAAGAAGGAAAGAAAGAAAACCATACTTTATAAAACTAAAAAAACATTATTTGTGATTTTTTGCAGACATTCACTTTTTTCTTCATTTTTGTCTTTCATTCTCTCTCTCTCTCTCTCTCTGTATGTTCTACACAAATCTATTTTTGCTTGTCTTCTGTTTTGAGTTTGTTTTTGTTTTATTTCTCTGCTTCATAAACTGCTTCAGCACTGTCCTGGGGAAGCGCTTGCATTACTGTTTCCATAGATGAGTGTGAGCTGCCAGCTCTGAATGTGTTTCACAGCCTGTTCCCTGGCTGCCAGTTCTGTGGGTGAAGTCCTAGACACAGCTGAGGGACAGTCCTTTGCAGGGGCCTGGGGTGTCTGATACAGGTAGTCCTGTAGGTTTCCTTTGTAAAGCTGTCTTCCATTCCAAGGACTTCCTGTCCTCAGTCTGGAATATAGTTCATAAATTTTTTTTTCCCCATATATTTTCATAAAATATTTGCATTCAGCATCTGGCTCCTACATGTATTACAGAGTTATCAAAGCTGTCTATAGTGACAAAGTGTAATATTGCTTATACAGTGTCCTCTGAGAACGGGGCAGGACGGATTATATACTGTTTGTTATAGCCAGTTTCTTGTCCTTAGTCTTTGTGAGCTAATCTCCTTTATTTGGAGTGCCATGCTTGTGCCGAGCGATTGCTGGCCATGGCAGTGTGCATTCATAGTATCTGCATTCCTGTGGCTGAAAATGAGCACAGTCGATTCACAGGTGCCGGTGAGGTTGACAGTTCGATGACAGGGACACCTGGTGACAGTAGTCGTGCTTTGTAGTGATATGTAATTTCAACTTTTGGGTTAGTCTCCAGAGTAGTGATTTGTACCAAGTTCTCTGCCTCATTCAGTCCTTTAAAATCCCTTTTCAGAGATGAGGCATAGTTTACTGTTAACCTTTTGCCCCGAGTCTACATTATGTTTGTGTTTTTTCGACTCTTGGAGGTCAACTGATTCCTACTGGTTCTTTCTGAACCTGTAGGAATCCATTTTGGAAAGGGGAAGATCCTTTTTATCTTTAAATATTTGTGGATTTTTAATTTTTATGTTGTCTTTCTTTCTGGTAGTGTAACTAAATATATGAACCATTTTTCCACTTTAATTTTTTTTGATATGAACTTGCAGACCCAGAACATTTTGCGAACTTGGAGAAGTATCTTTCTTCCATGAACAGCTCAGAAGAGATTTGCCTTCTGACGACCTTTGCTCAGATGGCTCGGGCCAGAAGAACCAATGTAGATGAGGACTTCATAAAAATTATTGTTCTGGAGATATATGAGGTTAGAATGTAAAGTTTTGTGAATGCTTTCTTCTGGCTGTCCATTCATTCTTGGGTATTGCTTTAAAAAGTGTGACTTACTGAGTTACTGCCTGCCCTTATGGATGGGATGGAGAGTCAAAGGAACATCTTTTGCCTTAGGGAATTTGGAAACCCTGTATTTTATTATTTTATTTCCCAACAGTATCTCTTGACATTTGATGCAAACTTTTGGTAAGGAATGGACAGTCTGGCACAGCCTGGCGTCACAGCTTTATTGCTGTAGCCTCACACCCAATGTCATTCCTCTCCTCCTGCCAGTAACACTGAGAATGACTTCCAAGTCACTTGAAATGAGATCGTAGAACAAACATTGAACTTGGAAGAGAAGTTTGGGTTTAGCTCTGTTACTAGTTGTCCATCGTAAACAGAAAAGGTAACTTGCCAGTCTGCTTTCATTTTCCTCATACACATGACGGGCTGGGGTAAGATCCTTGTAGATCTTAGTTTTTATCTGCTTCTTATCTAATGGAGGAGAAATGTAAGGATTGCAGGGATCTCCTTGAGATCCCAGACCCTGGCATCATGAGCAGTTAGGGCAAAACTGCATAGAAATGGCTGGATTCTCAGGTGAGGGCCCAATAAATCTCTCTTCCCTCTCCTCTGAGGGAATGGAGGTTGAGCCAATAAGCCCAGCTGTGATGATCATGTGTAAGCAGGCGCAGTGACCTCCTGAAGATGGTGTGGTTTGTCTGGGAGGACAGTCCTGGACACACTGAGGGTTTGGGAACCTTACTTAGGGTTTCATTTTGTAGGAGAGATTGTCTATTTCTATGAAATGTTTTTTCAAAAAAAATAATATAGGCTGGGCATGGTGGTGCATGCTTTAATCCCAGCACTTGGGAGGCAGAGGCAGGTGAATCTCTGTGAGTACGAGGCCAGCCTGGTCTACAGAGTGAGTCAGGACAGCCAGAGATACACAGAGAAACCCTGTCTTAAAAACCAAAAAAAAAAAAAAAGAAGAAGAGAAAAAAATTTCAATGTGAATGAGAAAGTTTCTTTTTGAGGTAAGATCTTTCTACGTTGCCTAAAGGCCTCCATTTCCTGGACTGAAACGATCTTTTGGTTCAGGCTTCCAAGTGTCTGTGGCTTCAGGCTCGTGCCCACTGTGCATTTCAGGGATACACTCTTTGAACCCAGTACTTGAACTCATGGCTATAAATAATTGCCATTTTTTCCTGTTCTCTCCCTACCACCTTCCAGTCTTGAGGTGGATAGTTTGCTAGCTCAAGTTCTGACATAGTTTTGAATGTGTGTGGTGTGAACTGAGGGTCAGTGTGAGATTATGTTTTGTGGGGAAAAACTATGAAAATGTGTTCTGATTGGGAATTACATAAAAAGTACCATTTCTTCCTCTACCTCTCATTTAGGTATCTTATGTCACCCTGTCCACCAGAGAGACTTTTTCAAAGGTTGGTCGAGAACTTTTGGGGGCCATCACAGCTGTTCACCCTGAGATTATTTCTGTCCTTTTGGATAGAGTGCAAGAAACGATTGACCAAGTTGGAATGGTAAGAATGCTGACTATTTGTTATTTTGAAAGAATCCTGCAGTAGCCAGGAATGGTTCCACACGCCTTTAATCCCAGCACGCGGATGCAAATGTAGGTGAGGGCAGCCTGGTCTATAAAGCGAGTTACAGAACAGCCAGGGGCTGTTCCACCGAGAAACCCTGTCCTGAAAAACCAAAATAAGTAAGTAACTAAATAAAGACTTCTGAATTAACAGGAACAGGAACACTGTTGGAAATGACTCCTATAAATCAAACCCTAACTATGTTTCTGAAATGTCAGTGTGTTACAGTACTGCCTCCACCTTCTGTTGTAGTCAGGCCCTTTTGCAATCCTTCCACAGTTTTAAAGAAGGCTTTAGTGAATGTAATTCATTGCCATAACATGTACCTGTTGAAGGTGTGCGTGCCAGTGGTCTTATTTTACTTTTGTTTCTGAAATCCATATATCATTCCTGCAACCTCTTACAGTGAAATTAGTGTTTTGAGATTTTTTTTTTTTGGTCTTGCAGTAAAAGCATCAGTATATTTTAAATATTTTTTTAAAAAAAATTGTTGAAAGAATACTTACTAGAAGATTTTTTTTTTTTTTTTTTTTTTGAGATGGAACGGAGTTTTGGAGTCTTGTTAGCCTAGGCTGGCCTCTAAAGCTCACTGTAGTCTTCTCAGCCTCCTGAGTACTGGAATTACAGGTGTTAGTAATGATGTTGGTCATTGAATTCAGGGTGTTATGTACTCTAGGCAAGCGCTTAACACTGCCGTATCAGCCATGTCCAGCTCTATTTACTAGAGTTCTGGACTGGCTCTTCCTATGTAGTCATTAACGCCTTGCATTTCCTTTAATTGCTTTGTGGTATTGACTAGAACCTTCATTACAAAAGGGAGTGGACACTCTTGTCTCATTTCTGCAACAGGGGAATAGTTCAGAAGTTCACTGGTGCCTAGCACCATTAGTTTCTCATTTCTGTCAGATACTTACAGGCTCAGGTAGGACTTTTTCTGTTTTTAAAGTTACTGTTTTACAGCCCTGGCATACTGTGCAGATTTTAACTCCAGGATATGGACTGTTGAGATAGGAGGATTATGAACTGGGAAGCCATTGTTAGCTAGATAGCACCAACTTGTCACAAATAAACAGACACATATTGAACAGATTTGTCGAGGGGGGTGGGGGGGCCGCTCTAAAGCAGCAGCTCTCAACCTATGGGTTGCCATCCCACAGGGGTCACATATCAAATATCCTGTATATCAGATATTTATATTACAATTCATAACAGTAGCAAAATTACTGTTATGAAGTAGCAATGAAATAATTTTATGGTTGGGGTCACTACAACATGAGGAACTATATTGAAGGGTCGCAGCATTAGGAAGGTTGAGAACCACTGCACTAAGGGAACAAAACTGATAGAATGACTCTATGTGGATATAAAGGGGATTGAGATTGATTTTGAGGCTGGCCTCAAACTCACAGAGATCCTCCTGCTTCTGCCTCCGGAGTGCTGGGATTAAAGGTGAGCACCACCACCACCTGGCTGTTCCTGAGTCTTACATTCAATTATTGTTTTCTTTTTCTTTTTTTAAAAAGGTTTCTTTATACTTGTTTAAAGAATTGCCATTGTATCTCTGGCAACCTTCTGCCTCTGAGGTAGCTGTGATTCGGGATTGGTTATTGAATTACAGCCTGACAGCAGTGAAGAACAAGTTGGCCTGTGTGATCCTAGAAGGACTGAATTGGGGATTTGCTCAACAGGTATGCCATTCCTGGGAAACAGGAGGTTTTACATGCATCAGATTCAGGACAGCATTAGCGTCTCTCTGGGCTACTGGCTGGGAGTACAAATTCTTTCAGCTGTCTTAGAGTTCCAGCTCTCCTTGTCCTTCCTCTCTTCCTCTGGGGATTGAACCTAGGACTTTGAGCTATACCCCCAAAGTATCCTTCCTTCAGTTCTGTTTTGTGTCATGAACATCCTCTAATGAAGGTATTCTACATTATAAAAGGATTCCGTTGGGCTGGGACTTGACTCAGTTGGTAAAGTGCTTGCTGCCCCACCATGAGATCCCAAGTTCCATCTCTAGAAACCACGGAAAAGCTGGGTGCAGTAGCGGGGGGCCTCTAATCTCAGCATTGGACAGGTGGACACAGACAAATGGAGCTTGCTAGCCGGTGGCCTTCCCATGTGCACCCAAAGAAAAAGAAAAAAAATCTTCCCTTTCTCCTTAGGCCATTGACTGTGCTGTTTTATCTCTGGCTATTACTTCAGTTCTGCCTCCCAGCGTGTATCTACTGCCTGGGGTCTCTCTCTTCCTCCTGCGGTTTGTCCTGTGTATTGTTGGCAGAGTTGTTTCCAATGTGCCTGAGTTATGAGTTTGACTCTGCTCTGATCCAGTTCTGTGACCCGACAGTGTGACTCTGAACAAGCTTCCTGAACTCTGGGCTTCAATATTGATATTAATAGGCCTTCCCCATGGAGTCTTTACACAGGGCTAGAGAAACTGTTGAGGCAGTTCCTCCACATGTTAATTCCTCAGCTTAGAATTTGTAATAGTTGTTAAAATTCAGGGTTAGTATATGTTAAGTCTCCTAAGAAACATGCTGGTGATTTCCTGCCTCTACCTGGTTCTTATTAATTAGCTTATACATCAGAATATGAATGTTTGGAAGGGACAAGGGGGAGAAATTAGCTCTACAGCTATCTGGCGTCCTTTGTTTTGAGCAAGTCCCTTAATGCTTGCAGTTATCTTGGATGTTTGCACTCGTGGCATGGTGTACAGATGGGGAGACTGATGCCAGGGAGCCTTTCTCATGCTGGTTCTGCTACCTGGGGTTCTGGGTCTTCTCTCACTGAAGGAGATCACCCCTGTGGCTGGTGGGTAAGAGCCACAGGGGTGATCTCCAACTTGACATTCTCCAGCCTGCAAAAGGAACACCTTAGCCTCCCATTTCCAGGATGTCTTCATCTAGATCCCCCTGAGTGTCTCCTCCCTCCTTTGTTTGAGCCATGGGAAGGGCTAGGGAATAAAACTGCAAAGAAGACTATTTGGGAATACTATAGGTATCATCAGGCTTGTAAGGCAGTGTTTACCCATGCTTCTGAGTGTAGTATTTTCACCGATGATGAAACAACAAACAGGATTGTAGACTTGATGTATTAAATATTTTCCTGTGTGATTGATAATAAGCATTTCTATGATAGGTGGCAATGTTCTTAAGCTATAATCCATGATGGGCGCGGGGGCTTGGGGGTGACTGAGTTTCAGGCATGTCCTGGTACAGTGTACTTGTTCTTTAGAGTTGAGGGTCCTTCCTCTGTTGTCAATTATAATGTTATGTTAAAGAGATATGGTTTTGAAACATTTACCTTCTGAATCTAGTGTCCTGTTTTATTGCTCTGCCTTTGTTGTTGTTTCTAAAGGACTGTTTATTAAATATGGGATGGTGTGTTTGTAATTTTGTTTGTTTGTTTTTAAAAGGCTACCCTTCATTTGGATCAGGCATTGCACACTGAAGTAGCCTTGCTGGTTCTCGAGGCTTATCAGAAGCACCTCTCACAAAAGCCCTATGCTGGTCTTATTTCTGAAAGTATGAAACAGGTACTGATTCTTCTTATGTACTGAGGACATAAGTCTCCATTTAAAAATTGCCTGGGAGGTGAAATTATAATTTTGATTTTTATGTTTTCTAAGAACTCTTTCTGCTAATTCAAGATACTAAATTTAATTATTATAGTTTTTAAAGATTTTTTTTTTCTTAAAAAGTTGTCCTTTATTTTTGAGATAGGGTCTCACTATGTAGCCCCTGATGTCCTGAAACTCACTCTGTAGACCAGGCTGGTCTCAAACTCAGAGTGATCCACCTGGCTCTGCCTCCCATAGAGTGCTGGGATTAAAGACTGCACCACCACACATGCAAAAGCCATCCTTTGTGACCTTTAGTCTTGGAGGATTTGGGTTGAGCTGTGGGGTGTTGGAGCTCACATGACAACTCAGGAGAACTGAGGGACATTCTCTAAACCTTTGCAGGTTGGTAGTTAAATTATCAACGGCTTGATGTTACTTTTTATACTACTGAATTGGTAAATGCTATCAGTGAGGCCGCTAACTCTGACTTGTTCAGAGTGTTTACTAGCACCGTGATCCTGAGTATCAACCTTTCATATTCATCTGCTTGAGCTGGGGTCAGGTTCACAAGGCCAGTCAGTGGAGTGGGGGCTGCGAGTGGGACGTTGCTTTAGCACAGCGCAGCACACAACAATTGAAAGGAAGTAGCATGCCTTCTCTTCTCAGAGCGCTGTTGATCACAAACAGAGGTGGGGAGGTGAAGTTACTGTTTAATTTGCATAGGACTGACACTGTTTAAAATGAATGATTGTTGTAGGTTTCATACCTGGCCAGTATTGTTCGATATGGAGAGACTCCTGAGACCTCATTTAACCAGTGGGCCTGGAATTTGATCTTGAGGTTAAAATTACACAAAAATGATTTTGGAGCACAGCAGAATTGTCCAGTTGTTCCCTTCTCCAACACAGTTCCTGACATGACAGAGTCACCCATGTTTCATCCTCTCTTGAAGGCTGTGAAATCAGGCATGCCCATTGGCTGCTATCTTGCCTTAGCTGTGACAGCTATTGGCCACAGGTACTGTATGTTGAACCTCCAGGGTACCTTGAAGGTTGAGTTCTAGAATCTCATATTTTCACATCCCAATTGTGAGGCCTTCATTAAACCATAGGGAGTTAATTAGGGTCAAATAATGAGCCTTGTTATAAAGGGAGAAATCATGCTCAAATTCATTTCTGTTCATTTGCCACAACAAATATGTAGTTTTAACACATCTAAAGATTTTTCTCATTCCTTTGTGTATGTATGGAACTTGTACTCAGTAGACTTTCAATAAATGCTGGTGGAGTGGATGAGTGGGGAGGAGGTGAGGTAAGGAAAATGGAGAAATACTCTTCACTGAAGCTGAAGGTCCTGTTGAGCAGAGCTGGGTGTGAGTAGGGCAAACTGGAAAGTAGGTGAGAAGATGCTCCATCTAGAATCGTTCTAGAGCAGGAGGGTGGTTATCTAGGCTTCCGGGTTGCACTCATACATTGTTCCAGGAGCTCTAGTGCCACAATAGTTTCTTGAACCCCAGGTTCCTCACCTCTGAAATGGAAATGACTGTTGAGTGGTTTTATGAAGGTGAGTTAGACAAAACACTCATTGCATACTCACAATAGTGTCTGGCTTGTTGATTCTTTGACCGTAGTTCTCTAAATTTGTTTCATCATTTCCCCAGATGCTGTATCCATTCTGGGACTGTAGTTCTTGCTCATACCGGGTTCTTCCTGTACTACATACTGATTACTGATGGGAGTGAAAGAGAGAATAAGTGTTTCCCTTTGGAACTGGTTCCATAGCTACAATCTGTGAATAGAAGAGATGTAACTTAAAGCAGTCTCATGGGCTGGGGCTCAGGGGTGGAGCACACAGAAACTTAGATGTACACAGTGTAACATTATGGGGAGTACAGGGAATAATAGTCACAAAGTCACCCAGGACCGTGGTCATGCTAAAATGCTGCTTTTAAAATATATTTCTTAAGATTAGTTAAAAAATAATATGCATATGTATGTGTGTGCCATAATGTGTGTGGGTACCTGTGTAGGCCAGAATCTATGGACCCCCTGAAGCTGGATACAGGCCTGAAATGGCTGTTGGGAATTGTCCTTCTGGAAGAGAAATGCATGAATACATACTCTTAACCACTCCAATCCTTTATTCTGTTTAATACTTTTTCTTTTTCTTTCTTTTTAGAGGTTATATTTATATAAGCTCTAAAATACATGCATACACACACACACACACACACAATTCTGTATTTTTGTTGTTACTATTTAAGTACTTCCTACATAGTAGCCTTTGCAATATTAACTTTCATTTTTTGGAGTTTTTTTTCTTCTTAGAGTTAAAGCAGTATAGGCAAAGTACAGGATGAAGAAAGTGGGAAAACCACTTGCTTCTTCTTTTCCTGTATTCTGAGTATTCTGATGTGAGGATCTCTGTGTTTTTCTCTTTATCTAACTTATTGTTCCTACTAGATATCAGGAGAACACAATGTTATGTTTTTCACCCAGCTTTTTAGAATGTTGTTTTTTCATGTTGCTCTTGACCATTGTTATTATTATTATTATTATTGTTTTTTTTTTTTTTGAGACAGGGTTTCTCTGTGTAGTTTTGGTGCCTGTCCTGGATCTCACTCTGTAGATCAGGCTGGCCTCAGACTGACAGAGATCCACCTGGCTCTGACTCCCGAGTGCTGGGATTAAAGGTGTGTGCCACCACTGCCCAGCCATTGTGCTTATTACTAGTATTTTAATTTAGGATTTTTGAGACAGGGTCTCACCATGTGTAGCCATGGCTGCCTGGGACTCTCTGTTTAGACCAGGCTTGCTTTGAACTCATAGGAGTCTGCCTGCCCCTGCCTCCTGATTGCTGGGATTAAGGGTATATGCAACCACACCTGGCTATCTGTATTATTTGAAAATGATGCTATAAGACTACCATTGAATATATTTCTCCTAATTTCCTTTAAGTCTTCTGCAACAGTATTGTGCAGTTGTAAGAATGAAACATTTTATCTTTACATAGATCAACATTCCCCCATATATATATATATGATACAATATTATATATTATTCTTTTGAAATTATTTCAAAGGAAAAGAAAATGTATTCAACACACTGTAGTTTAGGCTGACAGGCTGAGCTCACTTTATAATTTCTCCTTGACTACAGTGGTTTCGGGGACAAAAGTCAGGCGAATTGTAGGTTCTTATTTTGTTTCTGGACATCATGTAAATCTGGGCACAATGCTTTCAACTTCCTTATCTAATGAGATGAAAATATAGATAAGATTTTAAGAACTTTTTGTATTTCTAAGTTATGATTGTAGTAATTCTGTGTGTTGGTTAGTCATAAAAATTTTAGGAAACTGAGATAATCCGGATATTGTAAGCTTATATTTCATTGGAGGAACACAATTTTATGAATGAGCTACTGAGTACTTACATTCCCCTTTCTTTGCAGCATTGAGAAGTTCTGTGCGGAAGGTATCCCACTGTTGGGAATTCTGGTACAATCAAGGCATTTGAGAGCAGTGGTCCATGTCCTAGATAAGATTCTACCCATGTTCTACCCTTGCCAGTATTACCTTCTGAAGAATGAACAGTGAGTATATTCTGCTGACAGAAACACCCAGCAAGCAGAAATGACGTTTTCTGGTTTCTAGGGTCAATTAAAAGGGAATGGTATTTTCTTTCACTGGTTGGCTGGTCAGTCATTTTTTTTTTTGCTGTTGTTTTGTTTTTCTCCATTTGTAGAAGCACATGCATTATTTTCCAGTACATTTGAACTGTAGTTTGTATTTTCTCATTTTACTGCTTTTTTCAGTTTAACTGACCAAAACATATTATTTATTTTATGTAGTCCATGAGTTGTGAGCAGGTAAATGAATGGGAAAGTGGGAAGAGATGACCTGTGTAGGAGGTGAAACCCAGTAATACTAGGGCAAGTAGTATGTGCAAAGGAATTGAATGTGTTGATTCAGTATGTCTCAGATTTGAGGCAACTAATTAAATATGCATTCCCAGATGCCTGGAGATTTGACCTTAGTAGAAGGGTCAGGGTTGGGATACTTTTAAATAATTTAAATTAGCATCCTGCACACTCAGGGAAGTTTGGGAACTAAATAACTTGGAAACATCTCTGCTTAGAGGTCTGAGATATGGAGACATAATGGTATTTTGAAGTATTTAATTCTGGCTCCCTTTAACTTGTCTGTATTTATATGACTTGGTGTGTTCATTACAGTGTTGTAGAGAGATATTATTCCTTTTAGCCCACATTAAATATGAAGACTTTATTCTTCTGAAATTCTTGAAGATTTATCAGAATCCCTATATAGCACTGTGGAAAATGGAACCAATTTAACTTTTTTCTGTTACCTCATTGATAATGAAAAGAGCTTTGGGCATATAACTCAGTGGGAGGGCACTTGCCTAGCATGCTTGCAGCCCTTGGTCCATCCCTAGACACCAACTACCTATTGCCCAAAGTCTGCTATGGTGGTACATGTCTATAATCCCAGCATTTCAGGAGGTCTGCTGTTCAAGGGCAGTTTCAGCAACATAACAGGTCAGAGGCTAGCTGGGCTCCATGAGACCCTGTCTCAAAATAGCAAGAGAAAAACAAACAAAGAGAACCCCACACAGAACTGCTTGAAATTCTGCTTGATTAGAAGGTAAAGGGTGTGATCCTTTGCACTCCACAGGTTTATGTCAAACCTTCTCCTCTTCCTACACTTGGACAGTGGTGTTCCTCAGGGGGTCACGCAGCAGGTTACCCACAAGGTGGCGCAGCATCTGACAGGAACCAGCCACGGGGACAACGTGAAGCTTCTTAATAGCATGATCCAGGTCAGGGCTTTTACAGATCCTTAATATGCTCTTCCTCCTCTTCCCATAGAACTCTCATGATATGTGCATTCCAGTCTCTTGGTACAGGAAAGTCCAAGAGTTGGACTTTCATGGAAGTAGATAGCATTTCGTGTGTTTTTAGCAGTGGGAGGGAGGGAGGTTGATAGCCTTCCACGTCACCCGAGCTTCTTCTTCTTCACAGGCACACATAGGTGTGAGCACACGGCCTAATGAAGTAGGTCCTGTGGCTGTGTTGGAGTTCTGGGTCCAGGCTCTCATAAGCCAGCATCTCTGGTACCGAGAACAGCCTATTCTCTTCCTCATGGACCACTTGTGTAAAGCAGCTTTTCAGTTGATGCAGGAAGACTGTGTGCAGAAATTGCTCTACCAACAGCACAAGGTAACTAAGAAACTATGTTTCAGCCATTGGCTAGATACTAGCTACTAGCTGCTAAAAGGGTCTCTTCATTATACAGTTCCTGGAAATAATCTGTGACAGCTCATTTTTTAAATTATAGATTATGCCTTAATGTTGTCTCATCTCAGTAGCCATAGTCCACTGGCACAGATCCCAGGGAGTGCCTAGAGGAGTATACCAAGGGGGCTTGTAATGCTCATTACATGTTTCTGTGGTGCACCCTGGTTTTACTGCAGTGGACAGTCCCATTCTGGAAATCTTTTTTTTCAATTAATATTGTATACTTTGTCATGGCATTCAGGATAATATTTCATACATGTACATCATGTACTTTGTTCATGACTGGGTCATTGCTCAACTCTCCCAGCCTTTTAAAGAACTGCAATGCCCTCCAGACTGTTCCTGAAATTAAAAAGCTGTGTTACTCTGATACTAAAAATGGTTAAGGAGACGATGAAGAAAGAAAACCATAGGCAAACTTCTCTGATGAACATAGGCCAAATTCTGAATGAAACACTTGAAACTGAATTCAGTGACACCATGACACCTCTGTCCTGTTAGCATCTTCATGTAGAGGCAACTGCTAATACCCGAGTCCATGAGAGGGTTTTCAAAGACTCTGTTGCTCCTCTTCCCCCATGTAGAACGCTTTGGGTTACCACTGTGACCGGAGTCTGCTCTCTTCCTTGGTGAGCTGGATTGTGGCAGGCAACATCACGCCTTCCTTTGTGGAGGGCTTGTCCACGTCCACTCAGGTATGAAGCCTACTGAGGACCATTTGTTGCCATCCTTACTGAGGTTGGGTTGGGGCTGGAGAGAGATCAAGTGTGGGTCTTAGGGGTATGTGGCCCAGGTTTCAGAGTGATTCTGCCATTGGCTGTTCTGTGCTTGGGCTGTTTGCTTATATCTCTGTCTTCAGTTTCCTCATTCTCAGATGAGACTGTAATGGAACCTGTATATAAAGCACTCATACCTTAGTCATTGCTCACTATGTGTTAGTGCTCATCGTTACAGCCCATCTCAGACTGTATAAGGTCATATCTGTTTCACCCCTTAAGCCAGTAGTAACATCCTTCAGTCTGTTAGCCTGGTCTTCCTGGGATTGAGTTGACACCAATTCCTCACTGCTACATAGACTGATGCTTGCCTCTCCACCTCTGCTTTTCTGCCTCAGTGAGACTCTGAAGGGGCATCTTTTCTGCCTAGCTCTAGAACATTCTCTGGTATAGCACTCTACCCCCAAATGCAATCCTCATCATTTTCCCCCAGAAGAATTTAATACTTTTCAGTTACTTGTTTTGTCTAATTGTATACCTGTGACAAGAACATAGACACATAAGAAGTACATGGGAAGTTTAGAAGCTCAATATTTGTTGCCTGACATCTGCATGTGTGTGTTTTGCAGTGCTATTTTGATCAAACCCAGGGACTTGCATGCACAAGCTAGACAAATGCTGTACACTGAGCCATACCTCCAGCCCTAAAAAAGATTTAAACTTGTATGGTATGCAGGGTATGTTCATCAACTGGAATTAATGGCTTCTTTCCTTCCTGTTTGCTTGGTGTTATAGGTTTGGTTTGCATGGACTGTGCTGAACATGGAATCCATCTTTGAAGAGGACTCTCAGCTCCGAAGAGTTGTCGAAGGGGAATTGGTTATAAATGCTTTTACCCCTGATCAAGCTCTAAAGGTACAGTAGTGGTTCTGCATTTGAGTTACAGGAGGTGCTTACACTCTTGACTGAGCCATTCACTGCATTTTACCATCCTTTTTTCCTCCCCGTGATCTCATAAGTTTAATTAGGTTTGCTTACAGGAGCATGGGTATGCTGCCAGTGGCTAATTCATCTGAAGAAAAAACACCCCCCCATAAAAAAAAAAACCCCAGGTTTCTTTCTCTCTCTCCCTTCATCCACAGGGAAGGATGGGCCTTCTGAGGCTTTCCTCCCTCCATGATAGGGTGTTTTTGGACCCAATGTTATACAAATTGTGTGCAATATGCTGATGTGGGTTCTACAATGCCAGAGCCATGTCATGACTGGAAGATAGTATTGTAAGGGGACTTTTCTTTCCTACCTGCCAGCCCCCAAATAACCAACATGGAGACTTAATATGAATTACAAGTGGTCGGCCGATAGCTCAGGCTTATTACTAACTAGCTCTTACAACTTAAATTGACCCATTTCTGTTCATCTGTGTATTACCATGTGGCTTGTGGCTTTACCTGTCTTGCTCCTTCTGTGTCTTCTGGCAGCTCCTGTGACTCCGCCCTTCCTCCTCCCAGCATTCTCTCTGCCCCTAAAACCCAGCCATCGGCCAATCAGCTTTATTAACAATGAGAGCAACACATTTTCACAGTGTACAGAAGGATTATTCCACAGCATTCCCCCCTTTTTGTCTAAATAAAAGGGAAGGTTTTTAAGTTTAACATAGCTAAATTATATACAACAAAACAGTTTTCAAGTAAGAATTACAGTTACAATATCCAGTCCATTTGTATTTGGCAAATTTAGAGAAAATATTCCATTATCTATCCTATCTTGGTGAGCCAAAGTTTTGTACCTAATTCACTTTCTATCCTAACTTGCATTACCAACCCTAAACTATCTTTTTATGTCCTTCAACCTTATACACTTTACACCTCTTTTGTGAGTTTCTTTTCTGAATTTGTTAACAAGGAAAACTATAACTATCTAGTCTTCAACGCCATCAAAGATCTGAGATGGATATAATATTACCTGAGTAATCAGGAAGTGTAGAGCAAACAACTTCCAAAACTAAGAAATGACAAAAACAACTGGCTGCCTGGACAGTCATCCTAGGTTCTTCTTTAATGTTGAGGCATCCATCTTTGGCCTACAGACCTAGAATATCTGACAGACTTTTCTGTGAAGTAGGAATTTTGAAGGACTGTCCCGCCTTGTCTTGGCAAAGTTTGGAAGTCATTTTCTTTTGTGTTCTGCTTGTCCAATTTGGACAGTATACTGTCAGCAGTTGAGGCAAAGGCAGTTTTTTGACTGGTGGCTAATTTCTGCCATA
Source organism: Peromyscus maniculatus bairdii (assembly GCF_049852395.1). Classification (NCBI taxonomy): domain Eukaryota; kingdom Metazoa; phylum Chordata; class Mammalia; order Rodentia; family Cricetidae; genus Peromyscus; species Peromyscus maniculatus. Next base: position 69,320,435 of record NC_134870.1, read on the forward strand.
AAGAAAGCAAACTCCATACAAAAGTTCTTCAATACTCATCATCTTCTTTTGAAGTAAATTGGTACTGTATGACTGTCATGAAAAGCCTTAGGTTATTAAACATATTAAATGCCATATTCTTCTATAGGTCTTTGAAGTGTTTGAAGACCAGCTATCTATCTAAATATATCTATCTATTTATGACCTTGAGAACATACCCAACATGACTAGTTTGACTATTATAGATGACTGTTAATCTGTATTTTTAAATTGTACATTTCAATTTTAAATGAGTTGCATAAACACAATACCCTAGACAAGAGTAGAAACATACATATAGTATAGCAAAAATACTTTTAAAATTGTATCAATAAACCAAAATCCATACTAATGTAAAATATTTTGAGATTAATAGTTGTTTTTGGTTAAAGTAGATTCAATAATCTACCCTTTTATCTCATTATTTCTCTATTATAATATCCCCCTTTTTTCCTTTAGAAAGAGATCTTTGAATTTAACTCTTTTGTCTAGCTTTTTTTTTTTTTAAACTATGACCAACAAGTTGTAACCTCCCTTAAATGATAACAAACATCCATAAACCAATATTTTGGGAATGTAGACATCATTCTCTAGACATCTTCCTATTGTTTGGGGGCATTGACATCTTTAGGGGAACCTTGAGAAAATTGGGATAATAATGAAGTCCTTGCTAGAGTAGCATGAGGTTGGATTATCTCAGCCAGCAGCCTTGAAGCTGTTTTGGATGCAGAATTTTGAGGAGAGTGTAACAGAGTCTTGAGCAGAGTGCAACAGCATTTTAAAATGCTGGATCACCTGGGCCATCTGTTTTTATTGGTGTCTGCTCCCCTTGTTCTAAAAATAGATAAACTTTTAAAGGTAACATATATTACAAGTATGCAATATGTGGTGTGCACAAGTCAGTTAAAGATGGTTTTTTGTTTTGTGTTTGAGCAAATATACATTACATGTCTTGTAATTCTTCTAGGTTTATTATTATTATTTTTATGTTTGTAGCCAGGATCAGGGTGTCTTCTCTAATCACATCTGATCATCTCTAACCTGGAATGAATCTACAGCTTCTCATTTCCTGTGGCAATAAAAGCATAACCTCTCCCCCAAAGCAACACACCTTTGACTTAAATTTTGAAGTCAAGATATTTTTAAAATATATAGGTTGGTTTAATCTAGCAGCTTTTATAATGCGGTATCTCTTAGCCGCCAAAAAATTCAAAGACAACACAATAACATATAGGATCCAGACTCTCTGTGTATTTCCCATCTTTATGTGACTTTTTTCTTTTCTATTTACTCCCTTTTAAAGGACTCTATTATTTTAAAACTATGCTTCCTTTTTTTATGACTGTATATATCTTTTTTCTTTTCTCCCCCAAGCCTTTGTACATTTTTAAACACACTGTAACCTATTTAGGGTCCTCCCCCATCTGAATCTGTCTTTACTGCATATTTGTAATCTTTTCTGTCTACGTGAGCAAACCTCAAACCTGCCATGAAGTGAGCTGGTGGAGCTCATGCTGGCAGCTCAAGCCTGCAGGCAGCAGCTAGAAGATGCCTCTCTGTACCATGGCCCATGTGAGATACTGTGGGAATCTACCATGTGGCTTAGTTCATGGCATGCTGGCAGCTGCCACGAGACACATCTCTGTACTGCAACCTGCATGAGAGACATGAGACTAGGAAGCCACATTTGGCTCCATTTTTGTGTGTTTAGAACCTTCTTAAATCATTCTCAGTTCTTATGTGGATTTAGGTGCTGGATGTTTGGGTGCCATTTAGGTGGACTTTTCTTTCCTGTCTGCCATTTCCCAAATAACCAACACAGATACTTAATATTAATTATAAATGCTTGGCTGATAGTTGGGGCTTATTACTAACTAGCTCTTACAACTTAAATTAACCCATATTTCCTATCTAAGTTCTACCATGTGGCTTATAGTTTGTTACTTCATTTTGTACAATCCTGCTTCCTCTGTGTCTGGCTGGCAACTCCTCTGATTCCACCCTTCTTCTTCTCAGCATTCTTTCTGCCCTGAAAATCCTGCCTAGCTATTGGCCAATCAGCTTTTTATTAACAATGAGAGCAACACATTTTCACAATGTACAGAAGGATTATTCCACAGCATTGTATAATATTTTATATGCAAAGGAATTTCAGACATTGACATGAGGCTAGTTTTAGAATTTTTTGTTTGTTTGTTTGAGACAGGGTCTTAGGTATTCCCAGGCTGTTCTCCAATTTACAATGCAATTGAAAATGATATTGAAGTTCTGATCCTCCTTCTCCTATGGCTTAGTTCACTACAGTACTGGGATTGAACGCAGTCTCCAGCATGCTAAGCAAATGCTCTTAACTGAGCTCTATCCATGTGCTTTAGATGACTCCTCCGGTAGTCATCTGGGGTCTTTGACATATCTTCACAGTAGAAAACTGGGCCCCAGGTCTTGTTGCCAAAGAGGTTAAAGTGCCAGCTAGAGGGCTTGAAAACTGTTTTGATAACTTTTTTTTTTTTTAACTGCAGTGAAAGCAAAATGTTTAACTTTAGAGCAAAGTGTTTTGATTGTGTTTGTTTGGGGGTTGCTAAAGTTCTGTTCTCTTGTAGAAAGCCCAGCTCCAGCTGAAGCTGCCCATCGTCCCATCCCTGCAGAGAATGATGATTTATCGCTGGGCCCACCAGGCTCTGGCCACACCTTCTGATCATCCTCTTCTGCCACTCATTTGGCAGAAGTTCTTCCTCCTGTATCTTCACCGCCCAGGACCACAATATGGGTATGGTACCCAGTACTGTAGTAAGTTTCTGTCAGCTCACTTCTGAGTCGGTATGCTGTGGAGTATGAGTCAGAGTCATTCTCTTCTGACATAGCTAGAATTCTGTGCTCAGTACTTATTAGACTTGATCTTAACAGAGTTTGGAGGATCCGTGGCAACTTCTCTTTACCCTCCTCTGTTCCTAACGTGTCAAGGACAACACCTGGGAACTGGGAAAGGTTCAGCAGAGAACCTCTGGAGGTGCACAGAGAAAGAAGATGCTCCAAACTGAGGCTACATCTGTGACCTCCCTGAGGCCTGCATGGGGACCTTACGCAGAGTAGTGATCCAGGAAAGCAGCCCTTGGCTGTGCATGGGCTGCTGCATGGTTCTGTTGGATAGCGAGGCGACCTGGCCTGCCCAAGCTGTCCACTGGCACCGGGCACTGCTCTTCAACTCCTCGTTCGTTCCCAGCTCCACAACCTTCCTTTACTCCTCTGGAACATAACGAAAGGGGAGGACTTTTGGATTTCGAGTTCTTCATGAACGAGACTGATGCCCTGACTTTGTAGCGTTTCATTATTTTTAAGGCCACTTTCCTGTAGCAGTTTTCCCTTATCTCTAGGGACACGTTTCAAGATGCCCTGTAGATGTTTGAAGTCTCAGTTGGTACTAAACTCTACATACTCTGTATACATGCCTATGATAAAGTTCAGTTGATAAAATTAGGCATAGTAAGAGATAAACAGCATAATTAGTAATGTGATAAATAATTATAACAGTATACTAGTTTAGTATATGTGCTGCCAAAGAAAGGTCAGTATAGCAGTATTCTGTGATGAAAGTTGATTAAAACATGCATTGGTAGGGCTGGCAAGATTGCTCAGTGGGTAGCGGTGTCTGCTGTACAAGCATGATAACTTGAGTTTGACTCCAGAAACTCACAGTGGTAGGAGAAAGGCCAATTCCTAAAAGGTGCCCTCTAACTTATGCACACACGCACGCACACGCACTAAATGGAATAAAAAGTAAAACCAAGTATGTATTGCTTATTTCTGGAGTTTTCTGTTTGTACCATGGTTGACTATGGGTAATTAGAACCTTAGAAATGGACTCAGCTGAGTGGAACTCTTTATATACTATCTCTTTGGATTCTCAAAATAGCTTTGAGGTATAACAAGGTAACTTGCTAAGTGACTGCTGTGTTACACCACTTAGAACATTTTCTGCTCGAAGGTTATAGGCTCTCCTTTTACCTTTTAAGGCTGCCCGTAGACGGTTGTATTGGAAGAAGGTTTTTTCAAAGTCCCTCGCATATCAATTTGTTGAAAGACATGAAGAGACGCCTGACTGAGGTGGCTGACTTCCACTATGCTGCAAGCAAGGCCCTCCGTGTTCCAGCAGAGGGCAGCGAAGGGACAGCAGAGCAGCAGGCTGGTACCCCTGGCTACCTGACTTCTCCGGAGCTGCACAGGGAGCTGGTGAGGTAAGGTGGCACAGACATAGTGCTGGAGTGGTTAGCTTTGATACAGAGCTCAAATGTTACTCTTAAATTGTTGGATTGTATTTGGGATGTAGCTTTGACACTGATTCATACCTGGAAATGTTTTTCATGAGAAGTAAGTCAGCAGTTTGGATGTAGCTTTGTTGAGTATGAGTAATAACCCAGAAGGCTGGTACCCTTCCCTTTCTTACGTGAAAATAGAAGTAAGCCAAAACAAATTGATTGTAACAGGCATACAACTTCCAGAGCCTTTTAAATAGCTGTTAAAAGAAAGAAATGACCAAGGCAGGGTTCTTTAGTGCTGATCCTTGACAAGTTCTAGGGGCTTATCAATGCAGGCACAGATTGGCCTGTCCCTAAGTGTTTGGAACTTCAGAGTGAGCCAGGATTGGTTAGTGTGGTTTCTGCCTGTAAATTTAACTTAGTCCAAATGGTTGTCTTCAAGCAAGATCTCATAAACACGGCTGTTAGGCATTGTCCTCAATTACAGAACACCTTGGTGAGTGAGGAAACCCAGGTCTCAGGCTTGCTTTGACCCTGGGGCCCCAGAGCTTATCCTGAGTGGTTAAAGGACTCTCATCCCCCATTTTATTTTGAACCACTTTTACTAGAAGGTTTTCTCTTGGAACATTTTAGGTCTTTGATACTCCCTCTCCCTCTTTAGAAAGTACCTGTCTTCCCGCATCAGGAGCTGGAAGAGAGAGATCTGTGCACACACCAGCCTTGTTTGTAGCTCTCTTCCTTGGCACACTGTGCTGCTGGTAAAGGAGGTAATTTTCCACTTTGCTGACCAGAGCTACCCCAGGCTGCCTTTTGGTCATCTGTGTCTGCCAACCCTTCTCCATGCTGTTATTCAAACAATGCCTTGGATACCAGTGGTCTTAGCTAATAGATGGCTCTGTTCTCTGAAAAAGCAAAACAGAAACAAACTGTTAAAATATATTTAAAATTAAAGCCATACTTTGTAAGCCTGGCTTTTAAAAAATATTCCTGTTTAATGAGAACAAGGTGCACAGATCCACGGTTTTATTTATGGTTTCCTTGAGACAGGAGTAGCCATTGCTGTTAAGCTGGCAAGTGCCTGCAGTTGGATAGAAACTAGTGTTTGGTATTTTCCAAGCACTAAGGCTGGCTATGTCGGACTCAACCAGGATAGCAAAGCTCTGAGTTCAGATCCTAGGGCTGTGGTATAAGCACTCCTCCAGGTATGTCTCTGCATTTACTCCTTCATCTATAACACGGCTCCCAGAGCCCCTTTCAGACCTTGTACGTAAGGTGGGTCCTGTTTTAATGGCATGTGAGTCTCTCATTGAGTTTCTTAGGAGAATCAGTGGCTGCTGGACACATTTCTTCATGGAAGCCTTTCTCTACTCTCACACGGTGGTGCCAGAGTTCTTGGTAATACAAGAAACGTCATTTGATTGCACATCTTTTACTTCTCTGTAATTGTGTGTTTATCTTTTAGGCTCTTCAATGTATATATATTATGGCTAGAAGATGAAAATTTTCAAAAAGGAGATACCTACATTCCTTCTTTACCAAAGCATTATGATATTCACAGGCTAGCAAAAGTGATGCAGAATCAGCAGGTAAAACTAGGATGATACCTTTTTTTTTCATTTCTAAATGTAAATTGAACTACATAGTCATCATCCAATAGTAAAACTGCTTACTGATACAGAATGGTGATCATACACAGTCATTTTGATGGTGTGTGTGTGTGTGTGTGTGTATGTGTGTGTGTGTGTGTATGAATCTTTTGACAGGATATTCCCTCTTAAATTCTCATCTCTGTAATGCCCTCACTTGAAGACCTGAAGCTTGTTCTAGGGCTTTTTGTAACCTGAGTTTGAAGAAACACAGCCTTTGTCTGACTGTTATTTGAGGTGTGACCAGCTGAACACTTCAGCAGCCATCTCTAACGTCAGAAGCACAGGAGTGAATGTTAAGTCCATGTATGACATAGGTCAGCCCGGGGAGGTGATGGAGAGGCTTCCTGGTCAGGGTCTAGTTCTGACTGTCTTTCTAGAGCCACTTGATTCTACTTGCTGTGTGTCCTGATAGGTCTTCTTTCTGGCACACACCAACACCTTTGATTCTTTTTCAGCCCTAACTTCTAGTCTCAGTTTTTTTCAAGTTTCTGTACCTAGCCTGGAGGAGGCATGAAAGCAGGAAAGAAGTCCTCTCCCGGGGATATTTTTATCTAGGGGCTGAATTCTGGCGGTTGTTGACCCTACACTGGATATGGTTTAGTAGCTTCTAAGACATGGGGGATTTTCATTTGATTCCTTAAACCTGTCTATTTCCACACTGTACATAGAATTTCATCTCCAGTAGACATATTTGTCTTTCTTTCCTCCCTTTATTCTTCTCTTTCTTACACAAGTGTTTATTGAGTGCCAGGAAACTAATGCCAAAGATAGTAAAAGAAATCTGATGCAGTCCCTGCCTGTCAGGTGGGAGAGCTAACGTGCAGTGACCCCATCTGTGATCCAGACTGGGAGTAAAATGCCAGTGGTGTTCTGTGAACCCATTGAGACCCAGCCTGAAGTGGTAACTTGTGAGCCAAGCTCTGCACGACAGTGGGAGCTTCGTGAGGTTTGGAGGAAACACATGGTGATCGAGAGCAACAGAGAAGGTGTCAGGTGATAAGAGACCAATCCATGCCAAACCACAACATGCCTGCTGTGGTGTAGCGAGGATGGAGCAGCCGAGCAGACAGGTAGAAAGAACTACAGATGCCAACTAGGGTGAAATCGTTACGGCCATGGATAACTTTCTAAAGAACTTGGGTTTTATTTTGAAGCCTTTAGAGAACTATGGCAATGGTTAAATAGATGGAGTAGCCTTTTAAAAAAGGATTTATTATTTATATGTATGTGTGCGTGAGTGAGTTTAAGAGTGCCATGTGTGGGCAGGCACCACCTTTGGAGGTCACAGGGAATCGGATTCCCTGGAACTGGAGTTATAGGCAGTTGTGAGCTACCTGATGTAGGTGCTGGAAACTGTAAAAGCAGTTAGTGCTCTTACCCACTGAGCAATCTCACTTGAACCCCATGGGAAGGATTTTGAATTGATTACATGTATAAGAATGTCTAGTCCTCCCAACACCAACTTTGGTTATCTGTAAGAGCCATTTACCAAGAAAAGGAATGTGAGAAAAGGAAATGCCTGTAGCCTTCAAAATGAGAGCTCTGTCAGGGAGGCAACCTGGAGGGAGATAAGAGATGGAGAATTCAGGAATGGGCCCGCTAGAGAAAGTGGGCTTAATGGTAGGAGAATGTCAAGTTAGGAAACAGACTAAAGGTGTAGCAACCCGGAGAGAGGATGTGTAAGCCTCAGAGATAAGGCTGGCGGTAAAAGGGAGGGAGCAGAAGTGAGTGTGGCGGCCCGAGTCTGGAGTGCTGCCCCCCCTCATTGCTTCTTGTGCTCTGCATTCTAAACCTTTACCCAGGCCTTACAAATGGTAGAAACACGGGTGCTTTGAAGATAGTAACCATGTGGGCTACAGAAATAGCTCACTGGTTAGGTTAGGAGCCCAAACTGTTCTTGCAGAGAACCTGAATTCAATTCCTAGCCCCATGTCAGGTGACTCATAACTACCTGTGGCTCTAGCTCTGGGGGATCCTGAACTCATGTGCACATACCCACCAGACAGATACACATTAATTATGAAATAAAGTATTTAAAAAATGCCATAACTTTCTTGGTTCCGCAGCCTCCAGACAATAATGGTTTCTGCTGCCTCCTTTCCTCTTTAAGATATTGTGGCTAGAACCCAGAACTTTGGGCAAGGCAAAGCCTCACCTCTCTCCTGAAATCAGTCTTTGCTTACCGTTTGACACCCGACTCCTTTTTTGTCTAAGTTCAAGCTCTGGGCTGTTTTGTGTCTTAGTTACCTGCCTCTGTCAGGTGTTCTCAGCGTGGGTGACAGGGTGACAGAGCCACTCCATTTAAGGGAGGTGGGTCCACACAGTAACAGGGTCTGCCACAGCTGGGTGCAGCAGGGCTGCTGTGAGCAGGACCTCGGTGGAACTGTAGCATCTTGTCTTGCAGTCTGCTTGGAATTAGTGATTTGGGACTTGGTAGCAATGCCTGATTGAGAAGCTTGAGCATAGAGACATCCTTAGGACATTTGAAGTTCAGAAAGAGCAAGTAGGTCATGAGCCACATAACCACATTGTTAGTATGTTTTGTTTCTGGCCTCTTGTTTCTGGAAGAGTGCCTGTTCTAATGTGAGCGACCCCTGGGGATCCGTGGCGTGCAGAACGTGGGAGAACAGCCCACTATTGCACCTTTTTATTTTTGTTGTCTTTTTCTTTTTTTTTTAATTTTTGAGATAGGATTTCCTTTGTGTAGCCCAGGCTAGCCTCAAACTTGGGGCAATCCTCTTATCTCAGCCTCTTGGTTAGTGAGATTACAGGTATGTTCCACCATGCCCAGCCTATTTCCCCTTTTTAATGACTATATTTTATCATGTGGAAAAATAGAATGCTTCAAAGAATGTACCTGTCCATCCCTTCACATTCCTATGCACCCATAGACACACACACACACACACACACACACACACACACACACACACACACACACAATTAAGTATAAAATTAAATAAAAAATAATTAAAAATAACAAAATTAAATCTTAATGTTTTTAAAAATAAAGACAGATGTAAATGTTGAGTTATGGTATCCCTTACCTTTTAAAATCTTTATATATCAGATGTTCTCCAGATTTAGTCTACAGATAACTTCTGGTAGAGAAGCAGATACGCTATAGAGGAAACCAGACTTAGAGCCTGTTAAATTCCAGTTGTCTCATAAATGTCATTAAGGTTTGTTTGCTTGTTTGTTTGTTTGTTTGTTTATTTATTTATTTATTTATTTATTTATTTATTTATTTATTTTCTGGCTATGAGTCTTTTGCCTGCATATTAGTCTGTGTCCCCTCAGAGGCCAGAAGAGGGTGATGGATCCCTTGGAACTGGATTTGCAGACAATTGTGATCCACCACGTGGTACACTTAGGTTCTGGGTACCAAACCTAAGTCCTCTGCAAGTGTGCTTAGTGGCTAATCCATCTCTCTAGCTCTGCAGGTTTTGTTTTTATTTATTTTGCATTTTGAATCGGGACCCACATTTTGAGAGTGGTTGATGCGTCTGTTTAATCTATAGGTTTTCTTACTCTTTCTTTGTTTCCCTTTACAGTTTATCTGTTGAAGAGACTGGCTTGTTCTGTCCATTGAGTTTGCACATTCTAATTTTTGCTGATTTTACCTTCATGGTGTAGTTTAACATATTTTTCTGTCTCTTGTATTTCTTGTAAATTTGCATTAATTTAATCTGGTTTAATCTAACCCAGATTAATTTATCATTCATTTAAATCATTCACTGTCTTGCTCTGTAGCTCAGGTGGACTGTCACTTACTATGTGGACCACAGGCCTTGAATTTGCAGGAATCCTCTTGCCTTAGCCTCCTGAGAGCTGAGATTACAGGCCTGAGCTGTTGTGCCTAGCTTCAGTGTCTTTATTTTCTTTTAAACATTTTTTTTTTTTTTTTTTTTTTGGTTTTTCGAGACAGGGTTTCTCTGTGTAGCTTTGCGCCTTTCCTGGAACTCACTTGGTAGCCCAGGCTGGCCTCGAACTCACAGAGATCCACCTGGCTCTGCCTCCCGAGTGCTGGGATTAAAGGCGTGCGCCACCACCGCCCGGCTCTTTTAAACATTTTAAAGATTTAATTTTATTATTTTTATATTTTTATAAAAATATAAAATATAATTTTATTATTTTTATTTAATAAAAAATAATTTTATTATTTTTATTTAATAAAAAATAATTTTATTATTTTTAATTATTTTAAATTTAAATTCATTTTTATTTGTGTGGCCCTCTCTGTGTATGTCTGTGTGTCTGTGGGAGGGTGTGTGCCCATGTATGCAGCTGCCCACTGAGGCCAGAGGTTTTTGCTTCCCCAGAGCTGGATTGAGAGGCGCTTGTGAGCTGTCTAACATGGTGCTGGGAACTGAGCTCAGGTCCTCTGCATGAGCAGCGTGCATTCTTAACCGCTGCAAAAATGTTCTGTTTTCTTTATAGGTCTCGTAATGCACATAATTTAGTAGCTTAGTAGTGTGTGCATGTTTACAATTAATATGCACGGAGTGGGGCTCTTTAGCCGGGTCTTTTTCTGATCATGGTATAAGCTGTGAAGATTGTTGGTGGCCATTTGCAGTGCAGCTCATGCTAATGTGGGAAGCCTAGTGGATCACGTCATTGAAACTGAGAGGCTCACTGAGGTGAATTTATGGTTGTATGAGTGAACACGCTTTGGCTCTACTCTAGGACCTGTGGATGGAGTATCTGAACATGGAGCGCATACATCATGAGTTCCAGGAGACAGTCGGTCAGTGGACACAGGCCAAGCTCGAGTCGCCTTCGCTGTCCTGCAGCTCTTCAGCACAGCTGGATTTCACCGATCCTTCGCTGGGTGAGTCCTGTGGCCTCAGCGCCTTTGAAAGGAAGAAAGTTTGAGTCAGAGCCTTCGAGGGTTAAGATTTCCACACTGATCTCTCCAGTGAGAATTATTCGTTAAGGGTTCCGGGTTTGAGAAAAATCAATAAAAATAAAGAACAAGCAAATACGTTTTAAGTTCCTGTGGGGAAAGTTCCATGTTTACTTGTCTGCCACTGAGGGGTAGAACCCACGCCCTGAATGGCATGCACAAGAGTGGTAATGAGTTATCTCTCAGGAAGGAAGTTTGGAGGCAGGTGGCTCAGAGCAGTAGGACGGCCGATGGATGACTCATGAACCTTTCAAGCACGTCCATTCCCTTATCTTGCTGCCTCAGTGTTCTGAAGTGGCATCTACCTCTGAATCAAGGTGGCCACTTACGTTGTCCTCTTGCTCATACATTGCGTACCTTGGAAGGGGATTCTCCCTCCTAAAAGAATTGTTCCATGAAGGTGCTCATAGACTCTAGTTACTCCTCACTGGCGCAGACTGAGTCGCACATCTGCCTGCAGCTGAAAATCAGGCTCATGGTTCACTTCTTTTGCAATGCTCTAAAAATGTACTTGAACTACAAAACTATTTTTAAAGTGCAACTTCAAATGTAGATACTTTGGGTTTGCAATTCTAACATTCAGAAGTTGATTTTTTTCTTTCATAATTCTTTCTCTGTATCTGAAACCTTTACCATGGAATGCAAATGCTTTAGATTCTTTCTTTCTTTTTCTTTCTTTCTTTCTTTCTTTCTTTCTTTCTTTCTTTCTTTCTTTCTTTCTTTCTTTCTTTCTTTCTTTCTTTCTTTCTTTCTTTCTTTCTTTCTTTCTTTCTTTCTTTCTTTCTTTCTTTCTTTCTTTCTTCCTTCCTTCCTTCCTTCCTTCCTTCCTTCCTTCCTTCCTTCCTTCCTTCCTTCCTTCCTTCCTTCCTTCCTTCCTCTCTCTCTCTCTCTCTCTCTCTCTCTCTCTCTCTCTCTCTCTCTCTCTTTCTTTCTTTCTTTCTTTCTTTCTCATTTTTCTTTTTTTTTTTCCTGGTCTCACTATGTAGCTCTGCCTGGCCTGGAGCTTGCTATGTAGATCAGGAGATCCTCCTTCCTTTGACCCCCAGTGCTGGGATTACAGGCATGCTTCTTTAAAAGCTGCTTGTTTCTTATAGCTCATTTTCCTAGAAAGATAATGCATTTAAATTATCAGTTAGTGCTCCAGGCCAGGCCAAAAAGGCCATTTAAGCTACAGAATTTCTAGCTATGCCCAATTTTAAAACATGTAAAGTTGTATCTGAGCTTACCTTTAACATTAATTATGGAATATATTTTTAGAATGTAAGATGTATAATAAAATTATAAATTGCTGCTAACATTGCAATTATAGTGCAATATAAATTTGCAAATATAGTAAAATGGAGAGGCAGAAATACTCTTTTATTTCAACTTTGCCCCAATCAACTTGTTAAGAGGGAAAAAAAGACCCTCTCTGGGCTTCAGTTCACTCATCTGCTGAACAGTTTTATTTAAGGCACCAACGTTTTCTGAAATTCCAACAGTTCTTTCCTTGTTTGTCCTCCAGAAGCATTGTGTGATTGTAAAACTTCTGTGTGCACATAAAAAAGCACTGTGGGGAGGTAGAGGAGGATAGGAAACTGCCCTGAGCTTGGCCATGCAGATAGTGAGTCTGTTGCTGGATGTTTGCTGAACGAGGAGCACCAGGCCAGCGCTGGAAGGGCCAGAGCTCCTGTTGCTTCTGAAAAGTACTCCATCTGTGTGAACTCAGTCCTCACTGCAGGCCAGTGCAGGCCCTCTCCAAGGAGCAGCGAGGGAGCCGGGGCGGAGCGTGGTGGGTGACTGTCCGCGTGGCTCACAGAGCTGGAAAGTGGCACTGTCTGGCTGTAGGGATCTCACTCATGGTCAGTGCCTATTTCGTGGTTCTAAGTAATCATTACAGTTTGAAATTCCAAAAAAATGCTTGGGTTTATAGATAAATTGGAGTTTTTTTTCTCAAATAAGATTATGGTTGCATAATAAAATGTGATTTATCGAATGCTTAAACATGTATTTGAAATTGTAGGAAAGATTTTACCAGTGCTTTTGTGACACCAGGTTCTTTTTCTCAAATTTGTTTTGTAGACTTCAGTATTTCCACCAGTTTTGGTTGAGAGTAGTGATTATAGTTAAATATACCCTGAATTTATTTTTTTTCTCTTTTGTTCAAAAAATTCACTTGGCTAGGTGTGGAGGTTTTAGCCTTTAGCCCCAGCATTTGGGAGGCAGAGACAGATGGATCTGTGTGAATTTGAGACCAGCTTGGTCTATATAGAGTTGCAGGCCAGCCAGGATGACAGAGTGAGATCCTGTCTCTAAACCAGCAGTAGATAATAATAATGAGGAGGAGGATGATGATAATAATATATGAGTATGTGTTATCCTTGATTTTTCTTTTATGATAAGTTACAGTGGATTTGAAAGAGCCCTAGTTTTTCTCTTAACGTCATAACCTGTGATGTCACAAATCTTATCAAATGGTAAATCTCCAACTTTACCAAATCTGTGCAAACTATGGTAGTTTTAGTGGAACAATACAAGCTATAAACTCAGTGCTACTCTTGACCTTTTTGAAATGCTAATTCCATCTGTTTGGGGTGCACAAAATACAGATGTCATTATGCAAATCATGGCTATTAACTTTATTTTTACTTTTCAACAGGAATAGAAAACTCACTGTTATATTTGGAACGAAACTGTAAAATCACAGCAGTCCCTTAAGGTTTTGTTGATGACGTACTGACTTGAAGTTCCCTTGACCTTTCCCTTTCTTTTCTGTCGAAGTGAAAGGGATTGGGAGGTGACAGCATCAGTCTTCATGTTCTTCAGTTCCCCACTTACTGCTGGTGGTTTGTGTGTAGTGTGGTGAAGAGAGGGAAGTGGGAATTTGTATGAGCTTTCTATGAGGAATGGAAGCATTTCGGTTTGATGAGTCAGCCTGAGACCATGCGATCACTGCAGAGCTGTACGGTTCCAACACTGTTAGTTTTCTTTCAGAGCATGGCACTACTGCTTATTTGGACTCTTAAGTCATTTTATGAGTAAGTCGTGCTCACTGTCTTGACTGTGTAAGTGTAGGCTGTACAGGACTTTATGAACGTTTCATTCCTCACACTTTCTGCTCTCCTGTTTAAAATTTGATGGAATCTCAGATTTTTCTTCTGCTCTGTTCTGTAATGCCCAGTCCCTTCTCACGTATTTCTCAGGATAGTGGTATTTAACTACGTACCTCTGAACTGACCCCATTCATTACCCAGAGGCTAGCTGCTTAAATCTGCTCAGTAGATCACCACATGCTAACATGGAGTTCAAGCTAGCGTGTCATGCAAGACTGTCTAGAGTAGTTGTTTAAGACCGTGAGCCTTTGCTCTTTAACCAGTAGATGATAAATTCTGTATGTGCTGGGGAGGGGTCAAGAGTGTGCATGTGTGTGTTAGTGTTCATGTACACGTGTAGAAGCAGAGGTCAGTCTTGAGTGTGAGTCTTTGAACCTTGCTTTTTGAGACAAGTCTCCTGTTGGCCTGGAGCTCACTGAATAGGCCAGCCTGGCTGGCTAGCAAGTGCCAGGGATCTAGCTGTTTCTGCCTTGCCATCCCTGGGACTACAGATGTGAGCCACTGGGTCCAGTCCTTTGTTTTGATGTAGGTTCTCTGTGTTGGACTCAGGTTGCACTGTTGATAGACTGATCTGTCCTTCCAGTCATGCTCCTGATATAGGAATCCTCGTAGCCTATTAGTGGGCTTGTGGGGACTTACTCAAAACTCAAAAGAAACACAAGTTTAACCATCCGTTTAGGCTCCCTTTGCCTAAGGAACTATTCTGAAAGATCTCTAACAGTCTTTATCAGAGTAATATACCAGGGCTGTATCTATTTAGTGCATTACCACCCCTTGGTACCCATTTCTGAGTAAATATGGCTTTTCTTTCAGCTAAAGAAAGGGTTCTAAGTAACTTACGGAAGCACGAGGCCCCCCATCCTCCTCTTGTTCTGCACCCCGTGAGGCCTCCTGTGCCTCTCATTTCCTCCGCTGTGCTGTTGAGTCAGAAGGACACCACCCAGCTGATGTGCACAGACCTGAACCTGTTGCAGCAGCATGCCAGGTAAGACCACGAGGCCTTGCGGATCAGACTTCCTGCTTGCTGCGTTGTCAGCTGTGATGATTTGGTGTCTGGGTTGGCGTCCTCCTCAGCATTCTCACACTGCCCTAGTCCACTAGTCCACTAGTCCACTAGTCCACTAGTCCACTAACCCACTAGTCCACTAGTCCACTAACCCACTAGTCCACTAGTCCACTAGTCTACTAGTCCACTAACCCACTAGTCCACTAACCCACTAGTCCACTAACCCACTAGTCCACTAACCCACTAGTCCACTAGTCCACTAGTCCACTAACCCACTAGTCCACTAGTCCACTAGTCCACTAGTCTACTAGTCCACTAACCCACTAGTCCACTAGTCCACTAACCCACTAGTCCACTAGTCCACTAACCCACTAGTCCACTAGTCCACTAGTCCACTAACCCACTAGTCTACTAGTCCACTAGTCCACTAGTCCGGGTCGCTTACTCAACTGAGTCGTGACAAGCCGGTTTTTTTCTGTTTCATGTCTGTGTGTGTTTCAGTGTGTGGGAATGAGCATATGAGCACAAGCATGCCAGAAATGTTGAATCCCCTGC
This sequence comes from Peromyscus maniculatus bairdii, assembly GCF_049852395.1. NCBI lineage: Eukaryota > Metazoa > Chordata > Mammalia > Rodentia > Cricetidae > Peromyscus > Peromyscus maniculatus. The sequence continues at coordinate 69,335,914 of NC_134870.1, forward strand.
AGCTGGAGTTACAGGCAGTGTGAGCCATAGGAAATGGGTGCTAGGACCCAAACTTGGGTGCTGTGGAAGCACAGTACCTGCTTTTACTGAGCCATCTCTCCAGTCCCTGTGACAGGGTTTTGTTTTTTGTTTGTTTGTTTGTTTTGTTTTGTTTTGTTTTGTTTTTTGAGACAGGGTTTCTCTGTGTAGCTTTGCGCCTTTCCTGGATCTCGCTCTGTAGACCAGGCTGGCCTCGAACTCACAAAGATCCTCCTGGCTCTGCCTCCCGAGTGCTGGGATTAAAGGCGTGCACCACCACTGCCTGGCTGACAGGTTTTTTAATTTCAAGCTGTGTGGTACTCTCATACTATCAATCTCACGTATTTCCTGGGGGGTTGTTTCTGAGGTCAGTAGTTCTGCTGAGACATTTTATGATTTCTCTCAGAAAGTTATCTGATACTGGAAAGATGGTGTTCGAAGAGGGCAACATGAAGTTTACATTCTTGTATCATTGCTTTGCTCTCCACCTCTGTTTTTAGTAAATTGACATAGGTATTTGGTCAAGGGGTAGGGAAGTCACTTGGAGTTCACATGATACATACAGAATAATCAACTGTTTAGGGTTTGGTTCTTAATTGTACTCTTGAGTATATATGGGCAAGACTGTTTTATTAACAGCAAACAAGCTTAATTTTACAAATCCCCTGTGAATCATTTCTTTCATTGACAGTTTTCTTTGGATATATTTGATTCAGGCATTTGATGCTTATATATTATATGCATACATGAGTAATTGCCTGCCAGTATATTATTGACATGCTACGACCCTCTCTCCTTGGTAATGGGGTATTGGACCAGAAGTTGCAGTAGGTTGTGAGCTGCCATGAGGATGCTGGGTATTGATGCTGAGTATTGTGCCTAGGTCCTCTGGAAGACCAACTGGTACTCTTGAGTGCTGAGCCATCTCTCTAGTCCCAACCCCTTGATCACTTCTTATATGACCTTCCTTGACTTTGTTTTCTCACATGGGTTGCTTTTCAGAACTGCCGCTCTTCGAGAGTCTCAGCAGGTTGCCCTGGACGGCGAGCTGTTGGAGACCATGCCCAAACAGTACGTTAACCGAGAAGAGCAGACCACCCTGCATTTGGAGTGCAGAGGCAGTGCTGGGAAGAAGTGCCAAGGAGCAGCGATCGTGACAGTCCAGGTGAGAGTGTTGATTTCTTCATAATCTAGAGAACTTTAATGGAGTCCCTTATATTCCATTTTGCTGAGAAAGATCCATAGAAGGAGAACATGTGTCTTGTGTCCCAAAACAGTTTTAGAGTTTTAGGGAGAGTGAAAATACACAGAGAGCAAAATAAGTTGTCCTCAATTTCCCACAGCTAACAATAGGGCTTATTTTAGTGCAAATGTAGCTCCAGAACATTCTGTGACAGGTGTGGCCTGCAAGAAGGTACTCAATGAGGAATTCCAAAAAGGAAAATCATTTGGAAGGTTCCCAGGATGCTTAAATAGTTCCTCCTAAGATTTGATGGTAGTGTTTTGGGTATAGTTAGAAGAAATAATAGAATGGCTTTCTGTGCTGCTGTGGAGGCCCAGTTAGAGCAGTCAATGTCAGCTGCTCTGGGGACTAGTGGCCAGGGTCCCATGGGGAAGGCTGAACCTGCTGGTGTGGGCAACAGGCAGCTACTGAGGAGTGTGGGAAGCAGAGCTTGCCAGGAGGTAAATGAGATATGTTGCAATCTGTCTAAAAAATCCAACTGCCTGTCATCTCGTTACAGCAACTACAGACAGAAGTTGGTTCTGAGATATCCTTAGAGCAGAATGGAAACTGAGCCTAAGCTAGCCTATGTAGCACTTACTTCAAACCTGACTCTGTCTAAACATTTTATGTAACTTACTTGATTATCTTGATTTTCCCATATAGTGGGGGTACCCCTCCCCTGTACAGATGAACTCAGCAGTATTTCCTGAGCTGGGGGAGGGACATTTGGAGATAGGCCTGCCTGCTGCCTGACTACATTGGCACAATAGTACTTTTTGTTAGCTGTGAGCAATTGAGTCATTTATTTGCTCATCCTTGATTATCTTTTAGAAATCCCCACCCCTTACTAGTTTATTCTATATAGTTTTCTGTGGAACACTGCGTCCTCTAAAATACCTTTTCTAAAATAACCTGTTAGACTTCTGTGTTTTTCAGACCTTTGAAGTTTATTTCAGATTTTTGTTTATATTCTATGCATCTAATGGTAAAGGATTGACTTGTAAGTCAAGACAACTTCAGTTGATGTTCTCACCTTGTACTGAGGCAGGTCAGACTCCAAAAAGTCTTCCAAAAGTTAGTTTTCCTTCGGTGAGTTTCCCCTCAATTATCAATGCTGATGACTGGTAGAGGTCTTTAAATGAAAGGTCATTCACTGAAGTTGTGAAGCTGGGAGAAAAGCCATAGCCTAGGGTGGAGTTGGACAGGACAGGAGGAAGTAGAGATGTAGCTGGTCACAATAAAAGGGAGGTGTGTATTACTAAGCTCGGGGTTTTGTTTGTTTTTGTTTATTTGTTTTTATTTTTTGAGACAGGGTCTCACTATGTAGCCATGGCTGTCCTGGAATCCATTCTATAGACCAGGCTGGCTTTAGACTCACAGAGATCCACCTGCCTCTGCTCCTGAGTGCTGGGGTGAAAGGCATAAGTCTCTTGCCCTGGCCTGTGAACTCCAGAGTCTGGCAGTGGGTAGCACCAGGAGGAGCAGAGCTTAGCCCTGATCATAGTCTTTTATATCTGAACCCCTGAATTGAAATTTCTTTTGTAAATTGGTGTTTTGTTAATTTTGAGATGAAAAGGAATCCCTTCTAAAAATACCTTCAAAGTAACTTTCCACTGAAGGGAAGTTATGCACATGTGTGCCTTCTTTTTTCAGAAGAATGGCAGTTGCTAATATTTTAATAAAAGAGGGCAGAGGCTTCCCTAGAATGAAGAAAGGTTGGGGAGGAAGGGGCGGGGTTCAGAGGAAGCCAGGTGCAGTGCACATGTCTGTAATCCCAGCACTTGAGAGGCTGAGGCTGGAGCACTGAGCGTTTGAAGCCAGCCTGAGCTATGGAAGAAGAGCTTGCTTCAAGAGAGAAGAGAAGAGGGGAGGTTCTGGGAAAGCATGTACAAGAAAGGAGAAAGGGTGGAGGCGTTTGTGTTAAGACTTGGGAAAGTTGCTGTCTGTGGCCATAACCTCATGAGAAATACTCGAGTTCTCTTAAAGCAAGTTTTAGTTTTCTGCTGGTTGCACACTAGTGGCCTGACTGTAGTTCTGTTTGGGAAAACCCAGAAGTGGAGAATTTCCCTTCAGGGCTCCTGTGACAACTTATTGTCTACAGTGGCAAATTTGCTTGATAATGCAGATGTCCCAGGGAATTAAAGCATGCAGATAGCAAACAACTTTGTAGTCTGAGACTTGAAAATAATTTATTTTTGATAGTTATATAACCGTTCCTAATTGTCTCTACATAGTACTTGCTGGCTGATACTTTTAGGAATTGAAGATAAAATTATTTTTCTTGTGTACTCATTAACAGCTAAGAGCAAGGTTCTAGAATAAAATGGAAATCCACAGTCATGAAGTTTGGGCATACTGATGAGCCTAGTCAAGGATTCCCTTCCAGTTCCACATCGAGATGTCTACCTGCCCACTTCTAGATAACCTGGCAGGTCCCACACTGATCTAATTCTACCCTCCAAGCCTGTTCTTCCTGCTGTCGTCCTACCTGGTCTCCAAGAGGAAAGTCTGGCCATGTTGTCATCCCTTCCCCATACTCCACCCCACACCACACTTCCTGTGCCACATTTCCTGTCTTGTTCCTTTCCAAACATTGGTTTGGCCCGTGGAACTGACTTAAAGTGATTTCCTTCTCTTTGTTTTTATTACTGCTGCCTTCCAGTAGCCCACCACAGGCCTGCTGAGCTGCCATGCTCGGCCTCCTGCCTACAGCCCTTTCTACTGTCCATTCTTTCACCATTCATCCCTCTAGTCTCAGTTCTGACTGCATTTCCAGACTTGAAACCCACAGTGGCTCTCCAGTGTCCAACAGCCCTCCATAACCTGCTTTTTAAAAATTAAAAAAAAAAAATCTTTTTATAGGTGAGGAATCGCCTTTGAAAACTCTAGACCTGTTCTCAAGCAGTCTGTTTTTAGCCACTTAGACTTTATCCGCTCTCTGATATACGGTGTGGTCACACTGTTCCCCTCCCTGACTCTGCTGTGTCTGTCCTCCATGTTCCCGTCCTAGCCTCCACACTCATGGTGGAGCTGCATTTGAGAAGTCTCTTCTGGTCAGACTGACAACCCCTTCCTCTCATGGCAGCTTGTACTCAATGTGTTGTCTACACTTTCCTTTTTTCCCCTGCCAGACAGAGTTCTGTGGGAATAGTTTTTTTACTCATGCATATGTCATCTATCTAGATCGTCTAGGGCACCTTCCAGTGCGTGGTAGATACCTGGAGTAAATCAGCGAAAGCCACTGGCTTACGACTTGTCAGGTTCTGTTAATGATGCTGTGTTGTTGTTGTTGTTAATTTTATAGCTGTTGGTAGGTTTTGAGTCACAGGAGATCAGGGACGTTGTCTTATTTGTGTTTGTGTTGTCAGTGTTTCATGGTCAGGGATGTGTTTGTAGGAAGCTGTAGATTATAAACTTCGTGGTACATTCTTCAGTGTTTCAGGAACTCTGTGGATAGTGTTTGGCTGTGAATGATATGGACATTGAAACTTTTTCCTAGTAAGTTGTTGTAGCAGGAATCTTAAAAGTTCTTATTAATAAAATCAAACTTGAGGCGAGTTATTGGGGTCCATGCTGGTAGATCAGAGAGACAGAACAAGCCACAGCTATCTCACCTCGCCGGATCCTCAGCTGGTCCTGTTTCCTCAGACTGGAAGCCTCTGAGCCCTCATCCAGAATGAATCTCAGCTGAACTGTGTTGCTCCATAGCCTGAAAGCTTAACCAGCCAAATGCTTCTAGTTTCTGGTCCTCACGCCTTATATATCTTTCTGCTTTCTACCACCACTCCCTGGGATTAAAGGCTGGCTTTCTGGGATTAAAGGCGTGTCACCATGCTTGGCTATTTCCAATGTGGCCTTGAACTCACAGAGATCCAGAGGGATTTCTATCTCTGGAATGCTAGGATTAAAGGTGTGAGTGCCACCATTTTCTAGCCTTTGTATCTAGTGGCTGTCTGTTCTCTGACCCCAGATAAATTTATTAGAGTACACAATATTTTGGGGAACACAATACCACCACAAGTTGTAGTCATTCTTTCCTTATGGTTACTTTTTGGTCTATTTAAGCATCTTAATGTTTAGTGTACAAACCTCAACTGACCTTTGCACTTGAATACAGGTTTCTCCTTAGTGCTCATTCTTGAAGAGCAGAAGGGATGTTGCATTGTATGATACCACTGCCTTTTCCAACCTGTTAGAGTCCTTCATGTCCCTTATATACTGGAATTCTCTGAGGCGCTTTGCTTACAGTATCCCACTTAACTTTTACAGAATGAAGATGAGTTAGAGAAACAGGTTTACATTTACTAACAGACATTCCAGGTCTCACAGCTGCATTGTTAGAAATCATCAGGCAGCCATCAAAGGTCAGTTTTTTTTATGTTGCTGAGGATTGAACCCAGTACCTTATACATGGGCAGGTGCTTTATCACCAAGCTGTGTCTCCAGCCCTCGTACCCACCTCATTCAGGACCTGTGCTTTGCACATTCAGTATTGCTAGGCACCCATTTTGTTTTAACTGTTTCAGCTCTCCTTTTTGAAGACGAGCAGTGTGTTCTGAGGGCGTTGGTAATGACAGTAAGGCTCACTTTAAACAAGCACATCTCTTGCTTTCTATCTGAGTCTGAGTCACTATAGAATCCATGATCTTAACTGAACATTTTGTTGGGGATAAGTTTCTAAATAGTTAGTTTCATGGGAAAATCATTCTACAGTGAATTTTACCAATATAATTTTTAATGGTTCATTTATAAAGATTTCATATTACCTCATTTTCTTACTTAAAAATTTTCTGGATTTTCCAGCTGTCTGCAGGTCTTTGAACTTGTATAACTTATTTGGAGTATTCAGAAGTGGAATGTGTTTTATGAGAAGTGAGACGTGTTTCTTCTGTGGTCTCCAGTCCCAGCAACAGTCTTTCATCGTTCAGTGATATTCCCTGAGGAAACGGAGTGATTTATGAACGATTCTTTTTGTTGTAGTTGGTATTGTAGGGCATGTTTGCTAGACCCAGGATTGATTTATTTTCAAGTGAACAATTTTCCATTCCTAGAAATAAAAGGTGGAAAAGACCCACTGAGGGCCTCCCATTTTGTAAAACCTTGTGAAAGGACTTTCTTTGTCCAGCTTTTTCTTTGTTTCATTAAAATGACTCAAATGGAGGGGCCCCACATGCTGCTTTGATCTATTTTCTCCAGTTTCTTGGTGTTAGGAGCTGGAGTCTTCCAGTCTTTCTCATACCTATTCTTAGTAAGAAAAGAGTCTTTCAGCAGTGGTGGGAAAGTGTGAAGACTTTAATGCCACATTGGTAAGTCCGATATAACAAAGTTATTGTGATAGTAAAAAAAATATGTATACTCAGAGATGCACTGTGTGAAACAGGCAGGACCATTGCCCTTCAAGACTTTAAATGTAGCATTTATGAGGGCCTCATTTAAGTAAGTTGATAAACTATATTTACAATATTCACATAGGGTATATAATCATTGCCATGGTAGCTGAAGGCTTCTTCTGGGCCCTGCATGCACAGAGGAGGTTTAGATGGATGAGGACACAGAGCGAATGAAGGATTTAAAACCCCACCTTCCAGATGTTCTGCTCTTTTCAGCATTCTCAGCTGTGCGTACAGGATAAGTTCAGCCTGAACAGTGACCTTCCATTAGGGTCCCTCGGGGTCATTGCCCCTGCTCCCTGCTCTGACTGCACTGCGCTCTTCTGCCGCAGCTCCTGATAGTTGTCTAAAAACCTTCCCTCTGCTCATTGTCCTTCAACCCCAGCAGCTGTCATAACGTGTCTGTGTTTCTGACTTTCCTTTTTAAAACTCCTCTCCCCTCCGTCTTATTAGTTCAAAATTAATAGAAAAATGGGCTTCCCACTGTAGCATGGCACTCCAGAGGCTAGATGCTGACTGTGTTCCCGTTTTGGACGTCAGGCTGGATGGAAGCATGCGCAGCTGTCAGCCAGCTAAGTGCATGTTCACTGTTTGTCAGTGACCTGGTCGGGCTGAACGGTGTCAGATTCTCTTGCACATAGCAGCTGACAGAAATTCCATTCACAGTGATCTTTTTCATTAGTGATGAAGAAGCTTTTGAAGATGACCTTTCAAACTGTAATCTTGAGCAATACTGTGCTCAAGGATGTTTTCATCCATGCTCTGTGACAGATATGAAAATCGACAGAGGCACCACTCACTTCACAGTTGAGTACTTAAAATTTTCTTCTCCGCCACTGAAGTAATGATCTGTGTGGGGCACACAAATGTGAAGTCTAGAATAAAAGGCTCCAAAGGCAAATGCTTTACCTCCTGGGAAGATGGCTCAGTGGGTAAAGCATTTGCTGTGCACTCATGTGGACCAGAGTTCAGATCCCTAGCTCCATGTCAATGCAAGGCAGATGTAGCAGCCTGCCCCTATTCTCAGTGCTTGGGAGGCAGCCCCAGGGCAAGCTGGGTAGCAAGTTTTGGGTTCAAGTGGGAGACCTTGTCCTAGTGTATGAAGTGGAGGGTGATATAGGGCGACACCTGACATCAAAAGCTGGTCTCTACATGCATGTACACTGCATCTGTGTGACTCATACACCGTGTGAACATACATATGTACGTCCACACCATATACATACACACATACCAAACAAAGCAATAACCATTAAAAAAGAACACAGGATATTCTTCTTTGTGGTTAGATAGGCTTGCCTCTGCAGTGACCATCTGGTCTAACAGTGGTGGCCTTGAAGTTGGGCCAGGATGCCCAGTTTGGAGCATTTCCTGAAGACATTTTGCTATCAGTACTTGTGATACAGAATTTTTCTAGTTAGAAGCCACTGACACCAACGAGAAAGTGACCTCATATTTATCTTTGTGGTGCATCCTGGACCTAGGATATCCTATGCATCTATTCATTTCCTAAAAAGAATACCAAAAGTGCACAGACAAAACCACTGTCAGTTAGAAAGGCTGTGTTAGCAGCTACCTCAGGTAGGGAAGACATAATGTTTGAAGGGTAGACTTTCGATGGACTTTTCAAAAAGCTCCATTAATTCTTATTTTTCACATCTTTACTAAGAGTCAGACCAGCTTACCAGGAACTAATCAGTTGGCCAGTTGTTTCCAAAATAGCCTCCTTTCCCAGTGCCCACTGCCCACCACCCACCAAGAGAGTAAAAGAAAAAGATGCCAGGACAGAGAAGTGGAAACCTCCTGACTGTGGCCCAGGGTTGTGGGGGTCTCCAGCCTGGGAGTGGAGGGCAGCCAGCAGTCGCCAGTCTCAGTGCCACTGTCCTTGAGTGGGCTACTGGGAAGCCAGAGGTGCAATAAGGTTGGGCAGGATGTATGTAGCAGATGGTCAAGTCTTGGCAGAAAATACAGAAGAAATGAACAGTGCAGAGAGGCAAAGAGATGTTCCCAAGCGAGGGACGCAGAGGAGTGAGGGCAGTCTTGGGGTGGCAGGGGGAATGGAGCGCCGCAGTGGGCCCTCTGTGTGGTGTGGGTAGGTCAGAGGATATAAGACAGCAGAGCTCCAGAGAGGAGAAGGTTACCTGGCACCAGGGAGAGGTAGGTGGGGACGATCCGTGAAGGCCACAGGTGGAAATCCACAGGTGGAGGGCAGGAGAGGAGAGTCTCGGAGTCAGCAAGGCCAGTCCTCAAGGAACAACTCAGAAAGGAAAAATGCTCAGTCCCCAAGTTCTTGGAATCACTGTGACTCAAGGGAGACAAGCAGAGTGTCACTTGGAGCTGGTGTGCCTACTCCTGAAGAAGGCTGGAGGGGCTGGGCAGCCTGCTCTACTGTGCTTCGCCCCATTCTGCGTGGGGGCTAGAAGGTCCTGTGGTCCATCAGTTGCAGCTCAGGGGCTCTGCATGGCCTGTCTGGCTCCAGGACCTTTGCTGGAGGTGGCCCCTCTGCCTGAGAGAGGCAGCTGAGAATGCACTTCTGGTGTTGATACCTCTACCTGTGACTCTGGCTGCTGCTTGTCCAGCTTAGGGGGAGAGGAAAGTGTCAGGTGCCTCAGCATTCGGGGGGAGATCTGGTAGTGGTTGCTGAGCTTAGGCCTTGCTTAGACAACCTGCTGGCCAGAAATTGGCCTTGTCTAGTCCCTGTCCGCTTCTTTAGGACCTCAGCTGAAAGACAAAGCTGCTGCAGGCATTGCCATTGTCCCAAGTCAAACTCTTATCTATCACTGGGATGGCCTGTGTTTGAAAACTCTTCTGGGCTCATTTTTGTTGTGTCTGCCTTGGTCTCAGGGACAGTCAAACATGGGTGTCTTGTGTAGGCTTTTGCCTGCTACTGCTGCTGCTGCTCTAGGATTTTGGCAATGCAGAGGTGATACCCTGGGGCATATGGGTGATGTTCTTCTTTCTCTGGGCAATAACCTTGCATTGCTTGGTGTGACCAGCCCAACCCTCCTACTCTGCATGAAGAAGTGGCATCCTTGGCACTTTTTTGCTACCATCTTATTCTTACTACACAGTGGTAGAGACTTTGTAGATGTTGGTGTCTGGTTGCCTGTGAGGAGTATGGTGTTTGAAAGTAATGGTTCACGTTGTTGCTGATTATTTGGGAAGTGGCACTAGAGGCATCATAGGCAAGGTTGCCTGGGAGGGAGCTGTGTTTACAGGGTGCTGACAGAGGCACCTTTGCACAGGTCCCAGCAACTCACCACTTGAGTTTAAGGCCACAAAGTAAGACCATCTCAAAACAAAACAACAAAAAACCAAAAACAAACAATAACAACTTTAAACGCCTGCTGACTCCTTGAATTCTTATTAGTTTGAAGGGATGTATAAGAATGAAGCAGTAAGCCAGCAGATTCACGTTCTGCAAAAAGAAGTAAGGCAGTTCCAAGCAGAAGCTGCTCAGCCTCCTGCACTTAACGTTGTGGAAGCCGCTGTGCATGCAGAAAACCTGATCACGTAAGTCCTGGTGACACCCATTTCATATCAGCTTTGTTGAGAGTAGCCATCCATAGCCCTTCACCTCCCCCCACAGTCAGGTAGTATGCAAACAGCAAACTGGGTCCTTTGGGTCCAATCTGAGTAGCTTTGTTTTTACAGATGGTTCGACTGGAGCATATAGCCATTTCTGTGGCTCACAGTGGCTCTGACGTACAAGCTTCAATAACAGAATTGACTGTTCATGATGCTGCTTTAGGGCCCACAAACATAAAGTATTTCCTATCGGGCTGGCCTTTTAGAAACAAGTTTGCAGACCCTTGAACGATGATAGGGGCATGGGAACTCAGTGGTGGGGGATTTACTGCTTCCGTTTTACACTCCAGTCGTCCTCACCTGGGAAGCTAAGATTCTAGAATGAAGTTCACCCAGTCACTTCCAGGGATGAGGACTTCCGAGTGTACTTAGTAACTTCATATGACCTTGTGGTTTTCTCTGAGAGCTCCTGGCATATATTCACCTTTCCTAAAGCCGGCTGGCCAAGCTTGGGAGAGGAAGTTAGCTTAAGATGACTCCACATCACGGCAAGCCACTGATCCCTGCAGCAGATTGGGAAGGATCAGGTTAGCTGCAGGCTGGTGTTTTCATCCCTGGGAAGGCACTAGAAGTGAGCATTAGAAGAAAGTCTTAGGAAAGCAGTTGTAACTTGTTTGTTTTCTGTGTATTAGAGTTTTTCCTGCACATAGGTACTTGTGCCGCTTGTGTGCCTGGTGCCCATCTCACCCTCAGGCATATTGTGAACTTTAAAATGTAAAGAGATCACATTCTTGTGTTTAAAAATGTAAGGAATACAAAAGTCAAGGAACTATGAATTACATACAATATATGAAAAACTTTAATAAGTGCCAGAATGCTAATTGGCTCTTATAATAACAGCTGACTTTTATTTTCCAGAGGGGCATATAAAATCATTACTATGTATCAAAAGTGAATTTTGGGGTAGTTGACAGATACACATTTATCACATGTGTATTTTTAAAGTGTTATTTGCATAGGGCTCTGAAGACTCTTACAAATATTGCCTGAGGAGTGAGAAAAACAGAGACAGTTGAGGCTATGGATTATTTACTATAAACAAATATTGTGTTCATATTTCCCCACAGGGCTTTAGTGAATGCTTATAAGTTGCAGCCTACGCCTGGGGTTCAGAAGATTGGCATCAGCCTCTTCTTTACTGTGGTGGACTATGTCAGCGAAGAGACCCAGCGCCATCCTCCTACGAGGCAGTTCTTCACGTCCTGTATCGAGATCTTGGGACAGGTAAGACCATTCCCCGCTGTCAGCCACATGCTCACACAGTGAATCCCCGGGGAAACTGACTAATACAGTCAGAAGTCCCTGGAGAATGGTTGGCTTCCTGTGACACTGGTAGAATTTTTGTTATAGAATGTTGCTTCTTCTACAAGAGAGATTAAATGATTCATATCTGAAAAACTAGGGGGACATCAGATTTTGGCATAGGTTGTTAGTATCACTAACAATAACATTGCTCAAGTTCCTTTATCATTTACAAAATAGCTTCTAATTAATTTTTAAAGTTTGTCCTCATGCGGACTCTGTATAGTTGATACCATTCCTGTCTTGAAAATGATCAAGTGGAATGGATTCGAGTGGCATAGCCTGTAATCTCAGTTACTTAGGACCCAAGTTCAAGGCCTGCCTAGGCTACAGAATGAGTTCAAGGCCAACCTGGGCAACTTAGTAGGACCTTGTCTCAAAAAGTTAAACAAGCAAAAAAAAGTAGGGACCATAGCATGCATGAGAGACCTTAAGTTCAATCCCCAGTATTGCTGTAAAAATTTTTAAAAAAGAAGCAACTGGCCTCTGAAAGATGAAGCAACTCCCCTGAAGTATGCCCCTGTGGGTGTTGGGGCCGAGAAATGAGCCAGGGCTTCTGGCAGGGTTCAGTGCTGCCCTCTCCGACTGCTGCTGCCTCCCAGGTGCTGTGTCTGCCACCATCTATTTATCTGTTTTAACAGGGCAAAGGCAAAGTATCCCTGCAGATTTATAGATGTTATGAAGGAAATCCACTTGTTTGAAGAATATCAACCCTGGCCACATATTTTCATGCAAATTTAGTTGATCCCTTGGGTCCCCATTAGTGGGGATGCCAACCAGATAGAGCTGCTTGTTGCTGTTGTTTCTGTTTTCCTGGGGTTTTAACTCAGGGCCCTGCCTGTGCTAGGCAGGCACTCCACCACTGAGCTGTGTCACCAGCCGATGATCCATTTTCTAAGAACTTCTCTTCTCACCATACGGCTAATAAGTGCTTATTATGAGCCGTACAGTGTAGAAAACAAAAAACAAGCAAATGTTCTCGAGATTCAAAACACCTGGGGGTAGTAGAACTATGGCTGTGATTTGAGTTGTAATCATGCTCTGTCATTTTATCTCCACATGGGTACTTACACAGACACTTCAGACAGGCATGTGCTAACTTATCTCCGGTGCACTTAAGCATATCTTCTAATTTCCCCTTGCCAGTAAGTACAGGTCTGCCTCTCATGTCAAATGTCTGTTCCATGATAAAGACATGCTCTAAGGTATTATGCTCATACTTTTTGGGTAGTTTGGTAGGTTTCTTTCTCTCTTTTTTCTACAGTAAGACTGAAATAATTATTCTTACAATATTTTCTTTAGCATTCTTTTCTGAAAATGTGATTGCTGTATCAAAGGAATTTGATGTAAATGTGTATTTAAAGTTTATGGTACTGGGGATTGATCCTTAAAATTTGGCTAATCTGATAAGGGAAGTAGAATGCCATCACTTTCAAAATTTGTATTGCTTTCGTGTGTGTGTGTGTGTGTGTGTGTGTGTGTGTGTGTGTGTGTTGGTGATTATTTTATTTTCCTTTGTACATTTTTGGGGTTTTAATTTGATTGAAAGAGTTCTTTGGATGGTTATTAACATAGCATTTGGAGAGCAATATATTTTTCTAATTCTTTTTTTTATACTTTATGATTCTTTGTAGTTCACTGAAGCTGAAATTTTAAAATAGTCATACCCATGAGCCCTGCCTATTATTTTTGTTATGATCATCTTAGAAAAGCCTTCCTGACCCTGAGATTGCTTAGAGAATCACTGAGATTCTAGTGCGTCTTAGCCTTTGAACCACATTAATTCATTAATATTATTTGAGATGGGGGGGTTGTACTTTGTAGCTCTGGTTGTCCTGGAACTCATTATGTTGACCAGGCTGTTTCCTTTTTTTTTTTTTTTTGAGACAGGGTTTCTCTATGTAGTTTTGGTGTCCTGTTCTGGATCTCACTCTGTAGCCCAGGCTGGCCTCGAACTCACAGAGATCTGCCTGCCTCTGCCTCCCTAGTTTTAGGATTAAAAGTGCATGATTTTAGATATCTTCTGATTTTATATTTTCATTTACAGAAATTATTTTACCTTATTTAGTACCTTTGAAGATTGCCTGCTTAAGAAAAGCAGAGGGGCTGGGCGGTGGTGGTGCACACCTTTAATCCCAGCACTCAGGAGGCAGAGGCAGGCAGATCTCGGTGAGTTCGAGGCCAGCCTGGGCTACCAAGTGAGCTCCAGGAAAGGCACAAAGCTACAGAGAAACCCTGTCTCGAAAAACAACAACAACAACAAAAAAAAAAAAAAAAAGAAAGAAAAGAAAAGAAAGAAAGAAAAGCAGAAATTGAGTGACAGTTCCCCTTTTATGTCCCCAGGTGTTTATCAGCGGCACTAAATCGGAATGCAGGAAGGTGCTGCAGACCATTCTGAAGAACAGGCGTCTCTGCTCTCTGCTCTCCCCTTTCTTCACTCCCAATGCTGCGCCGGCTGAGTTCATCCAGCTGTATGAGAAAGTGGTGAAGTTTCTAAGTGAGGACAACAGTGATATGATTTTCATGCTGCTCACCAAGGTACTAATGATTCCTCCTGGGAAAAATCAGAAATGACTGTTGCTTCCCATGACAAGAGGCCCTTTCCACATTGCAAGATCTTTGAATAGCAGACCTTACAGCTTCCCCTTTGTGGGCAGGGCACTGGCTGTACTGTAGAGACAGTCTTACTTGACAGAGTGTGACTTTCCAAAGCACAGCTTCCCAAGCTTTGTTTTTGTTTTGTTTTGTTTTTTGAGAAAGGTTTCTCTGTGTAGCCCTGGTTGTTCTGGATCTCGCTCTGTAGACCAGGCTGGCCTCAATCTCAGAGCTCCACCTGCCTCTGCCTCCCGAGTACTGGGATTAAAGGCGTGTGTCACCACTCTTGGCCCAAGCTTTCTTTAAAAACTTAGTACAGTCATGAAATATTCCTAAGGAGTTTAATAATCCTTTTAAATGTATCTTGAATTTGCTCCTACATTGTTTGATCTGTGAGTTATTGTATGTCAGACTCATATTTTGGATAAGCCTGCTCTAAATAAGCTTCCCTTATCCTCATCTGAATAGAAGACTGTCAGAGCAAGGCAGTGACTTAACCAGTCGAGAATGTCAGCACCTTCAGTTACACTTCTGTGACATTTATGAAGCAATGGGACTCGAGCATTTTTTTAGGGCAACGAGACTGAGCCCAGTCTATAACAGAGGTGAATATATTTTTATGGTATGGAACACTGGAAGATTCTGTCAGTCTGAATGTTATAAACTTAGGTAGGTAACTAATGCCACTGAAAAAGTGGCTGTTAAATAAGGTCCATAAAGTGGCCACTTGGTTCTGACACTAACAGATGAAGGACAACTCCGAAACTCTGATGAGGTCTCAGAGAGGACACTTATAAAAAGACAGAAATGTATGGAATTTTCAGAAAGAGAATGGAATTGTAAACCATAGTGAATGGTTAGTCAATGGGTGTTTTTTTGTTTTGGTTTTGTATTTTTGCAATGTGAGGTGTCAAACCAGGGCTGTGAACATTCAAGGTGAGTGCTCTGCTTCTGACCATGTCCTTACCCAATCCCAAGTAAGATTTTATATTTCAAAAGAAGGTTGTTGAGTTGAGGACATGACCTCAGCTCAGAGAATCAATAGAGATGGTGGCATCATGGTTCCCATCAGTTATATTCAGTCATGTACTTGTGTGTACATTTGAGTTTCCATGTTTGTAGACAGGTAACTGCAAGATTGTTTATGATTTTTAAATATGCACAGACCTCTCTACTTCATCTAATTTTCTAATGTAAATAAAACTGCTTCTTGTTTCTGTTTCTTTTTTAGTTCGATGTTAAGCAATGGTTAAACGCCACTAAACCTCCTCTGTCTGATCGTACCAGGCTTCTGGAGTCCATTCACTTGGCACTTACTGCCTGGGGCCTTGAACCAGATGAAGATATCTTGATGCCATTTAATCTTTTCTGTAAGCACTGGACTCACCTTCTACTCTACCAGTTCCCTGACCAGTACAGTGACGTTCTCAGGCTGCTGGTGCAAAGTGAGTGTCTTCATTTGTTACGACTGATAAGATCTCAATGAGTATCTGAGAGCACATTTACCACTCTGGAGATGCCATCTAAACATGTTAAGATGAGGCTAGAGAAATAGTTTAGCAGGCAAAGTCCTTGCCACCCAAGCCTCATGACCAGAGTTAGGTTCCTAGAAACCATGGTGAGGAGGGAACCAGCTCTCCAAGATTGTCCTCTAGTGTCCGTATAGGGTGCTGTGTCATGTGTGCATCCGCCTCACACTTAACACACACACACACACACACACACACACACACACACACACACACACACACACACACACTATTACCATTTCTCAATCGCAGTACGAGGGTGAGGTCACCCCTCCCCAGCCTTCCAGCCCCAGTGTTTTCTGTGGAGCTCACTCCCAGTTAAGTCACTTTTCTTGTCTCTACACTTTGGTCCCTTCTACCACACAGCCCTTCAAAGTTGGTTAGATCATCATCATTGATTTGTGAAGTACACATGTTTTTTGATTCAGGTTGAAAAATTGGTTTGGGAAGAACACAGACCTGATGTCTCTATCGCTTCCCTAGGCTCTGCAGAGCAGTTACTGAGTCCTGAGTGCTGGAAAGCCACTTTGAGAGCCCTGGGCTGCTCTGCCCCAAGCAGCCAGCAGGGGGCAGCTTCTGCAGAGAGCTCTGTGCTTCACAGTGCCTCAGATGTTCTCTTGTCCGACAAGCAGGTGTGTAGCTTCGGTCTCTGACAGCTGTGTGTGTGCTGTGTGTGTGTGTGTGTGTGTGTGTGTGTGTGTGTGTGTGTGTGTGTGTGTGTGTGTGTGTGTGTGTGTGTGTGTGCGCGCGCGCGATGTGTGTAAGAGCTCCATGTCTTTGACCTTTGCTTCTTCTGCCCACTTTGCCTGGACTGCTTTTCTCCTGTGCTCCTGAATGAAGCTCCATCCCTATCTGAGCAGAATGAAAGCTGGCATCCCCCTGTACAACCTTCCCGCCCACCTAAGCACATCTGATTACCTGCAGTTGTAGCATCCAGGAGACCCAAGCTAAAGTACTTTGAGTTTGAGACCAGTTTGGCCTATATGAGACCTTATCATCACAAACAAGCAAACAAAAAGCAACCTCAAAAATACGGAAAAAGGAGACTATACCCGAAATAAAGATTCCATTGCCTTTAGAGTTTTAAACCTACTAGTTTTTTCTGTCTCTTTGTAGTTCTGTCAAAAGCCCATGTTTCCATCCCAAACTGTCACAGCACTGTGCTAAAAGGACTTGAGGGCCTGGCTCCGTGCTGAAGTGCTTTCCTAGTGTGTTGCATCCCCAGCAACTTGAAGAAGACAGGGCTGGGGATGATGCTGCACCACAGCAGACCTTTAGTGAGCAGTGTTTGGTTGGTCATCTCTTCCAGGTAATGGAGACCATCCAGTGGCTCTCTGACTTCTTTTATAAGCTTCGGTTATCCAAGCTGGACTTTAAGAGCTTTGGATTATTCTCAAAATGGACCCCTTATATGGCTGATGTGAAGACATTTTTGGGATACCTTGTGAAAAGGTTGATTGACTTAGAAATCGCCTCCTTGGCCCAAGACCCAACTGCCAGCAGCAGAGAAGGTATTGTGCTTCCAGTGTGGTGGGAACTAAGTGCTGTGGCTTCCATTAGAAGAAATTCAAGTAGACACGCTAAGAGATCCTTCTCAAATGTCATGGTGATGGAAGAGAAAAACCATGGTATAGGTGTGAGCTCGTGTACTCATCATACCTGTATGATTTCACAGCGAATACAGGATGCTTGCTGTGGCTTGTCTGTGCCCCTCCTTAGTGGGGTATGGTACAAAGAGGTGTATTTCTCTAACCTAGGTTAGGACAGTGTTCAGAATATGAAGCATATATCTTGGGACATTATAAAATTAGCTATGACATTGTGTTATAATAAAAATTAAATTCAGTTCGTTGTAGGAAATGAAAAGAGAAGCCTGCATAGTTGTGCCAAGCATAGCATTTTGTACCAGCGAAGGCTTATGCAGAGTGAGGAGCAGTAGGTTTTGTACATCTAGTATGAAATGTAGCCATGGCCAGAGTGAGACCCTTTCTTGTGTCTAACGATTGTGCTGTTTCAGTGCTAAGATCCCTGCACTCCCAGATCATCCAGCTTTTTAAGCCCTGGATCCTGGTTTTAGAAGACAGTGAAAGGTAAATAGTTTTTCATATACTCAGATTTCTTTGGAATTTATTTAAAGTTCTAATGATATTTAGTACAGGTCATGATGATTTCACAGATTTAATTTTTAATATAGTGACATTTAAATTGATAAAATACAAAAGTCAAGCCATTTTTTGTTTATATAATTATTCATCTGGGTGATCAGTGATGTTATCTTGATATTAATTTTGGAACAAAATGAACCACTAATTTCCAATTTTCCATGATAAGGAAGTTGAATTTGTTTACATACTTAATTTTTAAAAATAAAGTAAGTCTACAAATATAGGTCTCAGCATTTTCTGTTAACTCAGCTATTTTCAGAATTAAGTTGTGCATCAGATGATTGGGTTGGGAATGCCCCCTTAATCATGTAACTCTGAGGTTAAAGGAAAACACTGTTTCATGAGCAGATAAGCTAGAGAACCTAGTGCTGGCCTGAGGAGAAGAGGGGTCAGTGTTAATGGTTGATGCTACATGTTGTCGTTGGCTTTCAGAGCTCCCAGCTTGGAAGTGCAGAGTGTACTCCAGGCCCGTCCTAGACTCGTAACTCTACCATATACACTTCCTCTCTAAGCCTGTGTTTCTTTCCCGTGAAGCAGCCAGCAGCGACATTACCCCTGGCTGGAGAGCGATGCTGTGGTGGCCGCCGGCATCGTACAGCTCTTCACTGACTGTGTTGGCTCACTGCATGGGAGTTTTAAAGGTAGGGAGGTGTCATGGGGTGCCTGGTTGAGCCTTCCCTTCAGCCTCTCCATCCCAATTTCCTTGTGTTTTCGTCTTCTTGTCAACTGGAAGACAAAGAAGCTGACAGGAGACCGGCCTCTGCCACGGTTCCTGTCCTGTGAGGATGCTCTGAGTTGCATAGTACGACCCACTGAGCTTTGCCTACTCTCAGCTTCTCAGGAGCTTTCCATATGGCAGAGCTAATTTATACCCCAACTCCAGTAAGATATAGGAGTCTTTTTTCCTTGCATTCCTCCACTTATCTTCTGTGTTTTGTATTCTTTTTGTGTGTGCCCACCTGCTCACACCTTCGTGA
This sequence comes from Peromyscus maniculatus bairdii, assembly GCF_049852395.1. NCBI lineage: Eukaryota > Metazoa > Chordata > Mammalia > Rodentia > Cricetidae > Peromyscus > Peromyscus maniculatus. Next base: position 69,354,703 of record NC_134870.1, read on the forward strand.
GAGCTGGGTTGAGCTAGCTGCCTCTGCCATGCTCCCCCTTACTTTGTGTTTTGTCCAGGGTCTCTCACTGAACCTCTCTGGTTTGGCTTGACTGGCTGGCTGGCGAGCTCCCCAGACTTGCCTGGCCTACTCTCCAGTACTGGGGTTGCAGCACCACTGCCCACACCCCCCTTGTATGTGGGTGTTGTGTGCCTCAACTCAGGGCCTCGTGCTGACCCAGCAGCACTTCATCCACGGAGCCATCTTCTCAGCTCTCCCCTCTTCAGTGAAAGGAATCCTAGGGCTAGAGAGACGGCGCAGCAGTTAACACTGGTGGCTTTTCCAGAGGACCTGGGTTCAATTCCCAGCACTCCCATGATGGCTCACAACCGTCTGTTGAGTCCATTTCCAAGGGAACAACTCTCTTCTGACCTTTGTGGCTACTACATGCCTGTGGTGCACAGACACATGTTGGCAAAGCACCCATCCACATAGAATAAAATAAATTAAAAAGCCAGTGTGAAGTGATACTTCACTGTGATTTTAATTTTTTCTTTACATTGTGTGTGTGAGATTTACATGGAGGTTTGTTGTCCTTTTTAGTGGTTGCTGCCTTTTAAGCCACAGCTGTCCAAATGAGCAACTGCAGCTCTGCAGCTACCAGCATTGGTTAGGCCGCAAATGCTGTACCGAGGGAAATCTGTTCCCTCCGGCTCCAGCTCTCGCAAAGCTAGGGAGGGAACTTAGCTAATCCTCTGTCCCTCTAAAGATCTCAGGATTCAAAGGTTAAGGTGGAATTCCGCTCTTCAGAGGCTGAATAGCAAGTAGCTCACCTCCTCTCCTTGCTGGAGTCCTCCAAAAGCCCTCCTGCTTCTCCTCGCCCCTCCTTATAAACCCTTTCCACCCGGCTCCTCCCTACCACTTCCTGTCGGCTACTTGCCGCCTCCTGACCACAGGTGAATTTTATTTAATCAAACACATCTTTGCATCATTAAACAAACATGCCAGAGCATAAACGGAAGTAACACACCTTGGGATAATATCCTACAACAGAGGTTGGAGGACAGCTTGTGGAAATGGGCGCTCTCCTTCCTCCCTGTGGGTTCCGGGAATCCGACTCTGGTTGGCAGGCTGGCAGCCAGCTCTTTCGGCTGTTGAGCTGTCTTCCTGCCCTCCTCTGGTTTACTTTTGCATTTCTGTGATATTCAGTAATGCCGAGTGTTTTTGTGTACTTGTTGATTCTTTTCATTGTTTCGAGACCTGTTGGGATATTTTCTTTTGAGGAATTCTTTCAAAATGCTAACTGAAGAAAGAAGCGCTGATGGGGTGAACTGGAGGCAGGCGAGGGCAGCAGGCTCTAGCTATGTATTTGGGTTAAAAAGCCATTTTGAAGTTGTGAAGAAAAAAAGCTAACCACTTTGCAAAGACTTTTAAGTTCAAGTTTCTGTTTTATGTAAGCATTTCTTTTTCTTTCCTGTCCTTTTTTAAAGACACCAAGGACTTGAACTGTATTTTCTTTTTACATTTTAGACAAGCTATTGCCAGGTGACGAAGGAGTCCTGCGGTTGCACCTGCTGCATTACTGTGAAGCATGCACAGCACCCAAGATGCCAGAGTTCATTCTCTACACTTTTCACAATGCATATCAGAATCTCGAGTGGAAGGACCTGCACCCTGACCAGAGGCTCATGGAGGCCTTCTTCAAGGTTGGTCACTCCTCGCCAGTGTGTGGGCATTCTCTTTCACTCTCTGGTGCATACTGTAGAGAGCAGCAGCCTGTGGAAGTCATGTCTTAATGGGGGATTTGAACATATCTATTAGGCCAGTTTAAAAACACAGAGAAAAACTGCCTCTAACGTGGTGGTCATCCTCTAGTTTTAGGAATGAAGTTGTGAGATTCCCTAGTTTACCGAGTCTTGCTCAGTCCTGGCTATTGTTTATTTTTATAAACATTGTTATAATATTGGCTAATATTGTCACTCCTTGTGAGTGTTGTGTGAAAGCAAATGTGAATTAGTACTCAACTGATTTCAGCAGTTATGCAACTGAATGGTTAGATTGTAAGAGCGAAAATCATTGTAACAACCAGTGACACATTGTGATCATAGAAGGACCTGGAATAATCTTAAGGAAGGGCCACAAAATGTGCGTGCGAATCTTTGCAACAGAAGCCATAGTTCCAGGAGCCCCAGGGCGACTTTGGCAGCAGCCAGGTTGATGTACGTTTTTTCTGCTGTCAGAACCTCCTCAATGATTTTGGCTTGGCTTTTTATAATTGTTCCAGTTCATTAGTCATCATTCATTTGTGTTTTCTCCTAACTTAATGTCATACTTATTATAGTTGAGTCATTTAAGTGCTTTAATTGATACAGATCTATGGTTATTTATGATGATTACTAAGACACAAATATTATTTACAGTGATTAGTAAAATGTACTGGGGCCCTCTGGTGTTTTGTTGTGAAGCCCTACCCAGTACTGTGCTTGGAAGCCACTCCTCTGCAGTGGAGTTTCTAGGAGGCTGGTCCTGCTTAGCAGTTGAGGCATAGGTCCTGAGCAGACGCTTAGTCACCATTGTGAACATGTGAGAGAATGCTAGCTTAATGCCCTGTAAGGCGGCATTTCCAGTGAGAGGGATGCCGTCTACGACTAGCTGAACTGTGGAACAGTCTGGTAAGGAGTGATACAGATTCTGTCTCTAGGAGTTTTAAGGATTAGATAGCCTTGGCCTGCCCAGAAGCTGAGAACATTTTAAATTGCAAGCCTGATGGAAAGGCTAGAGAACAGATTATAAAAGGGTAAAGAATTATCTTCCAAGAGAGAGCAGATATGAGTCACCACCAGATTCCAGTCTCATCATTATTTTATAAGTAGTGTAGAGCTTTTAATATTAATCTTTAAAAGAATGATTCATACCACCTAAATTTCTTAAGGTAAACAAATTAGAAACATTGAAATAGGCTATAAAATAAAACTTTCAGATTGATATGTACTTTATAGTGCACCCACAAGAAAACTTCTGAATAGAATTTAAGCATTAGATTTTAAAGATCAGTCATGTGGAGACATTTATAATACAACATTACATTGGAAGTTCATATTAATATTATACATCCTAGAGTGGTAGTTCTCCAAGTGTGGTCTCAGGAACATTATGAACATCAAAGGGAATTTGCACATCCCTGCTCCCAACACATCCACGGGAAGCCAGCAGCTCTTGGGTGTGCCAGCAGCTGTTCTGATAGACACTGAGGTTTGGAAACTTCTGATCAGTAGAGCTTTGTTCCTGCTCCAGCTCACCCAAGGTCCCGACATTGCTGAAGCTCCAGGGTCTCAGTGACAGGGAGTTTCCATCTACTTGGGGTCAGGGAAGGTCACTCTTCTCTTTAGAATTATCAGCGTGGACAGTGAAGTACAAGTAGGCAAGCTCAAGAATGCACATATGTGCTGGACCTGAGAGGAAGTTATGTAAGGTGAGATTGTCAAGGAGTAGTTATGGTCTGGGGAAAAGCGATCTCTTAAAACATGCACAGGATATATAACATGCATAGGATATATAAAAACATGTTTAGGATATATATACATATATACACACATATATTATACACACATACAACATACACACATACATACATACACTGTTTTTTGTTCACTTCAGGTGGAACGTGGAAGCCCCAAGAGCTGTTTCCTGTTTTTGGGGGCTGTACTCTGCAGAGTCAACTGGGTTAGTGTGCTGTCCGATGCCTGGAATCCCAGTCCCCTTCCTGAAACCCAGAGCATGGTTGTCTGTCTCCTTTTCATGATGATTTTACTGGCAAAGGAAGCTCAGCTGGTCGATCAGACAGTAAGTCTGGGGAGTCTGTAATCGCTTTGGCTCCTTAGTACATTGTTTGCTCCTGATGATGTTGCCCTCACATAGATCGGGATGAGTAGATGGTCAGTGTGTGTGCATTCGGCTACATGCTTACTTTCCTGGACAGCCCGTAGTCTAGTTCTAAATAATCCAAAGAATCCTTTCGAATTAGAAAAAATTATCTCGTTAATTCTTAGTTGAGTGTGCTTCTTGAAGTCCATGTTGCTGTGTACACACAAGTCCCTCTGAATTCTTGTAGATCTTAAGGTACTTTTGCCATGACTTCACTTGATGCTAACTTGGGTGTGTACCTCCTTGGTTCCTTAACTATTCTGCTCCTACCCTAAGCTGTTTGCCCACAGATAACTAGTATAGATGAATTTCTGAATGGTCTTATTAAATATAAAAACATGGAGCCAGACATAGGGGTGAGAACCTGAGAGATCAGGGAAATAGGGAAGGCCATAGCTAACCTCACCTCACCAACTCCACAGCTTCCAAATGGGAGTTACTTTCTGTCTACCCACGCCTATATGCCTTGCTGTTCTGCCATCCGATTTGCTCTCTCTGTCCAGCTACATATATCACTTCCTCTTCCTGCCCAGCTCTGTCACTTCCTGTCTGTTTGTACAGACCTCTAGACCTCCATGGATAACTAGTGTTGGAATTTAAGGCGTGTGCCACCACACCTGGCTCTGTTTCCAGTGTGGCCTTGAACTCACAGATATCCAGACAGATCTCTGCCTGCCAAGTGATAGGATTAAAGGCGTGTGCTACTGTTGCCTGACTTATTTGTTTACTTATAATGGTTGGCCTTTTCCTCTGATCTCCATGCAAGCTTTATTTATTAAAGCACAAAATAAAATATCACCACAAACTAGAGACATATTGCTGAGGAGATGAATGTAAAGCAACCTGTCTTCCTTTTTAGGATTCACCTTTACTAAGTCTTCTTGGACAGACCAGCTCACTCTCATGGCATCTTGTGGACCTCGTGTCCTACCAGAGCGTCCTGGGTTATTTCAGCAGTCATTACCCACCATCTGTCATCCTGGCCAAAGACTGTTCTGCTGAACGCATCGTGAAGCTCTTGAAAGTGTCTGCGGGACTCTCTGTTCCTGCTGATGGCCAGAAGCATCGTGTAAGTTGGGAGAGTGGTTTAAAAGTTGGTGTGTTGTTTAGGACCAGAAGTCAAGCATGTGCTAGTAAGGCTAGCCCTGAATCTCCTGACTTCACCGCAGAGAAAGCTGGGGTGTGTGCCACTGTGTGCGCACGGCTTCCTGGGTCCTTTGGTTTGGCTTTTCTCGTTTATTTGCACTGACTCAGGCTGACTGGAGATCAGAGGGGTTGAAGATAATCTGAATGTCTTAGTCTGCAGAGTGGCAGGGAGGGTGATGAGCGTAAGCTGGAGGTTTGAGTTAGAGGGAATGTGAACGTTTTGGGGAAGTTTTTGACAAGTAAATCACTGTTTGGCTAATGGCATAGTTGATGCAGTTTTGTGGCATCCAGGCATTCTAGTCTCTATGCCACCACTGTTTTGAATAGCTGCAGACACATCTCCTGGGCCATCTAGATGAGGCCTTCTGTGGCTTCCCAATCCATCCTCTTCACTCTGCCCAAGTGTTCAGTGCTGTGCTGTGCTCCCCAGAGGAGTCAGCTGACATTTCTTGCTCAGTTCATTTACTGACGGGTCTCTCCCCCCCCCCCCCCCCCAATCAGGACATAGTTCCAAAGTGCCAAGCTTTCACTCGTCAGATGGTTCAGTTTCTCAGTGCCCTGGAGCAGTCTGGAAAAGTAACCTTCCCAGTCCTGGAGCAGGAAATATCTAAGCTCTTAGATGATATCATTGTCTTTAACCCACCCGGTAAGTGACCAGTGGAAACCACATGCCCGTGCGGGCAGTGAATCCGTCTGTGTGTTAGACTTTGTGAGCTGAGGGAGATGGTCAAGACCATGAATCCTGATCCGACAGTCAGTGCTCTGCATGGCAGGACAGCCCTGGGGGCAGGCAGCAATGTTACAGTCTGAGGAGAGGCTGACCCTGTCAGGTGTGGCTGTGAAGTGACCTGGACTGAGGTTCAGGCCGGATGAAGTGATGAGGTGACAGGAGGCCTGGAGGAAGCGGCGTTTGTAGAAGATCTGAGTCACCTGCTGGCTTGTCAGGACTTTATATGGAGAGCTTTGTTGCCAGCAGGTCAGTGGACGGACATCCTGCCTTCAATTAAAAAAGGAAAACACTGTGGTTGGTGACTCCCGTGACATCTGTGCCACTGCTGCACCCTCGTACCTTGCAGGCTGGTGGGTCACTGTGGTAGGCCACAGGGTTGGAGCTGGGCTGGTGGTCACTTTTCTCCTCTGGTAGCTCGCAGAGTACTTTCCAGCACCATGAATACTAGTCAGTAGGGGTGAAGTTCCTAGTTAGGCACCAGCTTGACTTCTCTGTGTTCAGTGATGTGAGTTAAGTGTTGTCCTCAGTAGTCGGAGCTTTCTTTCCATCAGGTGTGGAGAACAACAGCAGCCTTGGCGATAGCCTCTGATGTTGGGGGTTTCCGTGGGGCTCCTTGGCCAACAACTGAGGTTTTGGCACTGAAGGTTTTACTTGGTAGCGTGACTAGCATTGCCTCTCCCGTTATTTGGTGACTCCACTTAGACTCCTTTCATGTATGTTGTATCTTAGGACGCTTCTATAGTAGTAGATTTCCGTGTGGTTTTCCTAAGGCCTTTGGTGTTAGTTGTCTCTCCCCATATTCCTTCTTTTACTCTGCTCTCACATCCCTCTCCTTATTTAATCTTCCTAGTCTAGTTTCCCCTTATCTCTCCATAACATTATGTTCTGTTTTCCCTTCCCTGGGAAATGCCATCCTCCCTCCTGGTCTTTTACTGGGTACCTAACCTCTGTGGTTATTCAGATTATAGAACACTTACTGAAAGTTTAAATGCTACATCCAAATATTAAAGAAAACAGGCAACATTTGCCTTTTGGAGTGTAGGTTACCTCAGGATGATTATTTCTAGCTCAGTCCTGCAAATTTCATTATTTTATTGACTATATTCCATTGTGTAAATGTACCACATTTTCATTATCCATTCATCAGTTTATAAAAACCTAGGCTATTTCTAATTTCTGGCTATTGTGGATAGAGCAGCAATGAACATGGGCAAGTTACTCTTTAATAAGATATAGAATCCTTTGGGTATATGCCCAAATATAGTATGGCTGGATCTTGAGGTAAATGGTTCCCAGCTTCCCAAGGAACCTCCACACTGATTTCTGTAGTGGCTGTACCACTTTGCACTCCCACCAGCAATGAGTACGTGTTCCCTTTCTCTAGCCATTATGAGCTGTCCTTTGTTTTATTGCTCTTGGTCATTCTGACTGGGGTAAGATGAAGTCTCAGTACTTTTAATTGCATCTCCCTGATGGCTGAGGATGTTGAACATTAAGTTTATCATTTGTGTTTCATCTTTTGAGAACTCTGTTTAGTTCTGTTCCCCATTTTTAAATTTGGTTGTTTTCTTGAGGTTCAGTTTTTTTAGTTCTTACATTATAACCCTCTATCAAATGTGTAGAATGTCTCTGGCTTCAGAGTTCCCATTGAAAAATCCGACGGGTACTAACGTTCCTTCCTTTATGTATGATTTGGTCTTTTTTCTCTTGTAGCTTTGAATATGCTTTCTTTATTCTGTAATTTAGTGTTTTGGTTATGATGAGTCATGGGAATTTCTTTTCTGGTTCTACTTGGTGTTCTGTATGCTTCTTGTACCTTGATAGGTAATCTCTTTAGTATGGGGAGATTTGGTTCTATAATTTTGATAACAATATTTTCTGTGCCTTTGACCTGAGCTTCTTCTCCTTCCTCTATACCTATTATTCATAGGTTTGGTATGATTTCCTGGATTTTTTTAGATTTAACATTTTCTTTGACTGAGATATCCATTTCTTCAACCTTGTCTATTGGTGAAATTATTTAGGCCACGCCACGTAGTTAAAAGGGAGGTTTATTTTGTGGGGTAACTTACAAATGAAGGGATAGGTAGGTTGCAGGGTTTGGGAAAGGCGTAGCGCAGTCCGGCAGTGTTCTCTGGAGAACTCTGCTTGGTCTACCTCCAGCATCCAGGATCCAGGAACCAAGAGAGCCGGCGCATCCGGATCTTGGATCTTCAGGGTCCTCTCTTGGCCCCGCCTTATAGGCGTGACAGTTACCGAAGCCTCAGTAGGGGTTGGAACTTCCAGGTCAAAGCTGGAATAGCTACCCACTACACTTGTCTTCAAGACCTGAAATTCCCTCTTCCATGTCTTTTAACTTGTTGGTAGACTTACCGTCAAGCTTTTTCTTTGACACCCTGAGTTTTCATTTCTATTTTTATTGTAGTTTGGGTTTTCTTTAGTTATTCAGTTTCTTTGTTAAATTATGCTTTCATGTCTTGAATTGTTTTCATTATTTCTTTCAACTGTTTCTGTTTGCAGTTTTCATTAAAGTATTTATTCATATCCTCTTTAAGGTCTTTGAACATATATAATGGCAATTTTGAAGTTCTTATCTTATGCTTCAGCTAAATTGCTTTTCTCAGGACCTGTTGCAATAGGGTTTGGCTTCTGGAGGATGGATATTATCTTGGCTATCCATGTTTGTGTTTTTGTGCTGGGATCTAGATATCCGAAGTTCAGACGCTTGGAGTGTTTATTGGTGTGGATATCTGGTCTGCTCTGTGTTGGGTGGTTGTTCTATTGTTTGGTTACTATTGCCTACTCTGGGGTCTAGCCAAGTGCGGTGACTGTGGGGTTCCTGGTAGAGAGTGTTTCCGTGGGTTGGTGGGCATCACAAAAGAATGGAGATGGGTTAGCAGAGAAGGCTGAGAGGGAAGCAGGAAACAGCTGGAGGGACCAGGGTCTGCACCAAGAGGCAGAATCCCCAGGAAATGGAGGGGAGGTGGGAGGAGGGGCCTCCTACTGCCAGGCTCAGGAGGACTAAGAGTAAATCTGGAGAGACAGAAGGACAATAAAGATCGCTTACCTGAGTCCCAGCCCAGTGACCACTGGGTCCCTTGTAGTGAGAGTGACTGTGGGCTTGCAGGTGTCACAAAGGAATGGAGACTGGCTGAGAGGGGCTGTGGGAGCTAGGGCGTCGCTCTCTCACACACTTATCCAGGGAACTTGCAGGAAGGAGTTCCTGACTTCCTGTCCATAAAATTCAGTCCTCATCAGACCATTTCTGCTAGTCCCTGAGTCACGCTAGGAGAGTGAAGACCCTGAGAGCAGCTGAGGTACCAACAGATATCCCAGTGTTATGAGTGCGTGTCTATCCTTGCCTTTAGACATGGACAGCCAGGCCCGCCACATGGCCCTCAGCAGCCTCTTCACGGAAGTCCTAATGATGATGAACAATGCAACTATCCCAACAGCTGAATTCCTTGCTGGCAGTATTCGGACCTGGATTGGCCAAAAAGTACACGGGTTGGTAGTGCTGCCCCTTTTAACAGCAGCCTGCCAAAGCCTGGCATCAGTCCGCCACATGGCAGAGACCACAGAAGCCTGCATCGCTGCCTACTTCAAGGAAGGTAAGAGGACCCTGTCTCTTTTCTCATTGCAGTGGCCTTTTCCAGGAAGGGGAAAGCCTGTCATCAGGGAGCTTTCCACTCTGTGGGAGTCCGGCTCCCACCTTTTGAAGGATTCTTAGGGGGAGGAGGAGAGAGGGATAAGAAAATATCAGAAAGAGAGACCTACTCAACAAGAAGAAAGACAGAAACACAGGATGGCTTCCTGGGGGCCTGATTCAATACCCAACAACCTCTTCATTTATTTAAAAGGGCTTTTTATAATATGCCAAGGGGAGAGGCAAATGACCTCCTCCTTGCAAGATCAAAGCACACTGTACAGCCAATTCTAGACCCTTCCAAACACCTGGTAACCACGCTCATGGTCAAATCATTCCATTATGCAGCCCTGCTGGGTAAAGCAAGCTCAGATTCTCAGACCTTGAGTAAGTTCTCACTGGGAAGCCTCTGTGGGTCTTTACACACTCTTCCCAAGTGGCATTATACTGCTTTCTGCCAGGAATTTCTCATCTCATCTCATTTCATCTTCTCTCTCTCTCTCTCTCTCTCTCTCTCTCTCTCTCTCTCTCTCTCTCTCCCTCTCTCTCTCTCTCTCCCTCTCTCTCTCTCTCCCTCTTACCCTCCCTCTCTTTCCCTCTCTCCCATCCTCCCCACCCTCCTCTCTCTCTCACACACACTATATATATGATAGAAATAGGCTTTTTTTCTTCTGCTAGAGAGCTAGTCAACATCAGACCATGTCTTTTGGGTTCAATCATATGTTCCAAGAGAGAAAAACTCTAATTTGTTTTTCACATTGCTTTAGAGTGTCCGACCAACCATGTTATTATTATAGCAAAGTCAGTTTTCAAAACAAATGCTGTAAATCAGAACTTATATAATAATAATGATGATTTCTTCTTTCTTACCACTTTTAGTGAAAGAAGTTTTCAGAGATCTTTTTATTTCTTCTTGCCATGCTGTTTATTAAGATTTATTTATTTTTATTTTCTGTGTATGAGTGTTTTTCTTGTATGTCTTTATGTATAGCACATCTGTACTTGGTGCCACATAGGCCAGAAGAAGGTGTTGGATCATTTGGAGCTGGGATTACAGATAGTTGTGAGCTGCTATGTGTGCTGGGAATTGACCCTAGGTCCTCTAGAAGGGTAGTCAGTGCTCTTAACTGCTGAGCCATCTTTCCAGCCCTCTTGTCCTACTTTTAAAACTATTCTATAAGGATCACTTTTTTTTTTTTGTTCCCCATCCTTTCATTGTTCTTCCTCCCAGTAAACTCTGGAGACAGTAATTAAGAATTGCTCAGAATAGCCCTTCTCAACTCTGATATTCAGGTATGAATATTACTACAGATAGCAAGAAAGGAAGAATACCAGAGTGAGGACGTAGAATGTGCCCATAGCCTGCCCTCTCCCCTGCCTACTGTGGAGGAACCTTGTACGTCACCATGCACCTACCTTCACTCCTCCCAGAGGGTTGAGAGCCTTCAGGATAACACTCGTGATTCAGATTTGTTTGTGTTACTAAAATCAAAATGGTTTCCACTAGCATACAAGCTATACTTTAATAAGTAAAAATGTCCCAGCACTCGGGAGGCAGAGCCAGGTGGATCTCTGTGAGTTCAAGGCCAGCCTGGGCTACCAAGTGAGTCCCAGGAAAGGCGCAAAGCTACACAGAGAAACCCTGTCTCAAAAAACCAAAAAAAAAAAAAAAAAAAAAACGCTTATGAGAGATTGGATTTATTTTCTTAGAAAAGCCTGTGTTGATTAAAGTTAAAACTCTTTGGTATCCCGTAGATTCTGATGATCATCACATAACGAGAAAGGTGGTTTAGAGATACATAGTCTTGAGTTCCAAATTTTTGTGACTCCTTCCTAGTCAAGTAGCATCTGGTGGAGGCTCTCTAGTCTAAGCTTCAGGGCATCTCTCACTTTTCTGGCCTCTAGGCGTGCTCTAAGAGTAATGTCTTGTGTGAGGCTAAAGTAAAAACAGTCATTAGGACTCTTTCTCTTTTTGTAATATTTTCATTGACTATTTGGGACAGTCACATCATGCACCCCAATAACACATACTTCTCAGTCCTCCTAGGCCCGCACCCCCCCTTGTGATGTCCCCTCTAAAAAAAAAGAAAAAAGAATAATTAAAACCCCCACAGGTCCAGTTTGTGTTGCCACATCCTCACTGGAACTTGCGTGGTCAGTCTCCCAGTGGCCAGCCTCCTAAAGAACACTGAATCCCTCCCCACCCACACTCCCGCCAGAAGCCATCAGTCATGGAGAGCTACACTTCAGCATCCTTATCACAGTTGTTGAGAGTTGTCTTCCATGGGTTTCTGTCTAGGCTGTTCTTTTGGGGTGGGGTGAGGTGGGTGTGGGGGTTGTCATAGAAGCCTTCTCTGTCTCTTTTTTTCAACTGTAAGTCTGCTGTCATTGATGCCATTTCAAAAATAGCTTCCTTCCCCTTTACAGTCAGCAGGAGCATGGATCATGGATTTCCACATGGTTTCTGGCGACAGCATGGACCACAGAAATCCACATGGCCTCTGGCATCACCATGTGCTACCAACCTCAGCATGGTCTCTGGTGGATGTACAGACCATGGATGTCAACACAGCCCATTATTATGGACACGCGTATATATTGATATTTCCTCTTGGTGTTCTTTTCTTAGGCTCCCTCAATCAAAATTTAGGATGGGGCCCCATTCTGGTGTCCCTTCAAGTTCCTGAGCTCACCATCCAAGAGTTTCTGCAGGAATGTTTAGCCCTGGGCAGTTGCTTGACTCTCTATGTCTACCTGCTTCAGTGTCTAAACAGTGAACAGACTCTGAGGAACGAGATGAAGGTGCTTCTCATCCTAAACAAGTGGCTGGAACAGGTGTACCCAAGGTATGCTTACCGGCTGGCTGCTCCCAAACTTGTATGTGCTTCATTTGGAATTCCCAATTTACATAAGCCATTCAAGAGCCCAGAACCCAGAGATGCATAAAAGTCAAACAGGCCTTCAGGGGCAGTGGCACATGCTTAGGGAGACTCTTCTTAGTTGCTGAGCTCATTTTCTGAGCAGACCTTTTTTTTAAAAAAAATCTCCTCACACAAGTATTTGAGCTTGTTGTGTAAGTAGAATATTAAGTGACAGAGGACATGTAGTCCAGTGTCTGGCATGCAAATGGTAGCTGTTACAGCCCCATTGCTTTATTAACATTTGCTAACACACTAGCCTTGGTTTTATTTTCTTTAGTTTTAATTTCTTAAATTTTGTTTTTATTTACTTAATTGTGTGTGTGTGTGTACTTGTGGGTTCCTGGGGATCAAACTCAGGACGTAGGCAAATAACTCCACCCACTGAGCCATCTTGCTAGCCCTGGCATATGATTTTAGAGTCATGCATTTCTCCCTCCTGTGAAACTCACCTGTGAGTTCCTGTTGGACGTGAGTGGGAAAGTCCTTGGTTTCTTTTGCTCTGGCTCTCCCCCAGCTCCGCGCAGGAAGAAGCAAAGCTGTTTCTGTGGTGGCATCAAGTCCTGCAGCTGTCGCTGGTTCAGATGGAGCAGAACGACTCGGTCCTGACAGAGTCCATCATCCGGATCCTGCTCATGCTGCAGAGCAGGCAGAGCCTTATGGCCGAGGAGAGGCTCAGCTCTGGGATCCTGGGGGCTATTGGCTTGGGCCGGAAATCGCCCTTGTCCAACAGGTGAGGAGGCACCTGCGCTGCTCTTCTTGGTGGGCCTCAGACAGCCGCTCCTGGGAGAGGTGTGATGTTGGAATAGGCTTTTGCCTTAGGGTCTGTAGGTTTTCTGGAAAGATGAAGGCAAATGATCAGAGTCTGTTTGCATCTTTATATTCTAAAACACATGCTTATTTTTTCTTGATTTAACACAACTTTGTTTCAAAGGTCAAATCATACCTTTTGTTCATGCTGATTTCATTTTGGATTTGAGCCAGTGATAATGAATTAAGCTATCTCAGTCCTTTGTTTCATTGTGGTCACTTGGTCCCCATCCTGTGAGTTTGGGAATGAGAACCTGTGGGGGACTCAGTGTAGAACTGTTCCATCATCATGGTGGCCTTAGTTCAGTGAGTAAGAAGTAATGAGAGACAAACCCGTTTTGTGCTTAAAGTCCCAGGGCAGGGAAGGGTTTGCCAGTGGTCCACCCTTCTGAGTGAAGGCGCTTTCTTACTTACGGTTTCTTTCCCTCTCTCCTTCCCTTTCCCCCCCATCACCTCCTTCCTTCCATCTCCCTCCCTCCCTCCCCCTTCCTCCCTCCCTCCCTCCCCCCTCCTTCCCTCCCCCCTCCTTCCTTCCATCTCCCTCCCTCCCTCTCCCCTTCCTCCCTCACTCATGCTCAACACTCCTCTTTCTAATCTATACCCCAGCTACATCATGGCTTTCTTTTCAAATCCTTGTGATTGTGGAAAAGAGGTCTCATGCTGTGCTGCCATGCACTGTGTGGTAAACTTGGGGACCTCTCATCCAGACCAGATGACCCCATGTTTGTTTGTGATAGAATGTGACAGACACAATTTTAGTTTTTCTTAATTTTGTTTGTGTATCTTTTGTTTGAATCAAGTGCTCTTCTTGTTTAATTATGGTAATATATTTTCTACAGTAACCACCTTACTATGTATAATTCAGTGACATTTGCAATGTTGTCGCCATCACTAGCTCTAGAATATTTTCATCACCCACAAGGAAGCCCTGTAGTCTCCCAACAGTCATTTCCAGTTCCTTCTTCCCCTCATCACTGACAACTGTTAATTAACTTCATATTTAAATCCTCCTTAGGACATTTATAAAAATGGAACTGTATACTATGTGGCCTCCAGTGTCTGGAAATGCTTTCCAGAGTTCATCTGTGTTGTAGCATGTGGCAGCAGTTCTTGCTTATTTTTATTTCTGTTTTTGTGGTGCTGAGAATTGTACTCATGCATGCTTGACAAGTACCTCACAACTGGGCCACGTGCCTTTACCCCTTTGTGCGGCTGAGTGGCACACACCCGAGTGTGGATCTGCCACATTTCATTGTCCATTAAGAAGCCGATGGACATTTGGGTTCTTCTGTCTGTTGCTGCTGTTACTAGTGCTGCTCTGAACATTCGTGCATACATTTTTGCTCATATCTGTTCCTGGTTCTCATGGGTACATACCCAGGAGTGGGGTCGCTAGATGACTTGGCAACTCTGTTTTCCTTATTCAGGCAGTGCACATTGTCTTCTGTAGTATCCCCACGGTTTACAATGTCTATGTCCCAGCTCTTCTATGTCTTTACCAACACTTTCTTTCTTGAATCTGAATGGGCACACACTCTTTGGGTAAGTACGGAAGGAAAAATTAAGTAGGGTTTCCCTGAAGAGGTTAACTACAGGAAGGATCTGGAAATGGAGTTATGTTGTTTTCTTTTAAGATAGGGTTTGTATTTATAATGTCCACTTTAGCGGTCACCCACTTCTGACCTATTGCTAAAACCCCAGGTTCCGTGTGGTTGCCCGAGGCATGGCCGCCTTCCTGTCAGTTCAGGTGCCTGCAGAAGACCAGATTCGTCTGAAGCCTAGCTCCGAATTACATCTGACTCCAAAAGCTCAGCAGGTCAGTGAGAGCAGCCGTACTGTTGGAGGTCTCCTGTGCACCTGTCAGAAGGGAGGTGGCAGTTCTAGCGGGTACCGTCCAGGCCTCAGGCTCCACGTAGTCCAGGGCCGGTTCCCTTGGTGGGCTTGTCTCAGATCTTGAACTGATTTTTCCAGGGACCAGACTGGAGCAGTGAGGAGGCAGGGCCAGGGCAAGCTGGTCTAGGGCTGAGTTTGGGGAGTGTGCTAAGTGTGCTTCCTGCTGCCAGGGCTGGCACTGCACAGAAAATGGCTCCCTCAATGGGAGTGACAGTTGGCTGAGCTTTCTCTTGGGACCAAAGCAGTGGTTCCTGTTCTGTGAGACTTAAGGGTGACCAGCGTGCAGCTGGTGCCTGAATAACCAGCAGAATAGTAGCTACTAGAAGTCACAGTATATACTGAACATGTGGATGACTACACGTCCGTGGTCTGGTTCCTGTAACTTGTTTTCACCTTGCCATCTGGCTGACTGGGTGTAGAGCCATCCTTGAAATAGTGAAGTAGTAGTTACCATCCTTGAGTGCTTGCTCATGCCAGGCTATTTTAATGTGAGTGAGTTGACATTTTGTTCATTTCATCCTCATAACAACCCTAGAGCAGAGAGCGGTGACTATTCTGATCTTGTGGAGGAGGAAATATGAGAGAGAGAAGCTAGGTAATTTGTCCCAGTTCACACAGTAATAGGTACTGGGCCTAGGGTTCACATGGCTGATCTGTCTCTAGGCTGCTCCCCATTTTCCACTCTGCAGGATGTCTGTCTGTGGCATGTGCTCAGGGAATGTGAGGATCAGAAGCCAGGTGCATATGTACCTTTCTTTAATCCCAGCACTGGAGAGGCAGAGGCAAGCAGATCTCTGTAAGTTTAAGGCCAGCCTGGTCTCCATAGTGAGTTCCAGGACAGCCAGGGCTACACAGAGAGACCCTGTCTCAAACAACAGCCAAACAGAGCAAGGATCAGTTAGTATAACTGGTAGATTTTTCATGGGGATCAGGATCTCAGGATATAAGACATCTGGCACTAGTCACCCATTGCTGGAGTCCCTAATGTCTTCATGAAGTCTCACAGATGGGCAGGTGAGCCCTGTATGGGCAGATTGGGAGTCAGTTAGATTTATTTTGTGATGTATTTGGGGAGTTCTCCACTCTCCTGTGGCCCTAGGACCTGGAGCATCAGGATTCTGCTATAGTTGTGGCCACAGGTCACGTGGGCCCCTCGTCTGTTAGACTTGAAATACTGCTTCCTGACATGTTCTTGCATCCTTGTTATCAGGGTTTTCAGATTTCAAATGACTAACCTTGAGTCAGCTCTTACAGTAGATCTTTTAGGGGACTAAATTATAAAAAACAGAAATGGGAGGAAAATGTCCTATTAAAGAAAATTCAGGCCTAAGTTCTGCTTATGGCTGACTTAGTGATTTATCTCTAAGCTTCTAGCTTCTTTACTGTACTAAAGAAACTCTCCCTCTTTGTATTCTGAATCAAGCAAATCCATCTTTAATACATATATTTTTTAATACCAAGGGTTCCCAAAACCAGAGAGGAGAGGAGGTAGGGTACCCCGTATGTGGTGGGTGTCTATCTACCTCCCAGGATCACTGTTTGGAATTTTTCTTTTCTCCATGTACTGTCTCTCTTTCCTCTCCTCCAGTGAAGGAAGCAAAAAATAAAATAAAATAAAAACATTTGCAGAGCTAGAGAGTGTTTTAGTTTTTCTGTTGAAGAGGGGTGTGGAGACGTGTTTCCCGTGGTCTCATGGAGGACCTTGACCTGTGCACGTTGTCAGCTGAGCTGCTGCCTTATGCTCCCAGCAGCACTTAGAGCTGCTGTGTGTAGGATTTCACTCGCTCTTGCCAGTGGTACGCTGTAACCTAAGAACAAACCCAACAACCAGTTGCACTTCTACCGCATGAGATGCACCTGGTGTCTGTGGGTGTCTTTGGGCTCTGAGGGGGAGTGACATCTGGTAGGGAAGAGCCCACTGGTGGCACCAGGGAGGCTGGGGACCAGGCAGGGCAGGGAGATGGCTGTGGCAGGTGAGGAAGGGCAGCAACACTAGGCTGGCCGCTGAAGTCTCTTGGCAAGGAGAGGCTGGGAGACTGTAGCACTCAAGAGAAATTCATGCAGCCTCCGCTAGCCTTCTCTACTTGTTCCCCCAAAGCCTGCCTTCCAGACTGCTGCCTTCCCTCCGGACTCCGGGGGAACTAGATCATGCTGTCAGTCAGGTGGTGTGCAATCACAGAATAAATCCTCTTCATTCATGTCTTTTAGGTGCTGACTGCCCTTGAATCCATGACACTCAGTAAGCAGTATGTGGAATACCAGGATCAGATACTGCAAGCTATACAGTTCATAAAGCATCCTGGCCATTGCCTTCAGAATGGGAAAAGCTTCCTCGCTCTTCTTGTCAACTGTCTCTATCCAGAAGTGCATTATTTAGACAATATACGGTAGTGATGCCGAAGCCCTCTGAGACCCTGCTGCTCTGGGTGTCCATCACCTTCGCTGTTGCACATTTACCTTTGTTCAGTTTCACCGCAGAGCTCAGTTCTGCCAGGAACTTGATCAAGGTGCATGTTGGGAGGCGTTAGATAGTTCTGGCTGTGTGTTTATCTCTGTTGTCCAGAGACTTGTTAGATTTTGTGTTCTTCCACAGTGAACCTAAGTTCTGCTGAGTACAGAGCCACTCACATTTGGGAAATGTGCCAGTCAACTCCTAAGAACTACAGATAGAGTTTTTGATATGTCTGCACTTCTGTCTCCCTGCTTTGTAGAAATGTCAAGACTCTTAGGCCAGATCTGACTGCTTTGGGAGTCATGAAGAGCCCTCTTTTGGACTCCGTTTGTATTCTTCCAATGTAAAAAAATCAACTTGGAAAATGTCTGCATTTCTTAAATGTGGGGAAATACACCAGCTTGAAGTATTATGTTATTTCTCTTAGAGTAGAGAGAATACACTGAATTAGGTCAGGAGTGGTGGTGCGCACCTGTAATCAGCGCTCGGGGGCTGGAGTAGGAGGGTCATAAGGGTGAGGCAGTGTGGGGTGCGATCGAGTATCTCAACAAACAAAACAAAAAAGTCACACAGAAGACTTGTCACTTAGCCCTGACCACAGTGGACAGCAGAGACCGTGACACATCCGTTTTCAGCTGCATGTCCTCCGGAAGTGTGCCTTTCTGATTGATGTGGTGGCCGGCGCATGACAGCTGCTGTGCACAGATGTGTCTTGTTTGGTCCATGTGGCGGGAGTGCAAACAGCACTGACGCCGCGGTGACCAGAGCGCTGTATTCCCTTGAGACTCCTCATTCACATCGTTTTATTGGCTCTGTCTGCAGAAGTCCCCACCTCCTGACGTATGTCAGCGCTCTCTGCAGGCCCTGCTGTCAGGGGACACTGGGTAAGTTTAGGTGAAACTCACAGACATGCTGGACGCGTGCCCAGGGAGAAGGGGCCAGGTCGGGGGATCTGAGAAATCTGGCTGTGGTGAGCAGCCCCATGCTTCTGTCACTGCTGACAGTCCGTCTGCATCGCCAAAGCCTGTCTGGCATGCTGCCGGGTTCTCTCGACATCTCTTGCTCATGTCACTTCCGTCAGGAGTTAGAAATTAGACTTCTATCAATATATTTATAATTCTCAAAGTGGCCCCAAACTAATTTTGTTTGTTCAACTTAAAATATACCTTTGTTCTTATGGGTTATGGCTCAGAAATATTTGTGTAAAATCTCTGGATGGCCACCAAGCGCCTGAGTAAAGATGGGGTTTACCATTAGTGGGGCTGCCCCTTCATTGGAAACTTGCGGGAATTCTTCTTACTGAGAACAACTCTGCCTGGTTGACATGCCTTGGAACACTGTTCAGTGGCACAAAGTGTCACTGGACAGGGATATGTCTCAGCCTTCTTTGCCTCTGTTTCCCAAATCAGTCATCTTCCCTCCGAGGAGAAGAAAACTTGAGACGTGGTACACAGTTGAACAAGCAGCAGTGATTCTGTGACCAGGAAGTACTGTGTGTGTGTGTGTGTGTGTGTGTGTGTGTGTGTGTGTGTGTGTGTGTGTGTGGTTTCTCTGAGGAGAACCCAGTTCCCAGCACCCTAGAATGTGAAATGTTTGAATGATAGTGTGTACATTTTAGAGAATCAATTAATTTTGCAAGTTTGTAATATTTGTAAATTTCGTCTGTAAAAAGTATAAACAATAAAATCAACTTTTGATTATAACTGATGAATCTGAATTGAAGGCTAATGTAGATTTTTTATGCCTGATATTAAATTTATTTGGCTTTGTAACTAGTCTGTAAAAGTACTGCTTTTTCATCCTTGCTTAATATCTGAGAGTCCTCAGATCCTATGAGGAGCACTAGGTGAGTGCTCTAAACAGTGAAACAATGCAGAACAAAGAAAGCTGCCTGCAGACAGGCTGGCTTGCTGCTTGAAGGATGGCCCAGGCTTTGCTAGGACGATGGTTCGTTCTCAGAGTGCAAAGCCATGGTATCAGAGACGGTGATGAGCACTTGACGTCCTTTTCAACATTCAAGGCCAAGGTCTGAGCAGTGTGGGAGGTGGACCATCGAAGGCTCAGAGGCTCCTGCACCACGGCATCCAGTCCTTCCAGGCACAGAAGGGGAGTTTTGGTCTCAGTGGAAGTGCCTCTGCCTCTCCAGTCATCACTCACCACCCCGGGGTGCGCACATGGGGCAGAGACGTTGCTTTGGCCTTCCATCTCCTTGCTCTACAACCTCACTAGATAGGAGAAGACAGAGGCTGTTTCTTTTGGCAGAGAGGTCCTGTGGCTGTCAGTACAGTGTGATAATGGCTGTGATACATATACTTGTGTCTTTACATGTTTCTAAAGCTCTTGCACACTTGACCTTGCTTCTAAACATGACTGGTATCTTGCTGGTTAAGCGTTCCACCTCTCCTGTATTGTGCCCGTCTTTTGGTTCTTTGGTGTCAGAAGATGTGAAGTGTTGACGCTCCACCTAAATTAGCCAACAGTCTTGCTCCACCAAGGCCAACCAGTCTAAGACCTGGTATGTTGAAGCTCTTCGTCTGAATCAAGGTGCTGATACTGCTTTTCAAAGATGTGTATTTGAAAAATTACTCCTGAAGTGGGAAGCCAATGTCTAGAATCATGGACAGAGTCAGCACATTAAATACCTCAATCTCCTCAGTGGGGACCCTCAACTGCTCTACCTGGCCAGTGTCTTGGAGTCCACTGCTGGCCCAGCCTCAGCTATGCTCAGGCTCTCTGGTTCTGCTTATCTTGAGCCAGAACTGTTCCCAGTGACCTTGCCTATTGGTTGTGGATCTGCCTGGAACAGCTGGGCAGGGCCTGTTCTCTTTCTCTTAGTATACCTTGAGACATTTCCCCTTCCCACATCTCTGACCTCTTCTGCCCTTACCCCTTAGTCCTCTCCAGGTTCCATGCTCAGAATTCTTAGTACTCTTCAAACATGATATCCAGTAAAGCTGCTTTGTGGCAAAGTGTCCAAATCAGTCCACACTGCTGTGCCAAGAATTAGTAGTGCCTGAACTATGATAAGAAAAAACGGAGCACCTGGGAACACGTTTCACTTGGCACTCACAGGTGCAGAGAGAGAACACATCTCTGTCTTGTTTGTTGCTTTTGCTGCCTTTTTCTAGTTCCTGCCCCAGAACTGTCGGACTCCTGTGGGCCAGGCAGTGCTGATCCCTGTAATACACACGTGGGCAGCATCAGCTCCCATTGTGTTCTGTAGTTGGCACATTAACCTAGCATTGAGTTAAACTGTAGACCCCTTTAATAACAGTCACTGCCCAAGACCAGGTTTGTGGAGCATCTACTTGGTGGGCACCAATGATCAGGCTCTTTGAACCACATCCTGAACCTCATCCTGAACTTCATCCCATACTGCATCCTGAATCTCATCCTGTACTATACATCCTGAACCTCATCCTTGCTCACTTCCCAGCTTACTTTGAGGTAATAGCTGATCATAGTAGGTGAGGCTCTTGACTTAGAGCTGGGCCCTAAACAGATTCTTCTGCTCCACCAGGGTGCTCCTGTTTTTGAGCATGTAAGGGATCATGTAGCCAGAAGCAGGTCACGTGCTTAGTGAGTTTCCTTCATTCTACACATGTTCCTCATTCCTCTTGAGAATAACTTGAAAAAAAAATCTATGCTACTCTGATTTTAATAATAAGAATGCTAAGGAATGTTGGTTATACCTTGTTTTCAATGCATTGTGTAATACTACTGAGCACTGAGGGAATTTTTCTTTCAGTGGTTTAAGATGACTTATTGGCGACCAGTACTGACAGTCTTCTTGGCCTGTCTAGTGTGATCTTTAAAACCACAGTTCTATTTTGGTCATTAACTGTGCAATATTTATTTCTGATTCATTGTTTAATATTTTCTGTGCTTGTATGAAGGACACATTTTTGTCTAATGGTGAGAAATGGAAGATGAGAGACTTAGTGAAGTGAAAATCTACAAATAAAGAACATTGTGATTTACCCATGTTGAGCCTGTCCCATTGTTCTCAGCAAGTTGGTTGGCAGGCCTTTTCTGATATAAATCACATTAAGAGAACTTTTAAGTTAGTTCGTTTGTGATAGCTAGGAATCTTTTTTTTTTTTTTTAAGTTTATCATGATGGTAAACCCTCTAGTTTCAAAGAGAAAATTTCTAACTCGTGTGTGTGTGTGTGTGTGTGTGTGTGTGTGTGTGTGTTTGGGGGTGATGGTTAAGAATTTATATGTATGGGAGGCCATGAGATAGAAGAGCTCTTGATAGCTGAAACAGTTGGAAGGTACCCTTGATCTCTGTAGGAGGACCTTGACCCCTGCAGGAGGAGAGCCTTGAAAGCTGGGCAAAGGCTCACAAGGTGTGTGTTGAATAGAAATGTTTGGGGCGCTGAGAGGCAAGAGTGTCTGGTAAAGCCCACCCTGAGTTTGCTCAGGGTCTGCTATGGAAATCTGCCTTTGGTGTTGGTGTGCCACATTTCCTGCTTAGCACTGAGGCTCATGGACACAAAGATACATCTGGAATGCACCAAGCTGTGGGTGGATGTTGTGGAATATTAGTTTAAGATGTATTACATTGTTTATGCTGTGGAATATTTAATGATGCAAAGATGTGTTGCATTTTTGTTGCATTTGTTTAACTCTGTAAAGCTGTATTACTTTGCCTGCCTAAAACACCTGATTGGTCTAATAAAGAGCTGAATGGCCAATAGCAAGGCAGGAGAGGGATAGGTAGGGCTGCTAGGCAGAGAGAATAAAGAGGAGGAGAAATCTGGGAAGGGAGAAAAGGAGGAGAGGAGGACATCAGGGGCCAGTCACCCAGCCACACAGCCAGCCACAGAGTAAGTAGGAAAGAAAGATGTATGAATAAAGAAAGGTAAAAAGCTCAGAAGCAAAATATATTTAAAAGAGAAATAGGATAATTTAAGTTAGAAAAGCTGGCTAGAAACAAGCCAAGCTACAACCAGGCATTCATAAGTAAGAATAAGTCTCTATGCATTTATTTGAGAGCTGGGTGGCAGTCCCCTAAAGAGTTAAAAAAAAAAAAACACCAACTACAGATGGGGGATCTGCAGATTCCATGTAGGAGTAACAGTAATTGGTGATTCTCCAAGAACAGTTTTCTGGGTGTGAGTCGTTCACAAGGATGTGAACCCATCTTTGTGTGGGTTCAACCTCCTTTTCCAGAGAGAACCACAGGGTGTAGGGTTTGAAGAACCAGGATGTTCTAGCCTTGCCACCCGCACCGCATTGGGAAGTGCAGTCTTGGAAGCACTGTCTTTGGGGTCCTCTCCCTGACTCCTGGCCTACCAGAGGGGAGTCCCAGATGTGACAGCTTTTGACTCTGGCTTGTGTCTCTGGTCCTTGCTTGCCAGTGACAACCTGAGCCTGTTCAGAGGTTAGATATGGGAGGACAGGCATCTCGTCACATCTAGATCTCGGGTACAGAGGGGGTGGTCACAGGCTGTTCCGTCACTGTGTTCCCCACTGCCCCTTGGCCAGTCCTTCTGGAAGCCAGTCAGGAGGCTGCCCTGTGCAGCATGGCAGACTGTTAGAGGAGTTGGCAGTTCCCCTTGGGCGCCCTGTTGCCCATCATGGAAACCACCATCACGGGCTGTTCCCCTGAGGAACGCTGTTGCCTTCACTCTCGAGAAGGTGGCTGCACAGTTTGGGTACCTCAGCAAGGACCACCAGGTCGGTGACCGGCACTGTGATGGAAGTCAGGCATATCAGAGAGTCAACCTCAGACTTCAGCTGCCTCGGAAGCTGGTTACAAATACACAGAGACACTTTGAGGGCAACTGGGGAAATGTGAATATGGGCTGTAAGGTAGAGCCAGCCACTAAATGTAACACAGAGGAGACAGTGCACATGTTCTTCAAGGTGTTGAGGTTTCTGGATAACTGGGAAATCTGCTGCTTACCTGCAAATGGTTCAGTCAGTAAGGACAAAGCAACTTGTGAGTGATATTGATGGAGGTGCTGGGTGCATGGGTGCTTTTCTCCAGCTGTTTGCGTGGGGGGGTGGAGGGCAGAAATTGAAAAAGATGAAAACAACAAAACCTTGGGGGCAAATTCTCCTGAAGATACTGTTTAAAGTTCTAGTCCCTCCCCTTCCATGTGGGTCAGTAGGACCAGGTAATACCAGCACGGGTATGTATTTAAACAGTGCCCCAGGTATTCCTGACACAGGTAACCCTTAGATCTCACAGGAGATGATGGATGAAGGCAGGAAGACCTGCTCAGCAGTACCAGGAGACTAGCACTGTAGCAAGTCCTTGAGTGCCAACTCCTGTTACCCTTACCCTAGGGTAACAGACCTTAGCACAACTGACTCCATGACGAAAGTACCATTCAGACCATCAAACTCAGCACAGCACCACCTGCTAGAACAAAAAGACCTAATCCACCCAAGTCCATAGTTCTGGGAAGTCTCTGAATGCACCCAACCTTGCTTTTTAGCTTCTATAGTTCTACTTCTGGCCAACTGTTCTTTTTAACTGGAGTATGTCAACCCAGGATTTGGTTTTTGTGCTTAAAAGCTCACCCTGAGAATGTCTTCATGCTACACTAGGATCCTAAACACCCAGTGTAGTCAAAAAAGATTTCTATTAGCTTAAACCCATGTCCGAGCAGTCTTCTCTGGTGGGTACCCCATCCATCAGTGTTCTGCCCACTTCGTCTACATCCTGCCCCTTCCTTCATGCTCCAGAAATGAATAACTGCATCCGTACCATGCCATCTTTGCTTGGGTTGTTCCTGTGCTTCAGATGCCCCCCTTTCTTAACCTTCTCTCCAATCTCTATGCTCCCCCATTTTCCCCCCCATCAGCACAGCTAATGCATACCATCTTCACATATGTTCTTCCAGGAAACCTCACTAAAACAGAGTCAGTTAGCCCTTTCATGGGCATGGCTTGGGACTCACTGTGTGGCTAACAAGCTTGAGAGTTTCTGGAAGGGATTGCTGTGGTATCTATTAACCATTGCCATTTTCCTTTCTCACAAGTTTTCTTAGTGTTCCTCACATATCGTTTAGGAGTATACTGCTTGTTCTCTTGAGTGAACAGGCACCGTCAGCAGTAGGATGACTTGTAGAGGATTCTGTTTACCTCCAGTCTAGCAGTTCACAACATCAGAGATGGATTCCTGTGATCTGGGTTCCCAATTAACAATGAACCTCCTGCCAGTCTTCAGTGGGAACGCGGTGGGTGTGGGGCAGCTATGCTTGGTTGTCTACTTGACTGTATATGTAATCAAAACCCAAGTGGCTGGATACACCTATGAGGGTGTTTCTTAATTAAATCTTTGAAGTGGGAAGACTCACTTTTAATCCTGGTCTTTTGAGGAGATCCACCTTTAATCTGGGACACACCTTCTGTTAACAGCCTATATAAAGGACATAGATGAAGGAAGCTTTCTTTGCCTGCTTGCTTTTGCTGGCAAGTCCATTCCTACACTGGCATTAGAGCCTACATCTTCAGGATTCTGGCATATACTGAAGACCAGCCAAGACATCCAGCCTGGTGCACTGAATAACTCCTGGATTCTTGGACTTTCCTGTGGTAGACAGCTATTATTGACCTAGCTGGAGCACAGC
Organism: Peromyscus maniculatus bairdii; assembly: GCF_049852395.1. Classification (NCBI taxonomy): domain Eukaryota; kingdom Metazoa; phylum Chordata; class Mammalia; order Rodentia; family Cricetidae; genus Peromyscus; species Peromyscus maniculatus. The sequence goes on from NC_134870.1 coordinate 69,379,788, forward strand.
CTATCAGCCATTCTAATAAATCCCTCCTCCCTCTCTGATATATATATATATATATATATATATATATCTCCATTCTATAAATTCTGTTCCTCTAGAGAACCCTGACTAATACAATGTGAAACAAATACCATTTTCAGCCACTGTGATTTTAGGGCTTGTTGCTGCAGGGCAGCCTAGCTTATCCTGACTGATAATGATGTCTTCTTCAGTCTCAGATACCAATTCCTAACACAACGAAGTATGCACGCAGTAATTCATATAATTCGCTTGGATATGAAAACAGCTTCAAAGACCAATGATGTGCTACTCTACACCATATCCATGTCCCTATCTTTCCTTGGTAATGCAAGGCCCTTGCTGGAGACACTCTAATGCTCTGCTTTGCAGGGAGGTCCAGATGTCAACTCCTATGATCTCTTAACAGCTGGATCCTGAGATAACTACGAGCTGTCATCAACCATACGAGCTGTCATCAACCATTTGCCTTGGCTGAGATTCTGGTGCTGAGGAAACCCTGGAAGCCTACTGCCCTCAGCCTATAACATTGGTCCCCGGAAAAACATGGTCTCTTTAGCCTCCTGTCTTGTGGCTTACTTGGTCCCAAGTACACCTCTTCTTCCACAGGATCAACAAATGCACACTGAAATATAAATAAGGAAAACACTACTCTTGAAGTGAACCTGGCTGGGCTCAGACAAGTGGGGAGAAATTGCCAGCGCCCTTGGATTTGGTGCATCCCATGAGGGTGTACGCTGCACAGAGAGGTCAGAGCCACAGCTGCCATATTCTCTAGAGCCCAGTGCCCCTTCAGGTCTCCCAGATCTTGACATATGGCTTCCAGATGCTTTGAGATAAGGGGTCTTCGGTTTCCTTCTCCTGGTAGGTCCCAGCTCAAAGCAGTGTGGATCAGCTGATAGGACCTCAGTTGAGCAGAGGGCTGGGACAGTCCCTGTGGAGCTCTCAGAAGGCTCCAGGCCTCTTCTTGCTATCAAGTTTCCAGGGTTGGCGGTTCCTCTGGGCACAGCTCCAGCCCCAGGCTTGTTGTCTGGGTGCTTCGGTCTCCAAAGGCTGAGCGGTGCCACACTTATCTCAATTCTCCATGTCCAAAGGCCCACGGTTGAGACAGATTTGTAGTTTAACTGCTCCGTCACATCTACTCTTTCCTCAGTTCTAGACAAACTGGCCAGTCGTGGAGAATCTGAGGCCCAGAGATGTGAAGAAAGTCTCCTGGTCTATACCGCAAGTTGGTGCCAGAGCAGGCTGGAGCCTGGACCTCTAGACCTTATGGCTAGTTTCCCATCTGCTTTACTATGTAGTTCTAAGTAAGAAAAATACAAAGTAGTTTTTCCAGAAGTTTCGTGCTGAGGCTCATGTGGGCATACATATACATATACATCCAGATTGTTGGCTCCATGGCATAATACCGCAGGGCTCTGAGCCTCTGTGAGCAGCGTCCTGGGTCCCCTTGGAAGTTACCTGGCCCACAGCTGCCAAGAAACCTGGGAATTAGGAGGAGCTGTGCAGGTCTAGCCTGGTAGTGTCTTTCATTTCTCATGGTGCACGACTGGTTGATGATGCCCAAGGAGTTCCTCACGGCAAACACGTGGCAGCTGGTGGCCTGGGGGGTTCATCTGGTTCAAATTTTCATAATTGGACTCCTGAGCCTGAGACCTGCAGGCAGGAGAAAATTGACTTACCATCCAATGTTTGGCTTGACTTCCCGAGCTATGTCCCAGT